>NC_091123.1:102439956-102751307 GCF_040183065.1 Periplaneta americana
GGCAATAAAATGGTTTTCTCGTTTTAAGGAGGCTCGTTTTGACATTAGTGGCACTTCACGCTCAGGAAGGCCTTCGAGGTTTGATGAAGACCGTTTAAACACATTAATCCACAATTATCTACGTCAGTGTACCCGAGAACTGGCAAATATGGTGAACTGTGACAATTCCACCATTGTGCGACATTTATATTCAATGGACAATGTTAAAATATCAGGTGTATGGATACCGCATGCTCTATGCCAAAATCATAAAAATTTGCTGGTCACCATATGTGCATCTTTGCTTCCTCGTCATCGATTGGCTCGTGAAGAACATCGAACATTCCAATGATGTTACTGGTGACGAGAAATGGTGTCTTTATGTTAACATAAGGAAAAGAAAGGAATGGTTGAGCCCGAAAAAAAAGCAAATCTCCGTACAAAAGTCAGTGCGCATCCACAAAATATAATGTTATGCATCTGGTGGAACTGCGAGGGTATGCTGTACTACGAATTGCTTTCCCGAGGTGTGACCATCACTGCCGACATTTATTCCCACCGAGACGTCTTGCAAACGCAATCCAAGAAAAACAACCAACAAGACTGCGTGAAGTGATGTACTGCACGATAATGCCGACCCGCATCTGCTAACCTGACACAAAACACTATCCAGTAGTTGGGTTAGGAAGTCATTCCGCACCCACCTTATTCACCTTATCTTACGCCCTCAGATTCTCACCTTTTCCACTCTCTATTGAACAACCTTCATGTTACTTCTTTTCCGGATGTAAATGCGCTCAGAACATGACTTGACGATTTCTTTAACTCAAAACGACGCGATTTGTACAGGCGTTAAATCGAAAAACTACTCCAGCGTTGGCAGACTGTTGTAAATAGTGAAGTAGAATATATTGTTGTTGATTAACTTCTCTTTTATGTGTATCTGATGAGTTTAATAAACTTATGAAAAATTGCTATGGAATTATGTACCAACCTGATATAAACCAACGTTCCCACAAAAGAAACCATAGATATAATATTAAATTAATTCATTCTTTCATAGTGTTCTGCTCAAGAGCAGGTTATTCACTGCAAACCCAGAAAACACTTCAATAATATTTTACAATATTACACAACATTAAGTACTACAACAGATATGAGGATGATATGTTGATAATATTAAAATGACAAAATAGATGAGCAAATATTGGTTTCATTCATTAAATTACATAATAGTCTAAAGAATAGAAGTCAGTAATACTATTCATTTTTTGGACATTACACTAACGAAATACCTCTGATTGCGGTTCTGGGTGATATGTATATCTATTATCAGGCAGTATATGTCACTTGACGATATGTATCAGAGGAAGAACAATTGTTTGTATGGATCTGAATTCTGATTAGTGAAATATGTAGCTAATCGGCGATGTATACATTGGAGGGGGAAAAGAACTAACCACCCTACCTCATTATCTCCTGGCCTAGTTGCCTCATGTGTGATTCCTTATAGGTGTTACTTATGAGGTTCAAACCTGTCTTTGGACAGTTGACTAACAGTGGAAGAGAAGGCCTTACGGCCTTAACTCTGCCAGCTAAAATAAATCATTATTATTATTATTATTATTATTATTATTATTATTATTATAAACAACAACACACTAACGAAACAGAAATAATAAATTTGGCTTTAATATTTATAGAAAACTTGGCACCACTAACCATAGTATCTCAATACATTATACGCATACTATTTCACATAAATTAAGTAGGCCTACTTTCAATTTTTTAATTAACAGGTTAATACAAACACCATTAATTAAAAAGAATTACAAGGAGGAACATAAAAAAAATAATTTAAGTAGAAAACAAAAATGTTTACAACAGAAATCTAATTAAGAAATTGATACGTAAAAAAAAGAGAAAATTTCTAAACAAAAAATGAAAACCACACTAAGAAATGATAATAAAAAAAATCAATAGAAAATATTCCTCATCCTGTTATAATAAATACATAGGTATCACACAAACTAGCTAATTTCTTCAAAAAGGAAAATATATTAATAACACACAAACTCAACAACAAACTCAATAATAACTTTAATAATGGGCTTCATAAATCTGATAATTTACTTAATAATGTAATTTACACCTTACAATGTCACACATGTAAACATAAATACATTGGTCAAACCAAAATAAATTTTAAAATCAGATCTGGGGAACACATATCTGATTTCAAACACAATAGAAGGAAATCTACATAAGCCACACATTTATTAGATACCGGACACTATTTAGGTCACAAGTCAGAGACGTTCAAAGTTCTAAAAGAGTGTTTGAATAATCGAATGATAAATTCATCAGAAAAGTACTATATTACAAAAAAAATTTCTAAACGATAAATCGATAATTAATTAACGATAATTAATGAAAATTTAATCCAAGTCAGACACTTTCTTTATAGCCTCTAAGAAAATAGTCCAACTCTACATGCAATAGTATCCATACACATAACATAGATGCTGCAACCACATTGATTACATGTTACTTACATAGGAACATTTGTAGCATACACTCTCGGTATCATCTGACATCATCGTAAGTAAGTTTACAAATATAGGTGAAATACATAATTGGCAAATATTCTCATTCTTAATATAGACATCACTCATCTTTCAAAGTTAATTCACCTATTAGTGACACAATTAATTTCTGTGATGCAATCACAACCTGAACGCAGGTACCAGGCACATTAATGTAAGTACATCTACTATCAGTAATTAATTTTAACTTAACTACAATACTAACACCAGTATCTATTTCACAGAATGAAATATAAAACTAGCCACTTTTAACCAATGGACATCATTCATCTCAACCCAATTTGACAGATCCACTGTGATGAATCGAAATGAAAATTAATTACTGGTGAACGAAGTCTTGCTTTTATCACACAAATTAATACATCACAATAATAAAAAATACTAATTATGTATTAAATATTACCACATTCTTTAGTTATGACCAACATATAAAACATTTAAGGTAACACATTTCAATATGCTCACAATATCATTCTAACCATGAAATAAATTGAATTTCGATTTTTGGTATAAATTTAAACACGATACTTTATTCATATATGAGTATAATTCTTCACCATGTACAATAATATTTGTTTTAATTATCATAATACGCAATATCAAAAATAGACATTTTAAATTAAAAATTTAATAATAAAAAGTGGTTACAACTGTAGTTTATTTATCAGCACATTTTTGATATGAAGGTTACAAAATCCGTTTATAATTGTTACTAAATCACTAAATGAAATACTCATCCCTTACTGGATTACTTTAATCGTCTGTAGTATAATAATAAGCACAACTATTGTTAATTTATAAAAGTTTTTATCATTTTTACCTAATTTATATGTTTTTAAATTTGAACATATCTGTCATGTATATTGAGATATTTTATTAATGCCTGAAGATGCCAAGTGATTGGCAAAACGCTTACAATATAGCACAAATTATATGTAACATTAACAAATTTTATGTGATGTAATTAATTCTTATTGTTTTAATATTGGTAAGGCATTTGATGGAAAAATATTCATTAAAGAATTTGATATTATACATTGACTTATCGAAATACAACACAATGGTCTTTAAGTGTGCCAGGTTGCTCCGTATTGCTGGAACCATGGAGTATGATGTGCGATGTTTCGTGTACGACAAAGTTGATACCCTCATAATTGGTGTGATAATCAGGTTTCTATACGATCCTGGTTAACAGTCAGAGGATCTTCATCATCGTCTTACACAAAATACGGGCCAAGTACATCTTTTGAAGATTATGACACACCATTTTGTTACACGCTCAGAATGAAGGGGTATCTGAACACTAACATCTGGCCATTCAAAATCAAGGAAGCAAGTTGTCTGTTTATTAATGTATCCATCGAGATGAATGTGACATTAGTCAATAAACCATAATAGGTATGTTAGACAAGAATGTGGGATTCTCGTTCATCATAGCTAACACTGAAACACAGTACACAATTATAGCATATCACGCAAACGCTGTCCAATTTGTATTTGATATGCATATCCACCAAGTCCCTTGAACATTCGACGTATGGACGTTGTACTGATACCAATTTCCAAAGCTATTCGCCAAACACTTCTTCTCGGATAATGTAACACTTGGATCAGGAGGCGCCCATGATTATCATTATTTGTCACAATAACAGGCGAACCAGTGCAACCTTTGCTTTGAGTGAGAACGCTTCCTGTATGGCGAAACTTATTAACAACTTGTAGCAAAACCATGTTACTCGGGAGAGCTTTGTGAAACTTATCACGAACCTCATCTGAAACTTGTTTAAAACTAGGGCCATTTGCACGTCCAAGTCCGTATGAACAGAAATAATACACTACAAAAAACACTTTTTCCTTATATGTGAACATGAGTCACGTGACAGGCTCCCAGGATCCCAATGTGACTTCATAGGTGGGCGTGGCAAGTGACGTCATAAGTGGGCATGACTAAAATGAGTGCTGCAGAAAGGGGTGTGGCTTAAATTATGACGTCATGAAATGGGTGGGGCTTAAGGTATGACGTAATAAAGGGCGTAAAGTAAATTATGACGTCAAGGAGGCCGTAACAAAAATCTAGCAGTGCAAGGTTAAATTGTGACGTCATATGTGAGGTCATAAATTTGAAATGCACAAGAGCAAGTATGTAACTGAAGTTAGGGCGTGACGTAATAATTTGAATTACACATGTTTATACAAGTTTGTATAGTTAATTGTAAATGAGAGGAATTGAAATACACAAGTTCATACGTGTTTGTATATTTGAAAGTGGCATGTGAATGGTAATTTAATTGATGAATAGTAATGGGAGTTGGGGGTTGGAAGTTGGGGTTGGGGGGTTGGGGTTGGGGGTTGGGAGTGCGAATTGAAAATTCTCAAGTGCTAATAGGAATTGTAATGGGGGAGATAGTCGAAAATCCTATTAGGATTCCATTATTATCATTACTATTATTATTATTATTATTATTAATATTATTATTATTAATATTATTATTAGTATTCCAATTTAACACATTTTGAAGTAAGATTTAGTGAACTGATTAGTGGATTTACTTTATGCCATACAGTATTACCAACATTAAATTCACCAGAATATGACATTATTATTATTATTATTATTATTATTATTAGTATTATTATTATTATTATTATTATTATTATTATTATTATTATTATTATTATTATTAGGATTCCAATTTAATACATTTTGAAGTAACATTTATTGCATTGATTAGTGAATTTACTTTAAGCCATGCATTATTACCGAAAGTACAATTCGGAGCAGTTTGCAATACTAATATTATGGCAGTAAAAAGTCCCACACATAAAGACCTGCTCAATGATGATGTAACCGTCGTCCAATGTGATTACATTCGCATAATTGTAAATGGTTGTACTTTAAGCCAATTCCTGAGTAATTGATAATAAAATTAATATAGCACACATGTAAATTAACCACATACAATATTATTATTATTATTATTATTATTATTATTATTATTATTATTATTATTATTATTAGGATTCCAATTTAATACATTTTGAAGTAATATTTAGTCACTTCATTAGTGGATTTACTTTATGCCATACAATATTACCAAAATTAAAGTAATCAGAATGTCATTATTATTATTATTATTATTATTATTATTACTATTAGTAGTAGTAGTAGTAGTAGTAGTAGTAGTAGTAGTAGTAGTAGTAGTAGTAGTAGTAGTAGAAGTATTAATTATTATCATTATTATTGAGATTCCAATCTAATACATTTTAAAATAACATGCAATATAGAATAATTGAAACTGAACAAGAGAGGCCTTGCTAACCCAAAAGAGCCAAGTGTCAAAATTGTGTTTTTTTGAGAAATAAGTATAAACTGATTCATGCTTCTGGGTTTTAATACAACATCTAGCAAAACATTATTAACATACTCTGAATCATGCTTTATACACTACATTTTTTTTTTTTTTTTGGATTATAATTACTCATACACTTCACAAAAAGTATATGAAATTGAGATATTTGGAAAGAAGCTAAGTGCAACCCGATATATATATTGAACAGAGCTAAGTACCTTGCTATCTTTCGAAACCATGCAGATTAATGTTTGGCTGATATTAGAAAAAAGTGAAAAATAAAGTAAAATTAATGTTATCAGTGGTACAGGATTGTTTCCGATCTCTCATAATGAATTTGAATGATATCATGTGCGTCAGGAGTCACACGACAGCTCAACTGTGGCGCGAGGTGACAGACCAGTAGTGAGTGATTTCATAATTAGAGTGCACGGTGTATCACAGTAGCAATGCCCAAGCAAATCGAGCCTTTATGAGAGGGGCACATAACAACCGATTCCAATTACTTGAAAATTAAAAGAAGCCTTCAATAAACGAGGTTTCGTTATTTCCAAGAAAGACATCTTCTGTGTACTTAATAAGTTTGGTAAAGCTGTAATGGAATAATTTGTATCTTCTTGTGTTGTGCAGCGACTTGTGACGGGGGGTGGATTTTGTTGCTTTTTCCACCCTGGAATTAATCCCTTCGAGCTTTGCCAGTCTTATTAGGTACACAAAAGATGCCTTTCTTGGAAATAACGAAACCACGTTTTTTGCTGGCTCCTATGATTTTCACGTATCTATACTTGGCATCGGAAAGGGTTGTTATGTACCCCTCCCAAAAAGTCTCGATTTTCTTGGGCGTTGCTACTGTGATGCACCGTCCACTCTGATTATGAAATCACTCACTACTGGTCTGTCACCTCTAGCCGCAATTCAGCTGTCGGTGTGATTCCTGAAGCACATGAGGTCATTCAAATTCGTTATCAGAGTTCGGAAACAACCCTGTATTAATGTTCTTAGGTCATAAACATTGTTGGCAGTAGGCATACAAACCTTGGTAGAACCTTCAACTAAGGCGGACAGGAGCAGAAAAAATTCTCGATTTTCTTGGTCTATGTAAGGAAGCATTTTCCGTAAGTTTTCTTTCTTAATAGCAGACAGAGCAGCTGTTGCCGGAAGAGCTTGAATTTGTATTTTGGCGATGTTTTCCATTGTGACTCCTGGCTTCAGAACTTTGTACGGCTTGAAATCACAGATTTCATTGAAACTCTCTCTGATTTCCATAATACCCGGTGCTGATTTCTCTACCATTATTCAAGTAGTCTTAGAGATTTTCAATTTAGATGTGTTGATTGTCAGAGATTCTGCTTCATCGATGTCAAAGAATTTTTCGCCCATGCAGAAAGTCTTGAATGGTCTAGATGGTCTCGCTGCTTCATTGCCTGTAACAACGTGTTCCAAAACTTTATTGTTACTTGTAACCCTTCCAACGTTGTTCTATTACAGCGAAATCACGATCTGCAGAACCAAAACTGTGACCTACCATGAGAAATTACTGTTCAGTCTTATCAATCATTGCCATGGCAATGAGATAAAGGTACAGAAATATCATCATGCGGTTTTTAAACTGACTGCAACAGTTGTCACTCCAAATCACCATCTTCTTCTTGGACGTGATGAAATCCGTTCATTGCACGCAGTAAACACGATGCCATCTGATTTCTTCCACCAGAGGCATATGACATAATCTGAAGTATTTTGAATGTGGATCAATAATATATTTGGAATATAAAAAAAGATATATCAAATAAATATAATATGAAATTATGTTGCCTGACCTTGCCTGTTTACTTGAAAGTGGGTTTTTCTAGAATATGTTTACCACTTCCGAGTTACATATGAGTTCCCACTCCCACGTGCATTGTGCATTAACTTCTTAAGAGAAAATTTTATTTGCGTTTCATCATTATATGCAGCAGGTTCCTCGATCATTATTAGCAAAACGTACGTCAAATATACAACAAAACAGTCACTAGTCCGCCTTCCACTGAATGGAATCTGCTGCACATAACTCCTTTACAATTTCAAAGGGGTCTTGACATTAATCCTGTGTCATTTTTGGACACTGTTGGAACTACTAAAAACTGGTGAAGAACATATCACTTTTAGCTGTGTATTGGCACTGATTCATAGATTACTTAGGTGTGCAAAACTCAGTTTTGAAAAATTTGTTACTTAGCTCCTTTGGGTTTGCAAGGTCTCAAGTTTAGACAGTGGTGGGAGGGAGACAAGATGATGAATAATGCGCTCGGAATTATACAGCTACTCTATTACACAATAATATATTTTTAATACATACATATATTTTATAAAAGATCTTTGTCAAACAACTTTTACGGTGTAATAGCAGCCATGGCTTTAATAATGTCTCACAATATTTATCTTTTGTTTTAATTTAGATGATACTATAGACCCAGTTTCTGTCTGATCTGAAGAAAAAGAAGAAGAGGAGGAAATAGCACAATTTAAATGCTCTAAGTGTACAAAACAATGACCATGATGAATCATGGTGAATGTTAAGCTTGTTTATCAAGAAGGTTCGCATTGTAATAAAAGTTTTTTTTTAATAATGTTGCACTGTAATTTCTTCTATGTCTTAACCATCCATTTCCATCTCACATAACCAAAGGGTTGGGTTCTTTTAGACTTCCAAATGGGGAATGGATTATTAACCAATAACACTTTCCTTCCAAATAGTACTATCCCTTTCCCATATTAAGAATTGGTGTATAGGTTTTCAAATATGAATAATCCTTAAGAATTGGTCTATATGTTCAAAGTATTCTAGACTTACATGTCACAAGAATATATAATTCCAGTGGTAGTTTATTGATTTGGGAGTGGTGGATTTGAAATACACAAGTTCATTACATGTTTGTATGATAAAACCTGACGATATGGAGGGATGATTGAGAGTCATGGATATCACAATAAAATTGTGAGAATGTTAATGATTAAACTGAACCTAGTCATTGTGGATTGGGGATGGGGATGTCCTTGGTAAAAGAAAATAGTAACAAAATAAAATTATGTGTATATATTGATTAATAAAAAATACAATGATAATAGTATTCAAATACATTTCCAGTTAATGAATCCCAATTGTGATTAAGTTTCCACCAAAATTGAAGACCTTTTAAATTTTTGTAGGTGCATTCAACTTTGTCTCTGCAGTGATAGAAGCACATGTTCCTTTTTTAAATACCTTTATTAATATAAATAAATTAGGACAATCCATTTCTTCCAAACTATACGCATAATTACTGTAATTGACATAACCAATACGATTAGTTTCAAGGTGCCAAGTGACGGAGTGGTTTCAGCAGAAAACAGCATACTTGCTGCAAATTCCCGTGGAGACGACGAGTTCTTTTAAAATGAAGTTGTTTACCCAGCTTCTTGGAAACCTTGTACATCGGTTATCATAATGGACGTTCTGAAACAAAATTAAGAGGTGTAGCATGATACTTAATGTAAACTATATAATGTCATAGGAAAAAAGTAACACATACTTACATTTTTTAACATAACCACTATTCCACAATAGTCCACCATGATATGCTGCCACCTGATATAATATGCAATCCATTAGTAGCTTAATGACAATTTTATTTAAAATACCATATCCTCCAACGATGTGGTCCCAAACATGGACTACACATTGCGAAATTGTAATGTATTATTCCACATTGTTATGATATGAGTAAAAGCACTTTATATATAATCCAATAAGACCTTTGAACATTGTGTTCGAACAACGCTGTTACATCCTTTTTGCACACATCTCTTCGATCATTTCAATGGGATATATTGAACCCAATTATTTATACAATCATATCGAGATTCACTGCAGTTATATGTAATCGGAGAACAAGCAAGTCGCACACTCGGTTTATTTGTGATAATCGTTGTAATTGATACGAAAGTCGTATTCTTGTGACATTTATGCAAAACCTTGTCGAAAATTGTATTCTTGTGATATATGCAAAAATTGTCGAAATTCGTAATCTTTTGACATATATGCAACAACTTGTCGAAAATCGTATTTTTGTGACATATATGCAACAACTTGTCGAAAATCGTATTCTTCTAACATATGCTAGAACTTGTCGAAAATCGTAATCTTGTGACATACATGCAACAACTTGTCGAAAATCGTAATCTTGTGGCATATGGGCAACAACTTCTCCAAAATCGTAATCTTGTGGCATATATGCAACAACTTGTCAAAAATCGTATTTTAGTGACATATGCATATATATACACATATGCAACACTTCTCGAAAAGTTTACATATATGCAACGAGAATGCGATTTTAGACAAGTTGTTGCATATATGTCACAAGATCACGATTTTCCACAAGTTGCTGCAGATATGCTTTTTTCTTTCTTTCTCTATGTTATATATTATGTCTGATTTCTTCTTACTTGTTGTTTACATTTTATTATTATTATCTTGTTCAGTTTTGTGTGTAAAATTGTAGTGTACTTTGTAAATTTGCAGTGTTCTGTAACGCAGTTTTTACTCCTGGTTGAGTGTTAGAGAAGGCCGTATGGCCTTAACTCTGCCAGGTTAAATAAATTATTATTATTATTATTATTATTATTAGTATTATTATTATTATTATTATTATATGTCACCTGATTACGATTTTCGACAAGTTGTTGCATATATGTCACAAGATTACTATTTTGGACAAGTTTTTGCATATATGTCACAAGAATTCGATTTTCGTATCAATTGCAACGATTATCACAAATAAACCGAGTGTGCGACTTGCTTGTTCTCCGACTACATATAACTACAGAAAAACTCGATATGATTGTGCAAATCATTGGGTTCATTATATCCCATTGAAAGGGTCGAAGAGATGTGCGCAAAAATGGTGTAACAGCGTTGTTCGAATACAATGTTCAAAGGTCTTATTGGATTATATATAAAGTGCTTTTACTCATATCATAACAATGTGGAATAATACATTACAATTTCGCAATGTGTAGTCCATGTTTGGGAACACATCGTTAGAGGATATGGTATTTTAAATAAAATTGTCATTAAGCTACTAATGGATTGCATATTATATCAGGTGTTAGCGTATCATGGTGGACTATTGTGGAATAGTGGTTATGTTAAAAAAATGTAAGTATGTGTTACTTTTTTCTGTGATATTATATAGTTCACATTAGGTATCATGCTACACCTCTTTATTTTGTTTCAGGACGTCCATTATGATAACCGATGTACAAGGTTTCCAAGAAGCTGGGGAAACAACTTCATTTTAAAAGAACTCGTCGTCTCCACGGGAATTTTCAGCAAGTATGCTGTTTTCTGCTGAAACCATCCCGTCACTTGGCACCTTGAAACTAATCGTATTGGTTATGTCAATTACAGTAATTATGCGTATAATTTGGAAGAAATGGATTGTCCTAATTTATTTATATTAATAAAGGTATTTAAAAAGAGGAACATGTGCTTCTATCACTGCAGAGACAATGTTGAATGCACCTACCTAAATTTAAAAGGTCTTCAATTTTGGTGAAAACTTAATCACAATTGGGATTCATTAACTGGAAATGTATTTGAATACTATTAGCATTGTATGTTTTATTAATCAATATATACACATAATTTTATTTTGTTACTATTTTCTTTTACCAAGGACATCCCCATCCCCAACCCACAATGACTAGGTTCAGTTTAATCATTAACATTCTCACAATTTTATTGTGATATCCATGACTCTCAATCATCCCTCCATATCGTCAGGTTTTATCATACAAACATGTAATGAACTTGTGTATCTCAAATCCACCACTCCCAAATCAATAAACTACCACTGGAATTGTATATTCTTGTGACATGTAAGTCTAGAATAATCTGAACATATACACCAATTCTTAAGGATTATTAATATTTGAAAACCTATACACCAATTCTTAATATGGGAAAGGGATAATACTATTTGGAAGGAAAGTTTTATAGGTTAATGACCCATTCCCCATTTAGAAGTCTAAACGAACCCAACCCTTTGGTTATGTGAGATGGAAATGGATGGTTAAGACATAGAAGAAATTACAGTGCAACATTATTTCCAAAAAAAAAAAAACTTTTATTACAATGCGAACATTCTTGATAAACAAGCTTAAATTTCACCATGCTTCATCATTGTCACATGTTTTGTACACTTAGAGCATTTAAATTGTGCTATTTCTTCTTCTTGTTCTTCTTCTTCTTCTTCAGCTCAGGCAGAGGCTGGGGCTACAGAATTATCTAAATTAAAAAAAAAAATAAATATTGTGAGACAATATTAATGCTATGGCTACTATTGCACCATCAAAGTTGTTTGACAAAGATCTTTTGTAAAATATGTATTATGAAATATATTATTGTGTAATACAGTAGTTGTATAAATCCGAGCGTATTATTCATCATCTTGCCTCCCTCCCACCACTGTCTAAACTTGTTCTATGTCAATTATTCTCCATATCATGTTACTTCGAAATGGAATCATAATAATGATAATAGTAATAATAATAATAATAATAATAATAATAATAATAATAATAATAATGACATATTCTGATGAATTTAATTTTGGTAATATTGTACGGCATAAATTAAATCCACTGATCAATTCACAAAATGTTGCATCAAAATGTATGAAATTGGAATCCTAGTAATAATAATAATAATAATAATAATAATAATAATAATAATAATAATAATGATATTAATGATAATAATAATAATAATAATAATAATAATAACAATAATGTCCGTGTTTAATTTACATGTGTGCTAGATTAATTTGTTATCAATCACTCAGCAATTGGCTTAATGTACAACCATTTGCAATTATCCGCATGTAGTCACATTACACGACAATTACATCATCATTGTGCACGTCTTTATATATGGGATTTTTAACTGCTATAATTTTAGTATTACGAACTGCTCCGAATCATACCTACGGTAATAATGTATGGATTAAAGTAAATTCAGTAATCAATCCAATAAATGTTACATGAAAATGTATTAAATTTGAATCCTAATAATAATAATAATAGTAATAACAATAATAATCATAATAATAACCATAATATTAATAATGTGACTTTCTGATGAATTTAATGTTCATAATGATGAATGGTTTAAATTAAATACACTAATCAATCCACTCCATATTACTTCAAAATGTATTACATTGCAATCCAAATAATAATAATAATAATAATAATAATAATAATAATAATAATAATAATAATAATAACAATAATAATAATAATTGTAATAATAATAATAATAATAGTGTAATAATAATAATAATAATAATGATAATGAAAAATTTCAAGGGAAAAATTGTTCCGGTCCCGGGATCGATACCCGGCACCGGAACAATTTTTCTCTTGAAATTATTCAAATCTGCTTTACAGGGAGCTATACCTGAAAGACTAGATTTGAATAATGATAATGTTATATTCTGATGAATTTAATGTTGGTAATACTGTATTGCATAAAGTAAATCCACTATTCAATTTACTAAATCTTACTTCAAAATGTTCTAAATTGGAATCCTAATAATAATAATAATAATAATAATAATAATAATAATAATAATAATAATAATAATAATAATAATAATAATAATAATATAGTCCTAACAATGGCCCATTTTAATGAAAACTTGTTTCAGCTTTTTAGTCTTCAGTATTAGCACTAGCTTTAGCTAGCAATTTTGTGAATAAAATATTGCCCTTCCTAGAAGGTAAAGCTAGAAAATTCCAGTTTAGCTTGAGATTAGTGAACACCTGTATTCCTGTTAATATAATATTTGATTGTTAGAACAAGTGTTTTATGAATCTTTTCCATTATTGAAAATGATATCTTTAACAACTGAATTGATTTCATACCAAATTTGTTGTTAGATTAAAAGGAGCAAGCAAGGAGTTTTAACGTTTGTGACTTTGTGAGTGTACTTAAAGAGAAAGAAATGTCTGATTCCGAGTTCGAACATGAATCAGATCATGCACGCGATGTAACAAATGATGTGCAATTTAAATTTGTGTCACTGCTACAAAATTTCAAAATTTTGTTTAATAAATCACAGGTGTCTAACATTAAACATGCGAAAGAACAATCTCTGTTGGTTTTGAAGAGCGAGTACATAAGAACTTTCGGTAAAGAAATAAGTGAAAAACAACTGAGGAAAAAAATTCAAAATATGAAAAATGATTTAAAAAGGAAGACTGATAAAAATGTGACAGGCAGCAAAAAAATTGTGCTCAAGGAGTGGGAAAAACAGTTCATGGAACTTCTATCAGCATAAGAAAATCCTGTATTCTGTAAAGTTCCAGGTAAGTCAACCAAGAGTATATTTAGTTAGTAGTTACAGTTATAAAAATTCACAAAGATAACGGGGCAAAATGAACCGTTTGAAACGAATTACTTTTTCCAAAACAAAAAATTAACAATATTTTCGTAAGTTCCCATTTTAAGCTAGTTCCTGTCTAGAATATATAAAATAGAAATAAAAGTGAAATGGGGACAAACTTACATTTACTTTACTTCACAATACTTTTTCTTCATAGGAGCCTTAATTGTTGGAACATTAGCCCATCCTGTTGAGAGTCCAAATCAGTCACAATTACCACCACCACCAAAAAGAATTAAGTCATTACTTCCAGAGACAGATGAAACCAAAAGTCAATCTACTTCTGAACTGCAGAGACTGGTTCTTTTGGAGCAATTAAAATTAACAAGAGTTCAGATGGAGAAGGAAGACCTAATAATGACGCCTTCAGTCTAGTTCGTGTGACAAAAATAACCAGGAAAACGAAGAAAGGCCAGTATATACAGTTTTGTGAACAAATTAAAAAGCACACAACTGTATATTAAAGTTCAAATAAACTCTCTCTGAAAAAATATCGCTTGGGCATTCAAACATTATATCCTGCATGAATTATATTCATCATTTCCTCCCGTCTCTGAAGACCTCTGCGTCTTATTTCTGCTGCATCAATATCCTGTCCATCTTCTACATCCAGGTTACCATCGTCATATCCTTCTCTTCATGTAAGGTTTTTTTTTTTTTTAAGTGTTTGACAACATTATGGAGAACAGCACAACTGATTATCACAGAAGGCACTTTTGTCAAATCCATTCTTAGAGGATTTGAGGCAAGGAAATTTCCGCTTAAGCTGATCGAAACACCTAGCGATTATCCTCTTAGGCAAGCATGTTGTAATCTCTTTCCTCAGGGGCATGAGGATTCCTATAAGGAGTGAGTAGCCAGGGAGCAATGCCATGTCCACTGTCTCCAAGTAATACAGCATCACTTCTCTGCCGGTTCATCTGGACAAATAAATCTGATCTTCTCAAAATTATGTTGTCATGGACAGACCCTGGCCATTGAGCATCAATGCTTGTAACTTCCTCTTTAGCATTGCAAGCACATTTACTGAGGACGTGCCTTTTCTGTTGACATATTCATCACCATATAGTTGGGGCTTAGCAATTGGCACATGTGCACAGTCTATGACACCAATTGCACAGGAAAAATTATAGTCCTCATTCCATTGCAATTTTGTTGCTTTTAATTCATCAAAGGACATTGGAAATTTAATCCACAAATGTGGTTTCTAAATTATTTTCGCTGATACTGCCTTTATGGTTGCAGACGGTTGAACAATGAACACCTAAATCTTTTCCAATGCCAGTCTGAAAATCAGGATCACTTCCAAAACGTAAATATAATTCCATTCTTCGTTTAAAACTTAAAGTCACGCCTCTTGTTTCAGTTGATTCGTCAAGAAAATGTTCAGCTAACCACTCAACATTTTCTTCTCTCAACCTAAATAAACTGTGATAATCTTCTTCACATGTTGTAATTCGTTCCCGATAACATTTACGAGTACGTACATTAATAAATGCAGCCATCTCATTTGACATTCAGCAATAAACTGGATTTCTAGTGTGGTCAGAAGAACACTTGAAAAATTAGAAGCTAAAGCTAGTAACATTTAGCCAAAGCTAGTTTTTATTCACAGAATTTAAAGTAAACACTGGAAAATTTAGCCTTTGGCTAGGGCAAACAGCTAAAGCTTTCCAGTAAAAGCTTAAGCTTAATTTTTATTCACAAAACTACTAGTGTTAGCTTGAAAACTGTTAGCAAAAGCAAAAGCTAGTTTTTATTCACATGGCCCATTGAACAATAAACTGGATTTCTAATATGGTCAGAAAAACACTTGAAAAATTAGAAGCTAAAGCTAGTAACATTTAGCCAAAGCTAGTTTTATTCACAGAATTTAAAGTAAACACTGGAAAATTTAGCCTTTGGCTAGGGCAAACAGCTAAAGCTTTCCAGTAAAAGCTTAATCTTAATTTATATTCACTAAACTACTAGTGTTAGCTTGAAAATGTTAGCAAAAGCAAACGCTAGTTTTTATTCACTGGGCCCAATATTTTCGACTAACTCCCCATTACAATATTAACACTTGAAAATTTCCAATTCCCACTCCCAACACCCAACCCCAACCCCCAACCCCAACTTCCAGACCCCAATCCCCATTACTATTCGTCAATGAAATTACCAATCACATGCTACTTTCAAATATACAAACACGTATGAACTTGTGTATTTCAATTCCTCTCACCTACAATTACCTATACAAACTTGTATGAACATGTATAATTCAAATTATTACGTCACGCCCAAACTACAATTACATACCTGCACTTGTGCATTTCAAATTTATGACATCACATAATTATGACGTCACACTTTAACCATACACTCCTAGATTTTCCTTATGCCCTCCCTGACGCCATACTTTAAGTTACGCTCCTTTATTACATCATACTTTAAGCCCCACCCTCTTTCTGACGTCACACTTTAGTCACGCCCACTTATGAAGTCACCTGCCACGCCTAACTATGACATCAGATTGGGATTCTGGGTATCCTGGGAGCCTGTCACGGGACCGTCTTTTCAAGTCTACTAAAATCATTTTTAGCAAATCTTCAATATATTATGTATCAACAATACAACAATTACTTCAGATAATCAAACTTCACCATGGATACGATACGTACAGTTCCCACCCAAAAAAGGAATGTGACGATGGAATATTCTTGTCTCAGATATAAGACACTGCGCATGATTGGAGACCATAGCACTGATACACAAACTAACGAATATCTGATCACTTAATTCATGCTATTTTGTTTGTTGCTAGCATCGTTTCGAAATTCACTTCTAAACCTGCAAGAAAAATATGCTAATATGACGTAAATAACAGATAGGCATAATTATACAAACAATCCTGTAGTTAAATCGACATTTGAACCTTCATTACCAGATCAATACTCCGAGCAAAAATGAAATCTTTCGTGTCTGCTCAAGAGTTCACACGTAAAGTTATCTGCGTAATATACACAAAAGAGCGGGTTCAGATCTTAGTTTATACCAACGATTTTTTTTTTGTCAGAATAACGTTGAAATACGGTTTTGTGGAGTCCTGATACTAAGTGTTAATGATCACACACAATATCAAATTACAAATCGTGATATTATAAATGTTAATCTAATGAATGTTCAGTTCAAAGTCTGTCATGGCTCGCTGTATGCCGTCATGTGGCTAGTCGTTGAGCCTAGAGAATTCAATCTTCCTACACTTCCGCAGAGGCGTATTACCTATGTGCCAGAGAAGTAAGTACGGCGTTCATTCTGAAGAGTACTTACCGATACGTACTGTAACACCTGTAGTGGCAGGAATGTGAACTGTTTGGAAACACGTACTGAGGTGAGTTTTTGTCTTACTGTCGGGTTATGTGGAGACGGTTAAGACGATTACTTACGTACAGTATTTGTTGACATTAACTTCGACGGTCAACATGGACACGGAGCATTTAATTTGTGTTGTGGAATGTTGTCGTACGCAACCGATGAAACAAATACACTGCGTACAATTTTCCCGCGCAAAATAAAGTTCGAAAGAGGTTATGGTAGCACACAGACTTTACAGACCGCCACCTGTTGCTACGACGTTCAAGTTATACCGTACACGTTCTCTAGTTCAGATTGAACGCCTTTATTAATAGGCAACTTCTCTGACATAAAAGCTGAAACTCGCTTCAAATCGCTGACTCGCGACAGTGACGTCGTGACACACTTTGAAATGAACACCCAGTATATAAATTGTAAATGCATATACTATATTAAAAATTAACAATTACAATGACCTGAAAAATGTAAAATGCTTTAATAACAAGGAATAAAAAATTGATTTTAAATTACTACATTTAAATATTGATTGTATCTGCCACCGAGAGAAGATGGAGAGACAGACATTTATCCAGTTTTTTAGTCTCACAGCAGGCATGCTCCCATTCAGAATACTGAGAAAAGAATATTACAGCCCGGGCCATTTAGAAAGACATTCCGAGATAAGAACCCTGCGAGTGAGAGTGATGACTTCTCCACCTCGAGAAGACTTTCAATCAATTTTTTTTTTTAATTTCATCTAATTTAATTTACACTATTCTATTGATCTTATATTAGCTTTGAAGCTTTAAGATGTGGAATAAGTCACAATTTTTTAAGATTGCAATTGTACAAATTTTTGTACTATATATGTAAATGAGGAGGCGAGATATGGCGTATGAGTTGTGTGACAAAGGAAAGAATGAGCTATCAGAAAGAGAGTTTGTTGCATGATGGTTAATATTATACGAATATACTGACACGAAAGTTCATGTATCTTCCCCTTCTATACCCATTGGTGATCTAGCCACGGCACATGATAAGGTCACAGGACAGGTTTGGTCTCCTCTACTTTAGTACAGCTCACTTCAAAATTAGTTATATGGCGCTCGGTACAAAATATCCTGAGTAAATCTGTGATCGGTCAGGCTGCCATACAGCATCTTAAGACACCGCTTTGAGAACGACATTATCTACCGTGTGAAACAATAGTCACTTGCCAATCAGGAAATACATTATTATTTGAAATGATAATAGTATGAGCATGATGAAAACAACGACCACAAGGACAAAGACGAAGACGACGACAAATATCACAACATGACCTGCGACAACCACCATAACAATGATAAAGATAAGGACAACGAAATGAAACACGATAAGGACCACGATAATTTTTTACTTGATTATATAACGACGCTGTATCAATTACGATATTATTTAGCGTCGATGGGATTGGTGATCCAGAGATGGTATTTAGCGAGACGAGGCCGAGGATTCGCCATAGATTACTTGAAATTTGTCTTACGGTTGGGGAAAACTTCGGAAAAAATCCAACCAAGTAATAAGCCCAAGCGGGAATCGAACTCGCACCCGAACGCAACTCCGCATCGGCAGGCAAGCGTCTTAGCCGACAGAGCTATGCCAGTGCCTAGATCACGATAATGAACGACCCTGAAAAGAGAAAATAAGGACCATGATAAGGATCCGAATAAAGACAACAATCGTCGCGATAAGGACCATGAGAATGACAGGATCACAGTAAAGACGACAAAGACAACAAGGATCAACATAAGGGTCACGACAAAGACAATAATGACCACGATAAGTACTACAACAAGGTCAACGACAAGAACCACGATAGGCCTAAGTATCACGACGTGAATCATGGTCCTTGTCGTGTTTCTTGTCAGGATCCGAGTCTTGGTGGTTGTGATCCTTATCGTGATCCATGTCGTAATCCTTATCGTGATCGCTGCCGTAGATCTTATAATGATTCTTGTTGTCTTTGCCACGGTCCTTGTCGTAGTCACTGTTTTTTTTGTTATATTTCTTATCGTGGTCCTTGTTGTCTTTGTTGCGGTCCTTTTTATGATGATTGTCACTGCAATGGCTTTTATCGTTCTTGTTGTCTTTATCATGATCCTTTTCCTGTTACTTGTTGTCTTTGTTGTTGTCTTTATAGTGGTCTTCGTCCTTATCGTGGTTCATGTCGTGACCCTTATCATGAACTTGTCATCGTGGTCCATTTCATAATTATCATCGCTGCCCTTGTCTTCGTCCATGTTGCGTTTCTTATATTTGTCCTTGCTTTCCTTCTCATGGTTCTTGTCGTGATCCTTATTGTTTTTGTCGTGGTCCTTGTCGTCTTTGACATATCTCTTATCGTGATTTTTGTAGTCTTTATCGTAGTCCTTATTAGAATTTTAAAAGTTCTTATTGTCTTTCTTGCAGCTTTTGTCATTATCCTTATCGTGGTGTTGACTTCTGTCATAGTACACGTAGTGATCCTTATCGTGGCCCTGTCTTTGTTATTGGCGTCATCCTATAGTGCTCCTTGTCAATCTCTTATTTTTATCGCAATCCTGTTCCTTCTGATTCTTATCGTGGCACAATGCCGTGGTTCCTTTCATGATCATTCTCGTGGTGCTCGTCGTGGTCCATGTCATGTCCTCATCCTAGTCCTTGTCTTTGTCCCGATCGTTGTTCTTGTCTTTGTCCTTGTCATTCTCATAGTTCTTATCGCAATCGTAGTTCTTGTGCTCTCTATCATAGTCCTACTTTTGATCATTGTCGTGGTCCTTACAGTGTTCCTTATCAAAGTGGCCAATATCGTCATCCTTATCGTGATCCTTGTTATCTTTGACACAGTCCTTATAGCGATCCTTTTGTGATTCTTTCGTGGTCCTTTCATGATTCTTCCTTGGTTCTTATCATAATCCTTTCGTGGTCCTTGACGTGATCTTTATCTTGGTACTTATTATTCTCCTTGTCGTGATCCTTATCGTGATCTTTGTCGTGGTGCTTATCATGGTCCATGTCGTGATCCTTATCATGGTCCTTATCTTTATCACAGCCGTTAGGGTGGTCCTTGTTGTTCCCTCCATGATCCTTATCTTAATGCTTGTTACTATTGTAATGGTCGTCATCGTTCCACTTGTCCTTCTCATGGTCTTTATAGTGGTAATTTTTGTTTTCTTCACTGTTCTTATCTTCATTAACAAATTTCGAAGTCCTTATCATGGTCCATGTCGTGATTCTACTGTGATCCTTGTTTTCTTTGACGTTGTCCATGTCGCGATCCTTATCGTAATCATTGTCGTACTGTTAGTCGTGGTCCATATCTGTGATCCTTATCGTGTCCCAAGTTAGAGTCCTTATCGTGATTCTTGTCATACTGCTTGTCGCGATTCATGCCGTGATCGTTACCCTGATCTTTGTCGTAAGCCTCATCGTAGTCCATGCTGTAATCGTTATCGTCGTCCTTGTCGTGAAACTTATCGTGGTCCTTGACGTAATACTTATTGTGTTCCATATTAAGGTCCTTATTGTAATTCTTATTTTGAAACTTGTCATGCTTCATGTTGTGATCCTTACTGTGGTCTCTGTCGCAGACCTTATCGTGCTTCTTGTCGTGGTCCATGTTGTGATTCTTATCATTTTTCTTACCGTGGTTCATGTCGTGAACCTCATTGTGGTCCTTGTCGTTGATATCTTTGTTCTTTCGTAGTCCTTATAAAGGTCGTTCTTAGTATTAGTATTTATTTATTTAACCTGGTAGAGATAAGGCCGTCAGGTCTTCTCTGCCCCTCTACCAGGACATTCCAACTATAATATGAACAATAAAATTACAATTACTATTAAATTTATAATTACAGTTACAAATAACATTACAGTTAGTATTAAATTTACAATTGCAATTACAATGAAATCAAAGTACGAAAAGATTACCTGACTAATTAAATTGATATCATTGTCGTGATCCTTATCGTTGTCCTTGTTGTCTTTCTTTACTTCTACTTTTAAAGGCTTCTCCACTTTATAAGCGGTTGCCTTGGATTCCCTTTTTCCATTCTTCTGTGTTATTCCAGGATCCATCTTCCAGGCCTCTAGCTCTCATTGTTTCTATAATTCTTCCCCTCCACATATATCTAGGCCGTCCTCTTTTTCTTCTTCCAGGTGGAGATCAATTCAATACTTTCTTAGGCCATCTCTCGTCTGACATCCGTTGCACGTGTCCAAACCATTGTAGTTGTTTTCGTTCCATACGGTCGATTATATTTTCTTGTAGGTTCAACTCTTCCATAATAATGTCATTCCTAACCATTTGTAGACGAGACACCCGCAAGCTACATCGTAAACCATCCATTTCCACTACTTTAATAGTATTTTTTTGTTTTTCATTCAATGTCCAGCCCTCGGCACCATATGTCAGAATACTTTCTATTATCACATTTAAAATCATCAGCTTTGTCTTATGTGTTATGTTCCGACTCCAAAGGACTCCATTTAACTGCTTTATAGCAGATCGGGCCTGAGACACACGATTTTCAACATCTCCCTCACATGTACCAGATTGATGTAATACTAATCCCAAGTATTTAAAATGGTCGACCGCCTGAATTACACCATTCTCTAAATTCAAATTTCTACTTTCTCCGCCGACAACCAGATATTCTGTCTTTGTAAAATTAATATTTAGACCTCCTGATTTATTACAACTTACTAACTTTTTTCCATGAATTTTATGTCATCCCTTTCTTGTGCCATAATGACCTGGTTGTCTGTAAAAAGTAATGAATGTATAATCTTATTCTTAATTTCAATTACCATTGAGCTCCAAGACCTATTCCATTGACTCAAAATAGTTTCTAGATAGATCTTAAATAGAGATGGTAACATTCCACATCCTTGTCTCAGTCCTTTAGATACAACAAACTCTGATGAAATTACTTTTCCACATTTAACAACAGCTTTGCAGTTCTGATGCATTCTCTTTACCAGATTAATAATAGGTCCTTGCACATGCATTCTCTCCATTCATTCCCATAGTTGTTGTACGGGGACTGAATCATATGCTTTTTCTAGGTCTAAATGTGTTTTTTGACCTTTTAAGCTTCTGTTTTCCATAATCTGTCGAAGTGTAAATATATTATCCAAACGAGACTTTCCTGTAGTAAAAACAGCCTGTTCTTCTGATTTATGGGTGGATATACTATTTTCAATTCTTAATGTTATTATTTTACTAAATAATCGACTCATCGAGGCCATCACACTAATACCACGACAATTTGATGGGTCTTTCTTACTGCCCTTTTTAAAAATTGGCGTTATAAATGAGAGCAGCCATTCCTCAGGAATAGAATCCCCTTCTAGAATTTGATTTAACATCCTTGTTATTGTCCTTAAAAGACGAGCACTTCCATATTTCCATAATTCCATTGGTACTCCCCCTGGTCCAGGTGCTTTTCCATTACATGATCTTACCTAAGCATTCCATACCTCTTCTTCTAAAATTGGGTCTATCGACTCCATATTATTTTCACTCCTATTTACATCATTTTCTGTATACTCCATTCTTTTTTCTACTAAAATACTCTTAAAATAAGTAACCCACGACTTCATTCGTATTCGTATTATTATTAGATGTTCTCATTCTTCTAATAGTCCTCCAAGCATAAGCCGATCTATTATATACCAAAGAATGGTCAATTTCAGAACAGACTTTATTCCAACTTTCTTCTTTACATTTTCTAACAATCTGTTTGGCTTGTCTCTTAACCATTTGATATTTTTCTCTGTCTTCCTGTCTAACAGAACTAAGCCAATTTTTGTAAGTACCTTTTTTCCTCAATTATCTTTACAGCTTCTCCAGTCATCCACTTTGCCTTACCATTAACCATTTTCTTCTCAGTACCAAGTGCTTCCAAGGCTGTGTCATGAACAACAATTTTGATATGATTGTAAATTTGTTCGGCACTGTAATTTTCTTGTGGGTCCAACTTATCATCAATTCGGTTTTGATATAATGTCTTAATACTTTCATCTTGAAGGAGACTAAGCCTATACAGTGGTTGTTCTAAAAGAACTCCTTCCTTTTCATTTCCTGCTTTTTTTTTGTTCTGTTGTCTTTCTAATAGTCCTTTTCGTGGTTCTGATCCTTGTCGTAATCCTTCGTGGTATTTATCGTAATCCTTGGTGTTCGTCGTGTTTCTTGTTGTAGCATATTATTGTGATCCTGATCTTTGTCCTTATCGTGATACTTGACCCCTAATAGTCCTTTTCGTGGTTCTGATCCTTGTAATTCTTATCGTAGTCCATGTCGTGGTATTTATTATAATCCTTGTCGTGGTGTTTGTCGTGTTTCTTGTAATATGTTTTCTGATCTTTGTCCTTGTCGTGGTCCTTGTTGTCTTTTGCGTTGTCCTTACAATGTTCTTTGCTGTCTTTTCCGTGGATCTACAATTGTCATTTCAAATTGAATATTGTTCTCCCACTTTAACGAATGTCTTTCGTGTTACACGGTATATTTCAAACTTTCATGAAAGGTAAACGATGAAGGACGTATAAAAAGACCTTTACCAGAAATAGACAGACAACTGATAACATTTTGCAGTAGTGTGTACTTTGGAGTAAGATTAAAATAGGCCTACCTGGTTAATCGATACTGCGTGAACCGCGCTGTATAACGTTATAACTTTCGTCAACCAAGAGAAGTCTCATTTCTTTTTTGGGGAACTGTACATGCGCAGTATCAGTATGAGTATTTTAGTACTGTTTGTTTTGGCGCATACCATGATGTGCTTATGCCGAAAATGTAGATAGTACTTATGTGGACGCCAACAGTAAAGTTGTTTTAACTTGTAAAACAAAACAAAATTTTCTCTTGATGAATGATTGCATCATTATTTTGGCTGGAAACAAGTTCGTTCATGCTCACAACCATTTCTATCAAATTTTAATACTCTCAATATTCCTGTCATTACTTGTTTTTCACCTATTGCTAATACTCAAATACATATATGTCTTCTTATGTGGTTCTTCCTGAAGAAATTATATCTCCAATTGCATGGAAATCAAATCATTTCAAATCTCTTTTCTTAGATTATGAATAGAATTACACAATGCTGTCAAAATTAATTTTACCATTGTTAAAATTATAGAGTGTAAATTTCACTTGGACCAGAGTTCATTTAGAAAAATTAAAGGAAACAGGATATCATACCAGGAGCTCCAAAATAAAATATATGAAATTCGAAAGAGGTTCAATTTTTGTTTCTTTCCTACAATATTTACCAACAGTATCAGATGCTTTTGCAGAACTAATATCAGAGGTCCTTCCTGTTTGTGAATGTTTAGAATTTTCCCATTATACTCGTATTCTAGAAAACTAAATTGAAACATGAACCTCCTCCACTGAATTATGGGCTGAAGCACCACAATTTTGATGTGAACTGTACGAACTACAGACGCGGCAGAATGTCACCTGGACTGCAACATGAATTTTGTGAGACATATCCACCTATCTTTATAGTGATATATGCACTAAATTAAAACATATACTACATACGGGTGCTAAAAATGAGAGAAATAGAAATGATAAGTACAGAAAAAAGAAGCAAATGGACATATACCTAAGGAACTGTTTATCTTGAGTCAGTATGAACAATACGAATGCATTTCGAAAAAGATATCCCGTATGCAGTAAATTACTTAAGCATATGAAGTCAAGAATAGGAGTGCATCGATTTAAATATTCATTACAGTGTTTCAATACGACGAAATGTAAAATATGTGTCGAAATAAGAACAATTAAAGAGTGACGAAATGACAGTCGCGACGGCCATATTTCTGTAGGACTTCGAATAACTTTTCTCTGGTTCTCAGGCAGGTGAGTTGGATTGTTGTTGCCAAGCTTTCGATGACTAGCTCTGCTTTGTTCTTTAAGGACTGAAGTGTCATGGGACCATGTCCAGTCAGCATATGTATAAGAGTTCAATAGGGCTAGCGCTGCAGCAAAACAGGAGCTAGTTCCTAGTCTCGACCACCTGCCGTGTTCGGTTAGTTGAAGCGTGTTGACAGCAGGTTTCCACGCTGTACTCAGTTGTAGGCCCCCGTTTATGTTGAAATTATTGCTTTCTAGTTGGATGTCGATAGCTACCTTTCTTGATGAACACATTCCAGTAACCCGATGCCTTGTCCAAGAAGGGCTCGAAATCTATCTTGCGGCTCGTTTCCAGCCTGTGTTACGCCACTGCAAATTTATTTCTGCCACAATACGTTGAAAAGGCTTCAAAATATCAAGCAGATCGTGGACAAAGGGTCGAATGGCCTCTACTCGAGATTTTAAATGTGTTTCAGACTGGGATATTACAAGTATCAATCTCTTCTCTTAAAATTACCCACTTTGCAGGACTGCTGCTGCTGAAAAGCACATAATTATAACCTCTGCATACTTCCAAAAAATATGACACCAGTAAGATTAAGGGAATGTGCACTGCACGGAGAATACAATGCAACACTGTTTTTCTCTAATTTTCTGGATAATACACCCTTTCTTTTCTCATTCATTGGAGTAATGTAGTCTTATTCTAGGTTGCTGTTCCTTGCAGCGTTCCAATAATAGTATGTTCCGTCTGACCAATGTAGCATTTTCCACACTCACAAAGTATTTTGTAGACACCAGGTATCCTAAAACCAAGGTCGCCCTTGAATGGTCTCAGTAACGTGTGGATCTTTGTGGGTTTCTTATGGATTGTCTTATAGCCTGCCAGTCTTGCCTGAGGTGGGGCCATAAAACAGGACGTATACCGTGCCCCTTCCTTTCCTCTTTTTCCCATAATAAATAAAACTACCATAAGGTTACCTTCATTCATGTTTAATGAGTAGCCGTTTTGGAGCTTCTTGATGACACAGAGAAATCCACTGGTGATGTGGCACTTGAGATAATGAACTATTTATGGTTCAAACAAGTAATAGAACATGGCGGCAGTGTTGCTAACACATTAATTTTTTTCTCGCTTAAATGTCGGTGAAATTCCGTTAAAAATCCGCTAGTAATTAAAAACAGACTACATAACTTATTGCTAAGACATGTTAATAAAATACTAATACAGAATCAACTCACGTAATGTTAAAACAAGTATAATTTGTTATCATCTCCCTCCAATTCAATGTCCTCTGAAGCAGATGTAGTGGGTGCGGGATCTATGGTTCGGTATGCAGCCATTGTACCTATTTTTTGCAAGACGTCTGTCGGAAATTCGTAATCGTGACAGCACTTGTTAAGACGTTTTAGACCGGCTCTTACAGTCAGCACAGCGTTCACCATGGTAGTTGTTAGTCTATTTCGTAAATATGTTTTAGAACATTTAAGTGACTGAAAGCCCTTTCCATCTCTGCATTAGACCAGTGCAATACCAAGAGCATAAGGGCCGTATCTGCTACTTCCCGAAAGGAATTCAATTCACTCTCATCTTTATATGTACGAATTTCATTTCAGAACACCACTGTTTTATGATTTTTTTTCCATTCGACAGTTGTCAGTTTTGACCATTGGAAATCAATTTTAGTAACAACAGAAGCAGGCAACCCTATCTCCTCTGTCAATGGTATTATTTTCTGTTTAAAAACACGAAGATATTCTTTCGGAGCTATTACAGAAACGTTTTGCAATATTTTCACATTTTTGGCATATGGCGTTTTAGCTCTGAAGCAAGACAAACAAGGAACTTTTCACACCTGTTTCGGAAAATATTTTCATTCTCATGATTAATTATTTTATTGGATTTTACGAGCTCAGGTAGCAGAATTTCAACCTCGTGGACCAGGTATATTCTAGGAGATTTATGTTGAAGAATATCTACCGTTAATAGATTCCCCTATATCCAGGCGCAATTATTCTTCTGGTCAATCCGCTAATTAGCAGGACAAGATCATTAAGGAGCTGTAATTGGTCTGCAGAATTGGACTGAAATGATTTATTTACTTTCTAACATTTATCCACATATGGTTTGAAGAAAACACGGTAAAGTCTATTAATTGGATCTTTGTGTAGCATTTTTCATTAAGTCTTGGTCTTTGAAAATGTGTGTCTAATTCTAGCCACAGGGAAAGGATATTATCAAGTGTCTCCTGCATAGACAACCATCGCATGTTACATTTTTGCACAATTTTAAGGGGATCAGCTCCGTCATTAATTAAATTAAACAAATTCTTGTATGAAATTTGACGTGAAGAAGTTTAACAAATCCACGAATAAGTCTCTGACAGCAGAAATTCGACATTTCTTAGCAACAATTCAGATATAATACCGTTAGCTGTCCAGAATGACAGACACAACGAATTAACACAAGGTAAAGGGCTTCTTCCTTGAGCTTTCTGTAGACTCCATTGTTGATGCCTACCATCACTGAAGCATTATCAGTACCAACTCCGCACATTTTCTGAAGATTCAAACCATATCCACCCAGCAATAACTTCAGCCCACCAACGAATGCATCGGTATTACCTACTTCTAGTTCTACCATACCCAGAAAAGTAGAAACAATACGACATTACCCATAAGAGAAATACAAAACACACACAGCTAACAGTTTGATGACACTAATGTCTGTTGATTTGTCCGGTAACACACTAAAATATTCATGCCCTATGTCCTGTTTCAATTCAGGCTTGAAATGAGAGAAAAGATTATTCTTTATAATACCGCTACACTCCGTACGATAAATGCACATAGTGGAGGCGTGGTCAAATCCTTTAAAACACTTTTTCATTAGATCGCAAAGGTGATCTACTGATCTTATTGCGCAGTGGTTCACAACAAACAAAGTAAAGGCAGCTTCTGTAGCCCCACATTCATCAATGCGCTTAACTACATGAAATTGCAATGTAGTTTGTCTTTCACAAGATAGCGGTTTGGCAGTATTTAAATGTTTCTTACTTTTACGATGATTGAGAATATTTGAAAATCTTGAATTAATATTAGACTGACAATATCTGCATCGCGCCATTGTTAGATCCGCCGGTACTTCAAATAACCAATGTTTTAATAATTCGCTCGACAGCCACTCGTTTCTAAATATTTGTGTATATTTCTTAACAGATTCTTTAGGCAATGTAACATTAATAACTTGTAGGCCTAATAATTTAAATTCACGACAACATTTTAGAATGATAGTAAAACACTAGAATAATGTATTAAATAATACAGTGCGTTCGTAGCTCGGCCGAAACGTTCCGTGACAACATTGGACTGGGTGAAGATTGATTCACCTGCCGCCAGAGTAGCGCTGTAGCTACCGCTGACTCGTCAGTCAGTCCAGTTGGATCTGTCGTGAGGGAAAGACGTCTGTACGCGTGTTGTGAGTAAAATTGTGTTGTCTCGTGGTGATAAAGTGTCTATTAGTAATGGTTGAGTACACTTTAGAACAACGTATTTTTCTCTATGATGCGTATGTGAAATACTCTTCTGCCAAGAAGGTGTCGAAGAGAATTTGAACATCGGTTTGCAGGTGTTCGAATTTCTAGCAGGTCAACTATTGATGACCTTGTCAATAAAGTCAGACGTACAGGATTTTTTTGAACAAGAAACGTGTTCAACAACGCCGTGAACTGACAGAAGAGAATTTGATGAATTAGGGGCCCGGTTAGAGCACTCACCCCGCATATCACTGCGATGTTTAGCACAAGAGGTCAACATTTTCAAGATGTCAGCTTCTGAGGGAACGAAACTTCTGAAACTTATACCGTACAGGGTAACTGTAGTTCATGCTTTACAACCACAAGATCCTGTAAGTAGGGTTAATTATTGCAATTGCTTTTGCAGTCCGTTCATAATGGCGACGTGGACTCACTTTTAACGTTCTTCACTGATGAAGCGTGGTTTCATCTCCACGATCACGTTTTTACTCACAACAATAGATAATGGGATACCAAAAATCCCCATATTATACATGAAGTTCCTCACCACGCTGCAGAGGTTGGTGCTTGGTGTGCAGTGAGTGCGAGCAGAATATTTTTCGACGCTACAGTTGATTCACACGTTTATGTAACTTACTTACTTACTTACTTACTTACTTACTTACTTACTGGCTTTT
Organism: Periplaneta americana; assembly: GCF_040183065.1. Classification (NCBI taxonomy): domain Eukaryota; kingdom Metazoa; phylum Arthropoda; class Insecta; order Blattodea; family Blattidae; genus Periplaneta; species Periplaneta americana. The sequence goes on from NC_091123.1 coordinate 102,469,794, forward strand.
AAGGAACCCGGAGGTTCATTGCCGCCCTCACATAAGCCCGCCATTGATCCCTATCCTGAGCAAGATTAATCCAGTCTCTACCATCATATCTCACCTCCCTCAAATCCATTTTAATATTATCTGCCCATCTACATCTCGGCCTCCCCAAAGGTCTTTTTCCCGGCGGCATCCCAACTAACACTCTATATGCATTTCTGGATTCGCCCATACGTGCCACATGCCCTGCCCATCTCAAACGTCTGGATTTTATGTTCCTAATTATGTCAGGTGAAGAATACAATGCGTGCAGATCTGCATTGTGTAACTTTCTCCATTCTCCTGTAACTTCATCCCTCTTAGCCCCAAATATTTTCCTAAAACCTTATTCTCAAACACCCTCAATTTCTGTTCCTCTCTCAAAGTGAGAGTCCAAGTTTCACAACCATACAGAACAACTGGTAATATAACTGTTTTATAAATTCTAACTTTCAGATTTTTTCACAGCAGACTAGATGATAAAAGCTTCTCAACCGAATAATAACAGGCATTTCCCATATTTATTCTGTGTTTAATTTCCTCCCGAGTGTAATTTATATTTGTTACTGTTGCGCCAAGATATTTCAATTTTTCCACCTCTTCGAAGGATAAATCTCCAATTTTTATAGTTCCATTTCGTACAATATTCTCGTCATGAGACATAATCATAAACTTAGTCTTTTCGGGATTTTCTTCCAACCCTATCGCTTTACTTACTTCAAGTAGAATTTCCGTGTTTTCCCTAATTGTTTGTGGATTTTCTGCTAACACATTCACGTCATCCGCATAGACAAGAAGCTGATGTAACCCGTTTAATTCCAAACCCTCTCTGTTATCCTGAACTTTCCTAATGGCATATTCTAGAGCGAAGTTAAAAAGTAGAGGTGGCAATGCATCTCCCTACTTTAGCCCGCAGTGAATTGGAAAAGCATCAGATAGAGACTGGCCTATACGGACTCTGCTGTAAGTTTCACTAAGACACATTTTAATTAATCGAAGTAGTTTCTTGAGAATACCAAATTCAATAAGAATATTATATAAAACTTCTCTCTTAACCGAGTTATACGCCTTTTTTAAATCTATGAATAACTGATGCACTGTACCCTTATACTCCCATTTTTTCCCTAATATCTGTCGAATGCAAAAAATCTGATCAATAGTCGATCTATTACGCCTGAAACCACACTGATGAGCCCCAATAATTTCATCTACATATGGAGTTAATCTTCTCAAAAGGATATTCGACAAAATTTTATACGACGTCAACAAAAGTGATATTCCTCGAAAGTTATTACAGTTAGTCTTGTCCCCCTTCTTAAAAATAATTACGATTATGGACTCTTTCCATTGTTCTGGTACAATTTCCTTTTCCCAAATTGCAAGTACAAGTTTATAAATTCCATTAGATAATGCGCTTCCACCCTCTTGTATTAATTCTGCTGGAATTATGTAACTTCAATTTTAAATATTTTTTCCGCAACTAACAAGAAATGAACGATTGATTGGCTGGTTTCAGCAGAATTCAGCTACAGCGCACACCTTGACGAATTCTATGCATGAATTGCGAAGTGTGTTCGGTGGCAGAATAATTAGTCGAGGATTGTAGCCACCTCGTTCCCCTGACCTATCTCCATGCGATTTTTATTTAAGGGGAACGTTACAGAGTAAAGTGTACGCATCAAATCCGCACACGTTACAAGAATTGAAGGACAACATCACCAGAGAAATACAGGCAATGAGTCAACATGAACTTTTGCGAATGAACCAGAATTGTTTTCGGAAATATAGGGAATTTGTTCGAGTTGAAGGTCATTACTTTCAACATCTGTTGTAATACAGATAAGCCTAATGTTAGTAGAATAGTTAGTGTTCCGTACCCATGACTTGCCGGTCATTTAAGTGTAACTCTGGCTGCAGGCGCGCCAATCTTCATCCAATCCAAGACCGCCGCGGAACGGTCCGGCCGATCTACGAACGCACAGTATTAACACTTCATATATCACGCACACAGCACGATAAGACTTTACATTCCCGGTTGAAAGATAAAACTGAGTAGAGAACAGTTGACCAGCATTAAGACAGAAATGTTGATTTATTTTATCACGAAATTGCTTCCTATGATTGGATGGTTCCAACATACTGTTTCGAATATCCGTGATTTTGTTTGTCAAAAAATTCTTGTAGGCGGGATTTAAGTTAATTCATTTCACATTTCCCACGGGAACAGCGAAATTTGGAATTCAGAAATTAATCCAAGAACAGTTCTCATTTTTAGCAACTAAAAGTGCAATTTAGCACGATTTATCGAACTTGTACGTGACTCTTCAAGTGTATTCTGGTATTCCCAGACATAGTGTCTTCTAGCCACTCCTAGTTTTTCAGTGAAGTCGGCAAAATATTAAGGAAGAATAACTTTGTTAAAAGAAGATCTATGCTTTTTATGGGTGGGGGAAGGGATGTGCAGACATTGGAATAGCGCCAATATACTCGGGGACAAACCTAAGAGAGACTTTTTCTAAGAAGTGAAAGTTGCACCCACTTCTTCACATACTAGCCGACAAAGGAAATGCAATGAAATCCTTACTTGCCTAACTGAGGTTTTCAGTTTGTTACCCGTAATTAAGCCCACCTTCATTCATTGTCTAGATTATATAGTGTTGTAACCTGCATGATGTGTTTCTTCCGACGGCCATGATTTAGTAAAGAAGCTAAATGAACCACACCTTATTAACATCTAAGATATATGTTCAATAAAAAAGTCTTTTAAAACTATATTCATTTAAATTAGTATACAAACAAAAATGTAGCCTGTATGTGTTGTGGAAAAGCCGTTGAAAACCTTGACACACACTACAAAATCCGTCAAAATATCCACTATCCGCTAAATACAAATTTTTCCCGCTGACAACTTTTAAAATCCCTCAAATATAGCGGAAATTCCGCTAAGTTGGCAACACTGCATGGCGGTTAGCACATGAGAGAGAAAGTATGTATCAAAAATGGCGTTGCCTCCATTGAAACAATATTTGTGGAGACATCTATACTAACATTAAAAAACAGAAGAGAAATAACAATGGAAACATGTAAAAGCGTAAACAAATAAAAAACAAAAAATTTGTAAATATGAACTTCGTAATTCCCAATCTAAAATAATTACCAATGCATATAGAAATAACATACAAAGTATAGAATTATGATTCTAGCCTCATTATAACAAATAACAATGAACATTTTCATTTTATCAAAACAAATTCTCCTTTCATGTTCAGAAAAAAATAAAAACAATGTTTGTACTCAAAATATTCGTTTTACGTCACAATGCGTTATTGGAGTAAATCTGAAATATGGTACAGTATTTCTTACTATCATCAGATGAAAACTACTTTGTGAACCTACAGTGTATCTCGTATGTTGCACATAATGTTAACTCATAATATTGTTTTCAATAATTTTTTTTTTCATTTCTATTGTAAGTCTAGGAAGTTCGTTTCTTAATTTCTATGATGAACTTGGAGTGTAACGCAACCGAATGGATAGCAGCATGAGACGTCAACATTTAACAAAGAATAATCTGGGAAAAAATAAAAGTGTTACACACTGCTGTTTGCTTAATTGAATTGACTTCTGCAAAAAGGACACATGTTACAAATTTATAGTTTTAAGATAATCAAGGAAAACTGAATAACTGGGAAAATAATGAAAATTTGATATTGTAATTGTAACTGCAATAAATTAACTATAAATGTAACTGAAATACATTATCACTTTCTAACAATCATTATTTCGTAACCTGCATTAAATTAAAATACTTTGTAACATATGCCCTTTTTGCAGACCAAAAATTTTTTGTAATAATTAAATGAACAATATTATATTATATTGCTTACATTTTACAACAAAAGGCATTTTGCATAAGAAAAATAAATATTACAATGTAGAATGTGGATTATCTTAATTTTTGTCGTGAGTAATGTAATAGTGTGTTTTCAAAATGTTTAACATTAATGTCCTGCTATCAAAGTAAAAATTTTGTCACTACACAATGTAAAGCAGGTCATTCACCTACATCAGATGCGTAGTCCTCAATGAGTGTGGAAGGCCACTGGAAAATATCATCATAAAATGAATTTCTTGGAAAAGGCTTATAACGTTTTAGTTTAGTTATATGTTGAAGCTTCTTTTTGTTTATGGAAAATTCTAGTGTGGGAGGTAGCGGTAGAGATGGATAAAGACCGAGTGAGAAAGTATGTTGCACTAGTTCATTAACAAACTCTTTTGCAACTACAGGGCCTTCATTGGAATCTTAATATTCCAACTGCCTAAATTTGTAAATCTGGAATGTCATCCTCTCTGCTCGTGGTTTGTGAGCCGATTCCTTGGAAATGTTTGTTTTCTTATAACTTGTTGGCCATCAGGTCTTAAAACACAATATGTCAGCCGAAGTAACCAATTTTACAGGAAGTCTCCTCTTAGCACTTGAACGAATGATTAGTTCTGTGTACTGCTCTGGAGTATATTCTGTGTGTTCTTCTTATAAGCCTCTTAACAATCCCAAAATCTCTATCGCAGAGCAAAAGTGAATGCCCTCTGATAGGAAATATATGAACGCACATCATCAGATATTTTATCCTAACACTTCATTCGGCAGCCAGCACTCTGTTCATTATCAACAAGAAGGCCAGTTGTACAGCACAAGTTCCGTTTTTGTAGATAACCAAATTTTTGCCTGCCATTTACTAATAAAACGAAACATGGAATTAATCTCCTTTTTGCAGCACTCGATGAGTCTATCTAAAGAGTTCCAGTTTTCACAATAAAACTAATTTTTACATAAATGTAACACATGCCCTTCTTGCAGAATTCAATTCAATTATTTAATAACAGATGAGTTTACTTTTTTGGAATCTTATAAACATTACGCAAATAATACAATAATAACAGAATAGCTCACTTTGTTCAGAACCTAAAATATTAATATAAATTAACAGTATTCTACAAAATACTCACGACTGTACACACCTCCACAGAATCACAGTATGCGTTGTTTTTGTGAACTGCTTATCGTCTGTAGCGAGCGGGAACAGAGCGAGGCGCTGGTGAGAACTATACTTCTCGCTGTAATCAACTGAAATCTACTGTTTTGATACGAACTTCCTACCTATGGTATGCATGCATGTGTATGTATGTATGTATGTATGTATGTATGTATGTATGTATGTATGTATGTATGTATGTATGTATGTGAGAGCCAGTATATTGAGGCGCTCCTCCCCTATGTTGTTCCTAAGGTAAGCCTAGTTTATTTTGTGATGAAAATGACCTTTCAGAAGTACGAGTAGTTACAGGAAGAGTTACCATTATTGTGAACAGGTTCTGTATTACTGAAAGTAAGTCACTGTTACTATAATGTTGCAGAGCTTCAACAGCGTTTCGTTTCTTTTTGTTACGGCTCTGGGAGAGTTTACCCCCAACCCCCCTCGCTGCGCCAGTTATAGGCCTTTATAGGGTGAGCCACCCAGATCACCCGATCTCACCCAATTATATTTTTACCTTTGGTGTCACTTGAAGGCTGTCGTCTATGCAACACCAGTGAATGATGCAAAGGAGCTATTGCAATGTGTTGAAAATGCATTCCACTTGATCCGTGATGACAACATGGTGTTTGAGCGAACTCGCCAGTCGTTTGTACGTCGTGCTCACGCATGTGTAAACAATAGAGAGTGACACATTGAGCACCTTTTGTAAATATTAACTGACAAGTTTCCAAACATGTGCTTATGACACAACAAAAAAAGAACAAAAAATTATGACCATTTCTCCAATAAAAAAGCATTTTCCGTCAATTTTTCATATAAGGAATTGTTCTTATTTTTGCTTAAGGAGCACGCTCACGCGTTTTCCAAACATACTTATGATTCACCTGTATATTCCAATGAGCATCGTGTGCCTTCAACAAAATGGAAAACAGAAGCAGATTAGAAAACATCATCATTATGTTCATCATCATCATTATAATAAACACATACCTGAGATGATTTTCTTCAAAATATTAAAATCGATTTTTTCTAGCATTACACTAGTGTATCGATATTTCATGTATTAAAAAATAAACAGCTTTGTTTGTGGTGAAAACCAGGGGGGTTTAACTCAAATGATAGATGTTGTATGCTCATAGATGTTCCATAGTTTGCCGCATGTGGTCAGGACAGCGCTGGCTGTATTTCGATCACAGAGTTTGTAAAATTAGCAATACAAAACTCTTTGGTTTCGAAAGTTCTTTGGTTATAAGTTTTGCCAATATGACAGTTTTAAACAGATATTATTAATATCCATTATTTACAGAATGTGTCAGTTTTATAATATTCGGATTATTATTACTATTACTATATAGCTAATTTTCATTTTCATTCGAGGACAAAGTAGCCATATTAGTGTACTGTGTATGACCTATTAACCTCATTTGTTCAGTTGATCAATTGTTGGATGTTGGCATTCCTATTCTGTTTAAATCTTGTATAAATTATGGAATGGACGAACATGGCTGCTTAAGGAAGAAATTTGAACAGATCGAGTTAATTGAGAAGTTACTGGTGCTTTCCTGCAACAAGAAATAATTCGCAACGTTAAAGGTAAGAAAGAAATATGTTTGAGATTACATCTACACGGTTCAACTTTTCTTTCAACTTCACACATTCAAGCAATGCCTGCAAGATTGGTATTTAATAATAACGGAAGTGCACACAATGTGCAGGATAATATATTATTTTAGCTTTCGCTGCTGCAGAACTTGGTCAGTGAAACTATAATCGGTTTTTACACTCCATCACATGGTATTTTGGTATTTTAATATTAATATGGCGTACCTTGTAGATAGAAAATCTTAATGTATCTTAATTCAACATGCGCTTTAAACTTGATTCTTTCAATATTCTTCCCAGACTGGGTGCGTATGAGCATGAAAAACTGAACCGTGTAGATGCAGCTTAACTGCACCGTCATGTTTTCTAATTTAAACTGAATTCTTCCATCATATCTTAAACGTTTATTAAACTGAGATCTGTAATTGTTTTCAGGGATAAACTTCAGAACGCGATTACCTTCCATCTACCACTACCATATGATGAACTGACTTCTGTGTTGAATTACAACAGTGTATTAGGCCTAACCGCAATTACGCCAAGAGCTTTAAAGGTAAGCTAACAGAGTTAATATACACTTTGGGTATGAACGAACATCTTATTTTTGTATATAGCTAAGTTAAGTTGGTCAGACATCTTAAAATTCGTGGGACAGAATCTGATATGACTAAATATGTTGTTCCCGGTGTAATTCTTTACAGTTGCGTTACCAAAGGATGGCGGGGTACCTTAGCTTGGTTACGCAATAGTAAAGAAGTGTTGTTCCCGAAAAAAGATATTTTAGAAATTTGACTTTACAGTTAACAGTAGTACCTTTACTGGAATAATTTTGATAAAATAAAAAGAGTTAAATTGCCGGAGATATTTATTATTTTTATAGAATCGTGGATAGAATTCTTCCAGGAATATTTCACAAACGTTGATTATACTGCAATCCTTCAATTGTTCTATGAAATGTAGTGTTATTAATGCATTATATGATACTAGGCTACTGCTGGTTTGTCTCAGTTAATAGAAAGACAAATGGCGGAGTTTTACACTGTGAATGTGCTGCAGTGTACTGTCAGAAATCGGATAGTAATGAGAAGACCTGGTTATTCTTGTTTCCTATGCCAAGTAATGCAGCACAGCTTAAAAGGTAAGCAATGGCATTGGCATAAGCTCAATGCAAAGATATCCTTATATATCATCAGTAAATAGTCAGGGTTGGTAAACTGTAGTGATTTTTAAATTTAAGTGAGAATTATTTGTCAAATTCATATTTGTTTATTAAAATGAGTTTTTGCCTTCTTTTGTAATTCATTTAAATTTAATTTGTGCATTAGTTCCTACATAATTGTGTATTTTGTTAATGTGTCATTTTAAGTAATTAACAACATCGCTTCAAAAATAATTTACTATGTTTACACATAGGCCTAATTATTAATACATGAAGAGTTACAGCACTAATAACCTGCACTTAATGATAATAATAATTAGCTTAGACTTAGGCAAGATATTATGCTCAGTTTGTTATTCATTAGAAAAGAATTCAACTATTTAGGGAGATTAATATTTACAAATAAATTTATCAGAAGAGCTTAGCATTGTGTGTTTTCAGAATAAATACGTAGTCCATTTGGCATTGTGCAATTTTTACTCTGAATATTGTTATGAGCTACAACTATTCATTTCAATCCTCAGCATCATACTGTGCTTTAATTAGGTGGTGATTCCGAAAGTAGGCTCTACTTGACTACCTGTACCATGTGTTCTGTTGCTCCTTAATTAGGAGTTGGGGAAAAGACATATGAGAAGCAAACTTTCAAAACCTGTCCATTTCTTCAGAAAGTGCTAGAATTATATGTCTGAAATAAACAAAGATTTTGCTGTGGTGAAATTTTATATGAATTCATAGGAAGAAAAATATATTTCACCATAGAAAATATTTTGTTCATTGCAGAGATGCAAGTTTTCTACTCATATATATTGCTAATAGTTTTAAGAAGCAGCAGAACAGTCATATGTAAAAACGTTTATATATATATATATATATATATATATATATTTTCAGGAAGTTAATTTCTCATCTTAATCATGTTAGGTGCATATAATTTTAATCTGTGATTTAAGTAGTAACAATTATTTGATGTGAATAAAATGAAAATTATTTTATTTTACATCATGATTAAATCATTAATTTAAATTAATACCAATCCTGGTTTGTGTATTTTTTTTAAGATAATAATAGAATTTTGATTGTAACAGGTAGCAGATGTGGGCAGCTGTGGCAGAAAATCCTCATCCTTACAGAAGGGCCTATATATGTGCAAGCCATTTTCGCAGTAATCAGTATAACGGTGACTTCAGATATAACTTACTAAGAGGGGCCATTCCATCAAGGGATGCTTGGTATCCCATTCAAGAACTACGACCCACTTCATCACCAGCCTACTTACATTAACCTTTTTCACCACCTATCATAATTGCTTCATTCATTGCACTTCACTGTGGCATCAATTTGAACCTGTGTTCTCTTTCATTGAGTGATTCATTCATTGTCTTTATCTTTTAAGAAAATTGTGTTTAATTTTGTTGACAAGTGTATGGTAATGGACTTCATTTACTATTATTATTATTATTATTATTATTATTATTATTATTATTATTATTATTATTAAAGGTAAAGGTATCCCCGTAACATGCCAAGAAGGCATTTGGGGGGCATGGAGGTAGAGCCTCATGCTTTCCATGACCTCGGTACTAGAATGAATTATTATTATTATTATTATCATCATTGTTATCTCATTTCGTTTAATGTGTTGATTTCTTCAGTTAATTTAAGGAAAATAAGAGGAATTCATTCATTCATTCATCTGAAAAAAAAAGTAGAGTACTTGACTTCTACATTATGAGCAATATAATTTTTGTAATGTATAGGGCAATGGTAAATCTAACGATCTTTAAGACCCTAAGTTAACATTACATAGTAATGTAAATAAATACAAATATTAATTACTAGTACAATGAGCATTTCAGTTGTGTCATCTATAGGGCATAGGAGGGAGTCCAGTGGCAGTGATACGAATCTGCAGCTTCTGCAACTGGTGAGATTTGGGTGCATTATTTAGAATGTTTAGAGAGTAAATATGTTGTTGTTTTCAAATGTCAGGCGTTTGACAATAAAGTCATTTGACCTCTTGCACTCCAATATTTTTCAAAGATATTGTCATGACCACAGTAAATATGTTGATGTTTTCTAATGCCAGGCATTTGACAGTAAAGTCATTTGACCTCTTGCACTCCAGTATTTTTCAAAATTATTGTCATGGTCAGCCACTGAAGCACAGATTTTGAGGTGTTCCGAATCCATTTCTGGGTTTGAGTAGCACAGTGGACAGTTAGGAGACTGATATATTCCAATTCTATGCAGCAAAATAGTCCCCCTATCGGATTTCTGGGCGGGACTACTTTAATGGTACAGAAGCAACTAAATTTTTTATAATGGAATGCTTGTCGTATAACATCAGCTAAGAAGAGGGTAAATATGGTACAATATTTTGTCTCTTCTCACTTTATAGATCTCTTGGATATGGAACAACAAGTTTTGACGGAGAAATCATTGTAATAAGTGAAAGTCTCAGGAATCTTCTATGCCACATCAATAAATTTAAGAATGCAGTTATATTGTCAAGACTCCAAAGCAGCTATTCTATCAATAGTCTCTAAATACATACTTTCATCTCAAACAGTAGAAATAACTAAAATGCTCTCTCAATTAATATCACTCAATAAAAGAATTGTATTCCAGTGGATACCATCCCATTGTGGAATCCTGGGAAACGAGAATGCTGATGCTTTAGCAAAGAAGGGCAGCACTGCTACTTACAGACCTGTTACTAAATCTATGTATTACTCTGTGAAAAGATTTATTAAATCTACATACTTAGACTTCAACAAACAAAATTTGATAACACAAATCTCAAGGGAAAAAATGGAACTCTCTGCATCATAATCCACAGTTAATTCCCGATTTACCACGAAAATCATCTGTAGCTGCATTTAGATTGGCAACAGGCCATGACTGTCTGGCCAAACAAACACCTGCATAGAATTGGAATATATCAGTCCCCTAACTACCCACTGTGCAACTCAAACCAAGAAATGGATTCGGAACACCTCAAAATCTGTGCTTTAGTGGCTGGCCATGACAATATTTTCGAAAAATATTGGAGTGCAATAAGTCAAATTACTTTGTCAAACCCCTGGCATTAGAATACAACAACAACATATTTTGAGCAATGGGGCCACAACCAAATCAAACACTCAGTATCAAAGCTCAAAATTAGGAAATGTTGCGAAGTATAGACTTATCTCTAATAAATTGTATTGCACTTTTTCTAATATGTTCAGTGTTTTGAATCAACTATACATCAGAGAAAGAAAAATAATTTTTTTACTTGTATTTCTTAATGGTGTTTTTATTAAAAGTCTAAGTTAATTTTATGTCTGTTGTAGACAAATAGTTTTCTTTGTATTCTTTATCAGTGGTGATTATTGATTACTTAGATTTTTAATATCCATATATTAAACTAATGGCAGTTACTTTTAAAAATAGATGTTCAGCTCTGACGGTGTAAAACAAATAAAGTGGTGTTTTATAAATGTTTATGAACGTGCGTTGTACTATGTCACAGCAAAACATCTTATGACTATTTTCAAGCTAATGTTTGACATAAAAAAATTAAGAGCGAATTATAATTATATAACTGACCAATAATAACTTCGAAGTCAACATTCCAAAGTCAATCTTTGTTTTTATCTTCCAATACATGATACATAACATTATTTAAAAATAGTACTTAAGGTGTTTTGGAGAGAAGTATCCTATCCTATTTGCATCCTGTATCTCAATTACATATTTGATCTAGAAGATGCAAAAACTTTTATTAGTAAAATTTGATAAATTTATTTAATAAAAGGGTTAAATGACGGTGTTAAAAGAGGAAGTGTGTTAATGGTTTTCAGTTTCATGTTCAACCATTATATTTATATTCACATGTTAAAACAAAAATGTGATATAAATATTGTGGTTAAACATGTTATTTAAACTGATAAACCATTACACACTCCTTTGGCGATATGAAAAATACCAGTATGTGTTGGTATAATAGGTATCTGCAGTACCGATCGTGCTCTAATGTTGGCATAACGGATACCTGTAATACCGATCGGGCCGTGTAACAAAGGATGTAGTTCCGCATTCTACTGCTATGTGTAACGAGATGTAGTTCCGATGTTTTGCCGCCAAGTGTCTCGACGTCGCGTCAATACCGTGTCGAAGGTAATGCATTGAGTTGGGGGTCTTTCTATTTATTTGTCTATGGTGAAAACCATGAGGTTATTTTACAACTCATGCAAACTGTGAACTGTAGAGGCAATGCCTTGTTACATGACTGATATGTCAATTGCCAAAATCGCCAATGACCCATGGGTGGAAGTGTGTTTTGTTGTAATTGTCTCACCGCCGCATCCTCAGCACTTCCGTCGCATTGGCTATCCGCCAGGACATCGTTCTCGCTTGTTTACCCTAGCGTCGCATTCATCACTTGTAGACAAGGGGAAGGGAAGTTCCTCAGAGGCTGTTGTTAACGGTCAATGGGCATCGATTACATGTCCAAAATAGGAGAGCTGAGTAGTGGAAGGGAAGTGGTCAGATTCGAGCGATTCCAACTATCTCAGTCTGCCAGCGCTTGTGATTGATCTCCGGAATTTATATAATTAGAAAATCCTTAGTGCAAGTCTAACCACTTCATATATAATGAGGTCGAAATAATACTGTACAAGCTACTAATATTAGTTATAATTCACTTCAGATAATTAAGGGAGAGTTTCCCCACTTAAAGTTTTTATCATTCAAAAATTAAACAAACCAAACAAGATACTTTTATGCATGTGTTATAGCAAGTAATATACATTAAAGTTTTATGTAAAATATGAAACAATCAATGATTCGTACACAATAAGTGGTAAAGTAAAAAAAATGAGAAACGATATCACTGTATCATACATGCATATAAATGCCCCGCTGCGCTGTGGTAATTGCAGAATTAAACTATTATTTAGTTAATAACATCAAAATGATGTTGCTCATTTTATTTTTGTCATAAGTTTATTTTCTGAGCTACTTTTTCAGTGTGACTACACATATGAATTCAATCAACCAATTTCTTCGCTCGATAATAATTTTCAAGGCACTCAATGCAGTAGGCACTATCTACTTTTGTTTCATTTGATGACACTCTCTTCATATTTTCTTCAAATGAGCGTCTTCTGCGTTCACCAGATTTTGAAAAATTTGACGTTGAGTTTCTTGGTACCGGGAGACTTTCTAGGATGGTGTTTCCACTTTTACCTCCACCTGTAACGAGTTCTACCGATTGCTTTCTTTTGTTCACAGCAACAGGTATTGCTGGACCGGAGTTTATTTCATGGAGGTATTTGGAAGGTGTCGCTGAACTTGCTACTGTGGCACTTGAGACGAAATAATTACAAGACATTATCCCGTTATTATTAGAACTTTTAGCCGGTAAAGTTTTCTTTCCTTTGAGATTCCTGAGGAGGCACAGAAAGAAATTCTTACAGTTGTGCTGTTGACTGATGCATTATAAATACTGAAGAAATGCTCAGGAACTGCATCTGGATTGAAAGGATACAAAACTCTAGCTCTAAATCCAAATGTTCACTTGGTCAAAATGAAAGTGACAGGTGTCTGAGAGACTAGGTTCGAATAGGGTATTTTCGTGATCACTCGGGACAGCTAGACTTTGTTCAAAAGATTTCGTATATTCTTCTAGTAGTTATAATGGAGAACACAACTATTAACCACTAAAATCTTCCGAGAAAAAAATTCATATACGAGATTTAAAACAGACAGATCGTTTAGAGTGTTTAAACAGTGAATATTGTAACACTACTGGGTGTTCATTTCAAAGTATGTCATGACGTCACTGTTGTGAGTCAGCGATATGAAGCGAGTTTCACCTTTTATGTCAGAGAAGTTGCCTATTAATCAAGGCGTTCAATCTGAAATTGAGAACATGTACGATATAACTTGAACGTCGTAGCAATAGATGGCGGCCTACGGTATGTGTGCTATCATAACCTCTTTCGAACTGTGCTTTTGCGCGGGCAAGTCATACGCATGGTATGAATTTGTCATCAGATGCGTACGACATCATAAATTTGTCAGCAGAAAGTGTTTAAGTTCCCCTTTCGCGAATGTAAAGAAAAACATTATCTGTGCGGAATGAATGGAAGTTTGCAGGGTTGTGCCAGAAAGATTAACAAGTTAGATTAATTTATTTGACGCTTTTTGCGTGTGACATTGCGAGGCACGTTATCTGGTCTACATTATGTGATTAATGTGAAACACTCTGTGTAATAAGGGAAAAGGAGTGACAATACGTGTACGTGAAGCACAACTCTACTCGGAAAACAAATTGATATAAAGATACTTATATCAAGTAGAACCATCGAAATTAATATATTCCTACAAGGAGGAAAACGAATACAAAAACAAAACTCGTGATATTTTAAAATATGTTCAGACTCCTGTCAGGGAAACAAAACAATCTTACATTGGTTCCACATGTGTACCATTCACCTCTAAACATTTCTTAGTTCGTTTAATCATGCTGCGGTAGGTCGCATCCACTATTGCGTGTGTCACAGTTCTCATTGCCAGAAGTATAAATTTTCTCAGTTCAATAATGTCCCCGGGGCGGCTAGCAAAAACACGATCTTTTAGTTATCCCCAGGGAAAGAAATCTTGGGGCATTAAGTTTAGCAAACTTAAAGGACACACAGGATTACTGATGACTCTGTAAGAGACAATTGTTATTATTGTTATTATTACTTACTTACTTACTGGCTTTTAAGAAACCCGGAGGTTCATTGCCGCCCTCACATAAGCCCGCCATCGGTCCCTATCCTGAGCAAGATTAATTCAGTCTCTATCATCTTATCTCACCTCCCTCAAATCCATTTTAATATTAGCTTCCCATCTACGTCTCGGACTCCCTAAAGCTCTTTTTCCCTCCGGTCTCCCAACTAACACTCTATATGCATTTCTGGATTTGCCCATACGTGCTATGTGCCCTGCCCATCTCAAACGTCTGGATTTAATGTCCTAATTATGTCAGGTGAAGAATACAATGCGTGCAGTTCTGCATTGTGTAACTTTCTCCATTCTCCTGTAACTTCATCCCTCTTAGCCCCAAATATTTTCCTAAGCACCTTATTCTCAAACACCCTTAACCTATGTTCCTCTCTCTAAGTGAGAGTCCAAGTTTCACAACCATAAAGAACAACCGGTAATATAACTGTTTTATAAATTCTAACTTTCAGATTTTTTGACAGAAGACTGATGATAAAAGTTTCTCAACCGAATAATAACAGGCATTTCCCATATTTGTTCTGTGTTTAATTTCTTCCCGAGTATCATTTATATTTGTTACTGTTGCTCCCAGATATTTGAATTTCTCCACTTCTTCAAAAGATAAATTTCTAATTTTTATATTTCCATTTCGTACAATATTCTCGTCACGAGACATAATCATATACTTTGTCTTTTCGGGATTTAATTCCAAACCTATCGCTTTACTTGCTTCAAGTAAAATTTCCGTGTTTTCCCTAATCGTTTGTGGATTTTCTCCTAACATATTCACGTCATCCGCATAGACAAGCAGCTGATGTAACCCGTTCAATTCCAAACCCTCTCTGTTATCTTCGACTTTCCTAATGGCATACACTAGAGCAAAGTTAAAAAGTAAAGGAGATAGTGCACCTCCTTGCTTCAGCCCACAGTGAATTGGAAACGCATCTGACAGAAACTGACCTATACGAACTCGGCTGTACGTTTCACTGAGACACATATTAATTAATCGAACTAGTTTCTTGGGAATACCAAATTCAATAAGAATATCATATAAAACTTCTCTCTTAACCGAGTCATATGCCTTTTTGAAATCTATGAATAACTGATGCACTGTACCCTTATACTCCCATTTTTTTTTTCATTATCTTTCGAATACAAAATATCTGATCAATAGTTGATCTGTTACTCCTAAAACCACACTGATGATCCCCGATAATTTCATCTACATATGGAGTTACCTTCTCAAAAGAATATTGGACAAAACTTTGTACGACGTCAACAAAAGTGATATTCCTCGAAAGTTACTACAGTTAGTCTTGTCCCCCTTCTTAAAGATAGGTACGATTATGGACTCCTTCCATTGATCTGGTACAATTTTCTTTTCCCAAATAGCAAGTACAAGTTTATAAATTTTGTTAGATAATGCGCTTCCACCCTCTTGTATTAATTCTGCTGGAATTTGATCGATACCTGAAGACTTATAATTTTCCACATTTTCTATCGCAATTTCGACTTCAGAAAGTGTGGGTTCGGGTATATATGGCTCAGCAGTTTGTATTTCAATTTCGTCCCGATCACTCCTATTTGGCCTATGTATATTTAGTAGTTGTCCAATATAGTTTTTCCATCTGTTCAGGATTGAATGAGCGTCTGCAAGCAAGTCACCATTCTCATCCTTGATCACGTTTATCCTTGCCTGATATCCATTCTTGAATTCCTTTATGCCCTTATATAAATCTCGAATGTTTTTATTCTTACTATTTGTTTCTACGTCATTCAGTTTTTCGTTCTAGTAATCTCACTTTTTATTCCTAAGCGTACGATTTGCTTCCCGTCTTTTATTGAAATAATTATCTCTATTCGCCTCAACTGGATCCTGTAAGAACTTCAATTTTGCCTGTTTCCTTCTTTCTACTGCCATGCAACAATCTTCATCAAACCACGGTTTCTTTTTCTTAGTTTCATAATAACCTATGCTCTGTTCAGCTGCAATTTTGATATCATCTCGGATATTTTCCCACATGCTATTAACATCTAACTCTTTCTCAACTTCGTCGGAACTTGCTAATACGGCAAACTTATTTGAAATTTCGACCTGATAATGTTGCTTAGTTTCCTCGTCCTTTAATTTCGGAATATTGAATCTTCTTATATTAACTTGTTGCTCTACTCGCTTCGCTACTGATAGTCTTAGTTCTCCAATTACCAAATAATGGTCAGAATTACAGTCTGCCCTCCAGAAGGTTCGAATGTCTACTATACTAGTGTGTCTTCCTTTATCTATCAAGATGTGATCTATTTGGTTATGTGTCAATCCATCCTGAGAAGTCCAAGTATATTTATGTATATCCTTATGGTTGAATGTTGTACTTTTAACAATTAAATTTTTGATGTGGCAAAGTTGACTATCCCAACTCCATTCTCAGTACTAGATATGTGTACGCTCTCTTTTCCAATAGTCGGTTTAAAAATATCCTTCCGTCCTACTTTAGCATTGAAATCCCCCAATAAAATATTGATGCGATATCTAGGTAACTGATCAAAAGTCTGTTCCAATTCCTCATAGAAACTATCCTTTATATGGTTGTCTTTCTCATCTGTAGGGGCATGAGCAATTATGACTACGATATCGCACCATCTACCCTTAAGTACTAAATACGATAACCTATCACTGATAAATTCTACCTTTTTTACTGCTGATTTTATTCTTTTATGGATAAAGGATCCTGTCCCTAATTGGTGATAATCGTTTCCTTCCCCATAATACAACAAATAATCTCCTATTTGTGTTATACCATTCCCTTCTAACCTAACCTCCTTTACTCCCACAAAGTCTATTGGATATCTAGCTAGTCCTTTTGCTACTAATGTTACCCCTCCTGTTCTATATAGACTTGTAACATTCCAAGTACCAAATCTCAAAACCTTATTCCTTTGCTGAGGTCGTGCCAGAGAATCAGTCCCATTCCGAGGCTTATTTGAAGGATTCGTAACAAGCTGTTTTTTACGGTGATGGGTTGTTAGCCCTTCGCCCAACCCCCAAGCTGGAGGACCATCCCTCATCGACTGTCCGCGACTGCTTATTCAATTTATTCGCAGCTACCCTCCATATCTGGAGGCCGTCTCCTCGATCCGTAACCTGAGGACGCGCCATGCCGTGGTGATAGGGACCCACAATACATGGATTATTGTTATTATTATAATAATTGTTATTATTATTATTATTATTATTATTATTATTATTATTATTATTATTATTATTATTATTATTATTATTATTATTATTATTATTATTATTATTAATGTCTTACCTGCCTGGGAACTGTCTCTCAAGAAATGTTATTGTACTATGGGCGGTGTGGACAGGAGCACTGTCTTGCTGGAACCATACATTCTGCTTTTCAACGTCATCTACTTTATCAATTATATCGTTCAAAATTTCGTTTTGGTAGCGACGAGCAGTCAACGTCCCATTGAAAAACACTGGGCCAATTACCTTTCGCAGGGGTAGGGTAGCTCACATCCCAATTTTTTGAGGGTAAAGACCAACTTCTGTACATTCGTTAGGTGGCTCTGAATCCCATATCCGAGAATTTGGGTGTTGACATGGCCATTAAGGTGGAACCAGCAGTCGTCCGATGTAAATAGCATATCCAGCTCCTCGTCAGCCTCAAAATTTTGTAAAAACAATGTACAAAAATTTACACGCTGAGGTATATCACGTTCTTCAAGTTTCTGATATGCTGTCATCATGTATGGGAACACACCTGTGTGACAAGGGCCGAAGGATAAATTCGTCACTCCATTCAGCTGACTCAATAATGTTCGTGAGTGCTATCGCATTGAATCTTGAATCTCGTTTAAGGTTCCTGCAGTTAATTGTTTTCGACGCACCCCCGTTTCTTTCGGCAAACTGAGCCGGTTTCTTGAAATCAAGCTATGCACCTATCATACAATAAATAAACACTTCAATAATCAAATACCGTACACAAACACAACAAAGGAAAATTAACAAAATACACCATATTTCATTTAAAATGATTACCTCTTAACTGCTTGTACAATTTTTTTTTTCTAGGAACTTCCTGGAATTCTGAATACTTCGTACGAAAATCGTTCGCGCAGGCTGCGACATTGTATTGATATTGTCTTTGCACCAGGATCCAATTTCGGAAGTAGCATTCCACAATACAAATCAAATTCTCCGTGTCTATGTTAACCGTCGAAGTTAATGTCAACAAATACGTAAGTAATCGTCTTTACCCTCCCCCCCATATCCCGACAGTAAGAAAAAAACTCACCTCAGTACGTGTTTCCAAACAGTTCACATTCCTGCCACTACAGGGGTTACCGTACGTATCGGTAAGTACACTTCAGAATGAACGCCATACTTGCTAGGCAACTTCTCTGGCACATAGGTAATACGCCTCTGCGGAAGTGTAGGAAGATAGAATTCTCTAGGCTCATCGACTACCTACATGACGTCATACAGCGAGCCGTGACACACTTTGAACTGAACATCCAGTATATACTGTATAACAGATTGTCAAGTGGAGTACGACCATTGTTCGTTACAATGATAATGTCACTGCAGTAAAACTCTTAGCGTAATTGGCAAAGCTTTAGTTAAGAGTTAGTGAGGTTGCAAGTTCAAATCTTCGTGGAGTTAACTAAACTTTTTTTTTGTTGCTTTTTAAATGCATCAGTGAAAATATAACAGGTTTTCGTAGTTTTTAATCCTTAGAATACTTTTCGCTTTATTATTTTTTTTCGTCTTAATAGAAACTTTTGATGCTAAATTGAAGTAACACTGAAGACTACAATTAGAGACTTTCATATTAAAATACTGTGTTAATTACTTTATTAATCCCTGCTGCTTTGCACTCTATTGCCTAGGGAACATTCAGTAAATATGTTGATGGTTAAATAATTGGCAATAATTAATTTGCAAGTTGTGCTACAAGGAATAAGATTATTATACTAATTTAAATCCGTAATCATCACAGCCTAAACGTAGTAATTGTAAAGAGGAAGAAAAATCATAATTCTAAATACAAAATATATTATGATTTCCTGGAGTTATAACCGAAAATTTACACCAATTTTGTAATTATCTGTAAGTAACGTGAATTAAGACAAGCAAAATTATTTGATTATTTTACACTAAAACGAGTTGTAAAAAATAAAAGAAAGGACAAAACAAAAAATTCACTATGGAGATTTGAAATCGAACTGTTCGTATAGAAGTTAAGTAGTTAAGTAGCTTAACCACTGCCCCATGCCAAGCATGCTGTGGAAGTTAATTATTTTATTAATCCCTGTTACTTTACACTCTATTGCCTAAGAAACATTCAGTAAATAAATTGACGGTTAAAGAATTAACAATAATTAATTTGCAAGTTGTGCTACAGGGAATATGATTATTATACTAATTTAAATCCGTAATCATCACAGCCTAAACGCAGTAATTGTAAATAAGAAGAAAAATCATAATTCTAAATACAAAATATATTATGATTTCCTGGAGTTATAACCGAAAATTTACACCAATTTTGTAATTATCTGTAAGTAACGTGAATTAAGACAAGCAAAATTATTTGATTATTTTACACTAAAACGAGTTGTAAAAAATAAAAGAAAGGACAAAACAAAAAATTCACTACGGAGATTTGAAATCGAAGTGTTCGTATAGAAGTTAAGTAGTTAAGTAGCTTAACCACTGCCCCACGCCAAGCATGCTGTGGAAGTTAATTATTTTATTAATCCCTGTTGCTTTACACTCTATTGCCTAAGAAACATTCAGTAAATATATTGACGGTTAAAGAATTAACAATAATTAATTTGCATGTTGTGCTACAGGGAATATGATTATTATACTAATCTAAATCCGTGATCATCAGGGCCTAAACGTAGTAATTGCAAGCAAGAAGATAAATCATATTTCTGATGACAAAATATATTCTGATTTCCTGGAAATTTATAACTACAACTTTTCACCAACTTTTTAAATATCTGTAATTAACTTCAATTAACATAAGCAAAATTTTCACTGCTCAAGAGACCGGCCACTTTCATTTCAACCAAGTTTACCTATCTATTAAATACCAACGCAGAATTTGCCTATGCTTTCTCAATGGATAGTCAGGCTTGTAGGCGTGCTATTTTTAAACTACCCATTATTGTGATTCCCTCTTGAAATAATATTTGAGAGGCTTGAATATGAGCGATCAGAGAATGAAGTGCCTGAGTTGCATAGTATCCCTCAAACACAACTTTGGACACACTTTAAAAATTTGAAGACCCTCAACTTTGGGTAAACAGATTTGGATAATGGTATTGCTTAAAATTTAATGGATCTCAACTTTGAAAATATGTGACTCTCTAGCAAATTTGGTCATCCCTTAAAATTTGTTGGCCTCTATATATAATTGTATTTTAATATAATAATTTAATTAAAATTCAAATAAATGCAGCACGGACACTAACAATAATTACTTCTGTTCGTATTATTACTCCTAAATACATGGGGCGTCTCTCCCACAAACAGGTGGGGCATCTCTCCCTTTGGCATGACAATTACGCCTTATGTATTTAAGGGTAACCGTAATGGACAATTAGGCCTACTTTATTTTTTTTAAATGGAGTACAATGATGTACTTGACAAATATGTTTGATTAAGCGACATTATATACAGTCATTATTCAAATTACTAATTTTGAAAATAAAAAATAAATATTATAACAAAGGCTGCGAAAAAAACAGTACTTACTTTTCTATTCACTTTTCACACACAAAAAGCGGTCACAAAGATTGCACTGTTTGCCCATCGAGGATCATACACGAACTAAACAAATGGGCCCAAGGTCTAGTCCTTAGAGGTTTTGAGATAAGGAGAAAAAGAGGGTGGGGCAACTCTCCCCATGGCGCATCTCTCCCGGAATTACCTGATGTGAAGTTTGGAAACTTGGGAAAGAAAGCGGCCCTATAACATTTCTCCTCGAGCTCTCATTATTGCTGAACAGAAATTTTTATACGCTGTTCAGTACGAATAACCGCTCAGCCTCAACTTACCAGACATTTGTACTCACCTGCTCTGAAACTATTCTTTGTCCTATAATGAAACTATATCCTCTTCTATACTCAGCCATTCCACTGCTTCATTTTCACTTTCATTATATCGCATTAATTAATTTAGGTATTCACTTAATCTCAGATCAAGTGAGATGAAGCCGGTTATTCGTGCCGAACCTTGTGTGTCCTAAATTCAGGGGTGTAGTCGTAATGAAATAGCGTTTCGCGGAAGGTTTATTATTATTATTATTATTATTATTATTATTATTATTATTATTATTATTATTATTATTACTATTATTATTTTATTATTATTATTATTATTATTATTATTATTATTATTATTATTATTATTATTATTGTTGTTTACGTTTAGGGTAAAACCCGACAAGACACTCTTCAAGGAACCGCGTGTAAGCCGAGTACTTACAGGAAGCCTCCATATACAGTATATTGTGGCAAACGTGCTAGAAACTTCTCGTTGCCTCGGGATTCGAGCGCTCGTCCGGCTGAAGGGAGGGCGCGCGGGGAGAAAGGAGGCGCGGGACAGAGAGGAAAGCTGCGAAACGCTGGCCGCTTGCGGGGTGCGGAGAGAAGGAGAAAACCGACTGTGGCGTGACGTGGGGACGAAGCAGCGAGAAACCGAATTCTCCAGAAAGAGAAATTTTGAGGATCGAAGAGACGAGAACGTGTAATGTAGAAATAAAAGAGCGAGCAGTTCAGAAGACCAGTCAGTTTAATTTTTGTGAAGCAGCCGTGAGCGAGCAAGGAAGCCAGCCTTCGAGACCAGGAGTCTTTGGTTCGACATGAGTGAACTCGAGTAACTGTAGCAGTGACCAGGCGGAAGCAACGCGTACAGGAGTCTTTGGTTCGGTGTGCAGTGAACTTTATCTTGAGTTCGAAGTTCAGTGAACAGTCTCTGGAATTCTTGGGTTCGATATACTGTGAACTTGAATGAATGCGCTAGAAGAACTAGCCTAAGCAAACGGACTGTGAACTGAGAACTGACAGTTTTGTATTGTAAATAATGCTTTGTGAACATTAGTTGAGATTAAGAGTACATTGTTGTTCTCAATAATCTAAGTGAATTGTCATCGTCGTCTGTGGAGTGCAATAACGAATACAGTGTTACTGTGTAGAATGGAATACTCATTGCAGACGGGACTGTTTAAATTCAGTTATCGAAAGTCATTATTGTTGTGTGAATTAAAAGTCACATTTGGTGTCAGAAATGGGACATTGTTGACACAATGGAGAATCTACAGCAAATCCTGCAAACCATCGCGGAAATGAAAGCAGAAATGAACATGCACATTAGTTAAGTAAAAGATAACATGAACAAACATATAAGCGAGATGAAAAATGACATACGTGATGTCAAGCCAGACGTGAAAAGCGACATAAGTGAAGTAAAGACCGACATGAAAGAGGAAATGAACAAGCACATTAATGATGTCACTACGCAAATTGGAAGCGTTTCGACCCACGTAGATGCAATTGTTACCATCGTGAGAGACGAATATAGGGCTGATTTTGACAAACTAAACGAGAATTTTGAAACTATAAACGAGACAGTGGCCGAACTAAGACAGGACGTAGACTATTTCGACGGAAAAATTCGCGCTCTCGAATGTCATCAAGAGGAGACGAGTGAGTTGCTGGACAAGACGAGTGTGGTGCTGGATAAACATGCGGAGGAAAACAAGCTTATACTCGCGTTAGTCGATTGCTAGGACAAAGAACAGAAACGAATAGTTTCCGACGAAGTTCGACAGGTCCTGGAAGAAGCACCAACAGAATTACGGACCCCATATAGTGGCTCTGTGGAATCGACCCCTCCAACCAGACATTCTAACGTTAAGACGCCGAAGTTCGACGGTACGAAGTCTTGGGTGATTTTCCACCCCCAGTTCGAGACAACTGCAGTGCATAATGGGTGGGCCTGCCCATCCTGAAATTGGTTTTACTGGATCTGACCTTGAGGAAGAGGAGACTGGACATGTGGGTGTTCGTCGCCAACATCACTGAAGACGTCTTCCTGGGACTCGATGCCATGCGGATCTTCGATGCAACGGTGGACGTGTGGGACCGTATCCTCCGTTTTGGTGAGGATGAAGTGTACTTGAGGGACGTCGGAGACCAACCCATGACCTGCAGACTCACCTTGTAGAATCGAGTGACAATCCCAGCAGGCTGCGAGATGGTGGTGACGGCACGACTGGATGGACAGGCTAAGAGAAACCTGCTCCTCGACTCATAAACAACTCCGATAGATGGGTTTTATATGGCCAGATCCCTGCTCTCGAACCAGAAGTAGGTACCGCTGAAGTTCCTGAATGTCACCAATCGGGACAAAGGAGGTACCTAGTGGAACTGCACTAGGTAACGTCGAGCCGGTAGTGTCTGCTACGTCAATGGCAGATAACGAGGAGCTTCAGTGATCACGTCGAGAGTTAGAACAATCACTGAAAGAGCTGACTCTAGAATTGACGGAGAATTTAATCAAAGGAGAAAGAAGACAAGTCCACGATCTATTTACAGATTTTCAGGACGTGTTCACTCTGTCTGAAAATGACTAAGGGAGAAGAGAGAAAGTTCAGCACAGCATCGAAATCGGAAATGCTCGCCCAATCAGACAACCTCCTCGACATGTTCCTCTAGTTAAACGGAGGGAGATTGACAGCCAGCTGGTGGGCATGAGAGCAAGAGGGATCATCAAGGAATCCGACAGCCTTTGGTCATTATCTGTGGTTCTGGTGAAGAAGAGTAATGGGGATCTGCGTTTTTGCGTGGACTACAGAAGGCTGAATGACGTCACCAAGAAGGATTGCTTTCTCCTTCCACGAATTGACGACACTTTGGATACCCTAGCAAGAGCAGAGTGGTTCTCAACGTTGGACCTCAAGTCAGGATACTGGCAGGTGGCGCTACATCCGGAGGACAAGGAGAAAACGGCATTCTCTATAGGCCAGGGACTGTGGCAGTTCACCGTTATGCCATTCAATCTCTTCAACGGCTAGGTTACATTCCAGAGACTAATGGAGTCCGTAATGAGAGGTCTTACATACGACACCTGTTTGCTATACCTTGATGACGTCATCGTGGTCGGCAAGACTTTCGGCGAACAGCTGTCGAACATGAGGAAAGTGTTCGAGAGACTGCGACAAGCCAGGCTGAAGTCGAACCCGAAGAAATGCAATCTGTTCCAGAATAAGGTCAGCTACCTGTGGCACGTAGTAGAGACCACCGGAGTGGCCACGGATCCGGAGAAGCTTCAGAAGATGGCCGAGACCGAGGTACAAGCAGGAGCTGCGTCGCTTTCTCGGCCTTTGCAATTACAGAAGGTTCGTAGTCTCTAACCCAGCTGACAGAGGAAAAACAATCCCAATGGACGGACGTGAAGGTGTCAACTTCCAGTCGCTGAAAGAGGCACTCTACACTGCTCCTGTACTAGGATACCACATCCCTGGAAGGAAGTTCAGGCTCGACACGGACATTAGCAACGTACGCATCGGCGGAGTACTCTCTCAAGAACAGGACGGGCAAGAGAATGGTGATTGCCTACTTCAGCCGAACACTAGCCACGTTTGAGAGAAACTACTGCGTGACACGTAGAGGAATTATTCCCATCGTGGAAGCTCTCAAAAAGTTTCCAAAAATGTTTGTATGGCCAGGAATATCATCTTAAGACAGACAATTCTGCACTCTCCTAGCTATTGGGCTTCAAGTATCTGGAGGGGCAGACCTCCCGTTGGGTTCAACGTCTGCAAGAACGCTGAAGCCCTATCACGACACCCGTGCCCAGATGGCTGCAGACACTGCCCGACAGTAGAAGAGCGAGATGGCGCCCACTCAGTCCGAGCAATTGCCGCCCAGCCGAGCCAAGGATGGGATAACGCCGCCATAAGCAAGGAGCAATTGGGGCATCCAAACATTGGACAGCTACTGCGTGATGTGGGGTCCGGACAGAGACCAGTGTGGGCCGATATCGCCAACCGTAGCACCAATTACAAGAGCTACTGGGACCAATGGGAATCCTTCAATGTCAAGGACGGTATCCTGAAAAATATTTGTGACTCGGCCGATGTGAGGACCCGGATAGAACAAATTGTCCTGCACAGGAGCAAGGTAAAGGAAGTGCTGGAAGGAGACTCATGCTGGCGTGAATGGAGGCCACCTTGGAGCCAACAAGGCGCTGGTCAAGTTAAGGCAGAGGTTCTACTGGCTGCATCAGAGAATCGACCCGGAACAATGGTGCCGAAAGTGCGACACATGTGCAGTCAGTCGCGGATCAAGACACGCAGCAGAGCAGACATGCAGCAGTACAACGTGGGAGCTCCTTTTGAAAGAGTAGTCATCGACGTTGCTGGACAATTCCCTGCCACGGATCGAGGTAACCTCTACCTGCTCGTCGCCATGCATTATTTCACAAAATAACTTGAGGTGTACGCGATTCCTAACCAAGAAACTTTGACAGTAGCAGATGCACTGCTTGACAACTCCATCCGGCGATTCGGTGTGTCCTGGGAATTACATAGTGATCAGGGCCGCAACTTCGCAACCAACCTGATGAGGTAATTGTTCGAGCGTCTGGGGGTGCATAAAACCAGGACCACTTCCCTACACCCACATTACGACATCATGGTGGAACACTACATTAAAACCGTGTAAGAGCAACTGCGGAAGGTAGCGTCCAACCATCAGCGAGACTGGGATGCCAGAGTCCCACTGTTCCTCTTGGCCTACAGAGCTTCGGTCCACGATACAACAGGGATGGCACCGGCAAGCATGGTCTTCGGGAGAAAGCTGCGCCTGCCCTGTTATTTACTGTTTGGCACCTCACCCAGCGCCGACCAACCAGCGACTGACTACGTTGCAGAACTGACAGAGAGGTTGAATGGAGTCCATCAGCTGGCCTCAAGATATTCAGCGACAGGATGAAAGTGCGTTACAACAGATCAGCCAACTCTGCAGGATTCCAGGAGGGCTACCTGGGGTGACTGTATCGACCTAACAGGACCAAAGGAAAATGCGCGAATCTGCAGCGTGCCTGGGATGGACATACCGCGTGGTAACCCCGATTAACGACGTGGTGTACCGCATCCAGCGACAACCCCGAGGGAATATGATGGTGGTGCACCTGGACCGACTAGCGGCTTACCAGGGGACTGTCCGTGACAAACAGTCCTAAGGAGGAAGCAGTGTGGCAACCGTGCTAGAAATTTCTCGTTGCCTCGGGATTAGAGCGCTCTTCCGGCTGAAGGGAAGGCGCGCGGGGAGAAAGGAAGTGCGGGCAGAGAGGAAAGCTGCGATACGCTGGCCGCTGTGCAGGGTGCGGAGAGAAGGAGAAAACCGACTGTGGCGTGCCATTGGGACGAAGCAGCGAGAAACCGAATTCTCCAGAAAGATAAAATTGGAGCATCGAAGAGACGAGAACGTGTAATGTAGAAATAAAAACCCGAGCAGTTCAGAAGACCAGTCAGTTTAGTTTTTGTGAAGCAGCCGTGAGCGAGCACGGAAGTCAGCCTTCGAGTCCAGAAATCTTTGGTTCGACGTGAGTGAACTTGTGTAGCTGTAGCAGCGCCCAGGCGGAAGCAACGCGTCCAGGAGTCTTTGGTTCGGTATGCAGTGAAGTTTATCTGAAACTCTTGAGTGTGAATTTCAGTGGACAGTCTCTGGAATTCTTGGTTTCTATATTCTGTGAGCCTGAGTGAATGAGCTAGAAGAACTAGCCAAGGCAAACGAACTGTGAACTGAGAACTGACAGTTTTGTATTGTAAATAATGCTTTGTGAACATTAACTGAGATTAGGAGTACATTGTTGTTCTCAATAATCCAAGTGAATCGTCATCGTCGTCTCTGGAGTGCAATAACGAATACTGTATTACTGTGTAGAGTGGAGTACCCATTGTTGACGGGAGTGCTTAAATTCATTTATAGAAAGTCATTATAGTTGTGTGAATTAAAAGTCACTATATATATATATATATATATATATATAAAGCCACCGGCGTGTCTCAGGCGGTTAAGGCGCTTGCCTGCCGATCTGGAGTTGCTCTCGGGCCCGGGTTCGATCCCCGCTTGGGCTGATTATCTGGTTGGGTTTTTTTGGAGTTTTCCCAACCGTAATGTAAATCCCAGGTAATCTATGGCGTATCCTTGGCCTTATCTTGCAAAATACCATCCTATTATCACCAATCTCATTGACACTAAATAACCTCGTAGTTGATACAGCGTCATTATGTAACCAACTAAAAAGATATATATGTATATATATATATATATATATATATATATATATATATATATATATATTAGTGCTGTTGATCGATCAAAATATGTAATCGATTAGCAATTTGAATTTAATCGATTAATCGACCTTTGATCGATTTGAAAAAAGTTTTAATATAGTATAATAATCATTGTTAAATTTAATTAGTGTTCGGTGATAAGCATAAGTATAAAATGTTGTATATTTGTCTATACTGTATTTATATTATAAAATAAAACTATTTTAGTTATTTACTAACATATTTGTTACGTAGGCTTATAATTCATTGCGTCAGTTTCTCGGGGATTTATGAGACAATACTAATAAAAAAGTATGAAGAGTACGTGAATTATAAGCCTAGTATAAGTATAGTTAATATTGTTTCATCCATGACCTTAAATATGTCAGTACATTCATATGTTTCGAATTAATTGCTGCTCTACGTTTAGTAAGAATGTTTCCTGGATGACTAAACAGGAAAAAATTTATATAGAAGACGAGCTGAGAACAAGATGGAAGTTTTCTTGAAAAACCATAAAGCTTAATAAGGGTTTCTCACTGTGTTTCAACTTTCAAAAAGAGTAGCTAGGTCACTGTCATCATATGTTCATCTCTTTGTGAAGTGTTTGTTCAAAGATTTTCAATATGCTACCTGCTACCTGCTTTGCAGTTACAAAATAACGGTAGGTGTGCTTTGAAATAAACATTTTCTGAATATTGTCGGAATTTTTAGTCTGAGTTTGCATTAACAAAATAATAATTAATATCATGTGCGTAAAACCGAGTAATTTTAATCGATTCTATTATTCGATTAATTATTTTAATCGATTAACCTTACAACAGAAATTGATCGATTAATCGATTAAATCCTGCAACACGTACATACATACATACATACATACATACATACATACATACATACATACATACATACATACATACATACATACATACATACATACATACATACATACATACATACATACATACATACACACCAATAAAAGTTTTGCGTCACCAGTAGGAGTAGTATTTACGCTCCACTTCAAGCAATGTCCACATAAGATATGAAAGCTATGCTTTTAACTGTCTGTAAAACGTAAATAATGTTGAGAAACAGTAAGTACAGCCTAGAAACCGACTAAAAAATTAAACAGATCTAAACAGAAGAAGTGCAAGAAATCTCATCTCTCAGCGAATAGCTCAGTTTTATTTCATTCTAAGGAGGTTGAACAATGACAAGGCGATCAATTACGAACTTCAAACACGTGAGGATTGTTTTTCTATGTCAGGAAGGACTGTCTTCAAGGCAAGTAGCGAGGCGCTTAGGATTGAACCAGAGTGATGTGGTACAAACCTGGAATCGCTCCCGAAGCACAGGTAATGTCGACGACGTGCCTCGTAGTGGTGGTCCACGGGCAACAACAGAATGTGGTGACAGATATCTGCGAGTTATTGCCATGAGAAACGCTGAGAATATTGCTGGCATGATTAACAATGGCTTTCAAACTGCGACAGGGAGACGCGTATCCATTCAGACTTTACTAAACCGATTACATGATAGCACACAGCACTCCAAACGTCAATGGCGATGCCCAACTCTTACACCTAGGCACCATGAACAACGTTACACTTGGGCAAGAAATCAACACCAATGGATTGTACAAAATTGGCACAAAGTTCTGTTCACGGGCGAATGCCGAATATGTCTTGTGCCAATTAATCATCAACGTGTGTGGAGAGAATCAGGTAATGCTTGCACGACTCAGACACCCCAACAATCGAATGCAGCAAGGTGGCGGGTCAGTGATGTTATGCGTTGGCATTATGTGGGTTCGCCGGACACAATTGGTGTCGATCCAACAAATGCTGAGGGTTCCACCGTATAGCGACAACATTTTTGAAGCTATAGTAGCACCGTTTAATCAGCACTTCGGAGAAGGATTCATATTTATGGACGATAACTCCAGAGTCCATTGTGAGGCTGTCATCAATGACTTCCATAATCGTGAAGGAATTGCCAGGCTTGAATGGCCCGCATGTTCTCCAGACAAGAATCCAATTGAGCATGTCTGGGTTCAACTGAAGGTAGCCATTCTTGCGCACCCTGACCCCCCCCCCACGCAATCTCGAAAACCTATGCAGAGTTACTGTTGAAGAATTGGACAGAATGGATCAACAATTGATAAATGTGCTGTAAGACAGTATGTCACGAAGAGATCAAGTATTAATCAATGTAAGAGGAAGCACTACACTCTACTGAAGTTGCTAGGATAGAGATTTGGTACTCCAGCCAATACTCAATTTTCATTTGGCCATCCACACCATTGTTATAATTTTCTCAACAACTGTTAAAAATAAATACATTTTCATTCCTTACTTTTCCTTGGTCTTTTCTTTTATTGAAGGTCTGGTTGACAGGTGATGCAAAACTTTTTTTATGTATGTATTTATATGAGAAGGGCGAGCTCGCCAAGAATCGAATTTTGTATTTTTTACTCCTTCTAATATTTAAGACACATATCTGCAACTTAAGCCTGGCAGACGTTGGCAGTCTCTCCCTTACTACAACGAAATTATCATTGTTTGTAAGGTTGGAGAAACTGCGTAGTCTGTGGCAGGTTCATAATATTCATATTACTCCGTACGAGAAGGACGAATACGCCACTCCGCCTGAAGGCGCACGTCATTCATTGTCTCAGTGTTGTTGTAACCACACAGACGAGTATAAACGTAGTGAGGAATTACATGTATTTATGGGCATTGTAATAGCTTAGTATGAGTAATAGTGATAGTGATAATCAACCAGTCATATCTGGTTATTGTAGGAAACGTCAGAGGCATATCGAAAAATAGATAAACGTACAAGCAAAGATTAAAAGGAACAAAGGTGAATCGTACATTAGTACGGAAGCTCGCGGTCATGTATTTGTGGGTGCTTCAACGCATTAGGTATGGAGAAAACACAACCTGTATTTCGCAATTTGTTGGAGTTGGGTAATTATGACTTCCAGAATGCCTATATTTCTAAGCTCGTAACCAGTAATGATGTGAAGAGATGTCGCATTAAGAACAGATCAACCTCTCTCAGCTGGTTTTGTCAAAGAAGTATGTAACGCCAATAAAGCACACTTCTGATAAAGTAAGGGATCTGAAAACTCTCCTTATCTATGTGCCACAGAACGTTTCTGGATGACGTTATCAGCAAAGAAAACGTGCAACTAGCAGTGACCAACTCAGAGGAATATCTTTATGAAGAGGATGTAATGGATTATTAGCACCTCTGTTCCCAGAACAAGTGAGACCACTTTTGATAGCAAGGGTAATAATAATATTAATATCATATAATAATAATAATAATAATAATAATAATAATAATAATAATAATATCATATTATGACAGGCATCTACTTATTTTTTTATTAATAATTTCAGACACTTTGTAAATGTCACACCACATTGTGATTAAGTGTTTTTATTTATTATTATTATTATTATTATTACTATTATTATTACTATTATTATTATTATTATTATTATTATTATTATTATTATATTATTATTAATCTCTACCACTACTGAGTTCATTCTTACGCCCTTTGCTTTTTCTAACATACTGTTTTCAAATTATTCCAATAATATTGATGACTTCATAATGTAATCTATGGTCACAATTAAGATGAAATATTAAATTGGACATTTAATTGCAATTTTCAATAATTATATTCGTTTTTCAGTGTACAAGTAATTATCATAATTTACAGACGTGTCCTTGACGGCTTCGCCCTTAACTCGTTTACAGGTAAAATACGTTGAACATCGATTATCTCCACAGGTATATTTGGTGGGTTCGTCCTTCTCTTACGTAACGCCTCATATATTTTTTATGATTGATTATACATATCACTTTTTCTGCACGAACTATGTGCATAGAGTAAAGTTATTGTGCAGTGCAATATCTGAATAGAGTGTGCAGTGTTAAAACTCATGTTTACAGATAAGTACAAAAGTGGCTTACGCAAAATTGTCTCAGGATCACGTTGTAGCTTTCGTCTCCATTATAACTCGCAGTACAATCATCCTTCTCCTTATGTAGTTTTAAAATTTAAACTTCGTAACGTGTTTCTGTAATTACATAAGGGGAAATTTAATGAGTAAGAATAGGAGTGGTAAGCACAATAACCCTCAGTCTGCAGTGCAAGTCTTCGGGTCTTTCCTCCCCCCTCAAAAAAGAAAGAAAAGGTTAGTTTAACATTATATAAAATAGCGTATGCGTCTCAATACTTCATTTAAATGTCAGTCTCGTCTTTTCATGTAGGATACTATAAAATTATTTCGTATTTCAGACTTCTGTCTCCAGTCTGAGATTGAATGTGCTTTTCATTTTCAGTGAGCAGTGACTTACAATTGCATAGTGATTGTGTTTATTGTTATTTATTGGTATCATTTAGTGTACTGGTACTGAAATTTTAATGTTCATGTTATCTAGTGGTCATCTTTGCCAAATTTTGTTGTTTTAATTACATTATGTCGAATAGTTATAAACATAGCTAAATCAGGCAGTCAAAGGAGGGAACTGAAAACAGAAAGGAAGAAAATTCGTCAGAAAATTAGGAAGTTTCTGAAATCTTTTCAGAACATGAGAGTCGCGATATTATTTCTTCAGCTTCTGGTTCCAGTTGTATTCATGAAATTAATAAAGTTAATGGTTCTGAAATTTGCCCTAATACCACACATAGGAAACTAAAGAGACATTATCTGAAAACCTTTGCGGGAAGATATTACCAGAGATCCAAACAGATTAATTGAATTTCAAAGATCCTGCTTTGTGGCCTCAATAAATTATTGAAAAACTTCGTTAGCAAATAGTTCAGGCGAATACATGTTCTTCATTAGAAGGAAGTATTTTAAAATGCAATAAAATAATGCCAAAGGATTTAAATAGCAAGTCATTCACAGAATATATCATCAAACATCAGAAAAATATGTCGTCTCGATTGGTTAATTTATACATCACAACGAACGTTGCATTCTCCCATGTTTTTATTTAGTGCAACCTTTACGAATACGACTAGAAACCGTAGGAATGTGGCTAAAATGGCAGAATAGAAGCATATAAGTGCAGTGCAAGGAGTTGCGTACAAAATTAACGCTTCGTGAAAGTAGTGTAGGCCTACTTCATCTCAATTGTTCCTGTAGATGGAAAAAATTCGAGAATACTAGAAAAGAACAGTCTTGCATTGTATTCTCCATGCAGTGCACATTCCCTTAATCTTACTTGTGTAAATGCTGTCAACATTAACCATCGTGTGGTCACATTTTGGCAGTGTGCGGAGGTTCTAATTATGTGTTTTTCAGCAGCAGTTCTGCAAAGTGGGACATTTTAATGGAAGAGATTGGTATTTGTCATATCCCAGTCTGAAACAATTCGACCCTTTGTCCACCATCTGCCTGGTATTTTGAAGTGTCTTCAACGTGTTATGGCAGAAATAAATTTTCCAGAAAAGAACCACAGTGAAGTGAATTCTCTAAGAGGATATTTCTCTTCATTTGAGTGCACAGTTGTTATTATTTAGTTAACTGTCCAAAGACAGGTCTGAACATCTTAAGTGAAAATATTGAAGCAACTGGGCCAAGAAATAATGGGGTAGGGTGTCCAGTTCCTTTCCCTCTTCATTATATACATCGCTGACTAGATACATATCACATTAATCAGACATCAGAGCCACAGAAACAATTTGTTCTTCCTCTGACACATATCGTCAAGTGAGCTGTAAGCCTACTGCCTGACAATAGATTTACAGTTCCCCAAAAAGGAATGAGACGGTGGAATATTCTTAATGCTCAGAAGTAAGACACTGCGCATGATCGGAGAATAGAGCACTGATACACAAGACAATGAATATTTGAGATACTTAAATTCAAGCTATTTGGTTTGTTGATAGCAGCGTTGCGAAATGTACTTCAAAAACTGCAAAAAAATATGGTAATATGACGTAAATAATAGATAAATATATACATAAATCGTATAGTTAAATAGACATTTGAACCTTCATGACTATAGCAACACTATGCGCAAAAATGAAAGCCTTTGTGTCGTCTCAATAGGTCAGACGCTAAGCTCTTTCTGTATTGTGCAGAACAGAACGGGTTCAATTTTTAGTCGATACCAACGACTTTTTTTGACTGAATAACGTTAAAATAGAGTTGTACAGAGTTTTGAGATTCAGTGTTAATGACCACAGATAATACAAAATTACAAATGATAATATTATAAACGTTAATCTAATGAATATATTTAGCCCACACCATTTATATATTATACATATATAAAGTGTAAATGAATATATATTAACAATTACAGCGAAATTGGAAAATTTAAATCATTTAACAACAAGCATTAAGAAATTGATTTTAAAAACTACATTTAAATATTAACCTATCAAACACAGAGACAAGATAGAGAGACAGACGTTTATCCAGCTTTTTAGTCTCACCACAGGCATGTTCCCATTCAAAATACTGACAAAGAATATTATAGCCCGGGTAATTTAGAAAGGCCTTCCAAGAGAGGAAACATGCGAGTGAGAGTGCTGACTTCCCTTCGTTGAGGAGGCTTTCAATAAACTTCTTTCATTTCATTTACTGTATTCTATAGATCTTAGATTAGCATTGAAGCTTTAAGATGTGGAATAAGTCACAATTTTGTAAGATTACAATTGTACAAATTTTTGTATTATATACACGGTGAAAAGTAAACCGTAATTAATGTAACTGAATCACTAAATATGAAAAGGGAATAAGTCACAGTATTGGCAAAAATGAGTTAAGACTGTAGTCACTAATTTCGGCATGCTATTTCATTCTGCATGAAAAGGAAACAGGTCCCGCATCTCCTTAGTCTAGATTTCAACACTTTAGTTTTCATGTTTACTCTGAAAAGGAGCTCAGTCCACGACTTGTTCCCTTCTCATAAGGAATTCAAATTTGTTGTTCCTGCCATCTATAGGGAAAATATGTATCATTAAGGAAAAAATGGCTTCAAGCGATGAAAATACAGTAGTACTTCTTCAAGTCCTGCAAAAGGAAGAAAGGTTTTGCCTCACATTCCGGTCCAAGAGATATTTTACTTTAGACAACTCTGGTGTTTTGTGTTTGGTAAAAAAAAAATCTTAAAACAGGAAAATCCCAATTCTACACGTATCATGAGCGTCTTGGAAGAAAAGGGCCCAATGAGGTTTGCACTCTCTTGAATGACTACATTCAAAGCAATATTCCTATTAATGTGAAAATATCTATAAGTTATGTATTTACTGACAGTGCTCCAGAACAAAATCGCAATCACACAGTAGCTCGTTTCTTACTAACATTAGCTGCCACTGGAAGGTTCCGTAAAATAGTTCAGTATTTTCCAGTATGTGGGCACTCTTTCTTACCCTGCGATTTCGGTATCATAAAGCGCAAGCTGCCAAGGGTAGACAGAGTGTACGTACCAATAGATTACACTAAGCTCATAGATGAATCTAGTGCTCTGGGAAATTTTAGTCACTTACTTGGATTCGAACTTCACGACCAACTACAAAGTTTGGTGGCCACGATACTTTAAGAAGAATACATTTTTATTAGAGTCCATTGGACGAACCATCCCCACCCATAAAACGATAAATTTTAATATTTTACATTATTTCATGTGTGTGTATGAGAGCTCATATCCTGGGAGAATTGTGGCATATGAGAATATTGATGGTTTGATCTCTCACACAATTGAGCACTTGTCAAGGAAAAATGTTATTCCGAATCTGCCTGTAGAAAAGGCCTGTGCAACACACTGTCCGATACATTCTGTTTAATATTCGTACAATATATTTCGTTAGATATGAAAGGGGAACAAGTCCCCACACAAATTATTTTTGGTTTATGTAATAACCGACAGCTTTCAATGTTTCTATGTGCTACCCTCTACTATTTATTCATAAATTGGTATACGATAAAGCTTTTGGTTTGAATAATGGAGATAACTATACATTTTGCTTAATATTTGTACAATATATTTCGTTAGATATGAAAGGAGAACAAGTCCCCACACAAATTTTTTTTGGTTTATGTAATAACCGAAAGCTTTCAATATTTCTATGTGCTACACTCTACTATTATTCATAAATTGGTATACAATAAAGCTTTTGATTTGAATAATGGAGATAACTATACATTTGTTTAATATTTGTACAATATATTTCGTTAGATATGAAAGGGGAATAAGTCCTCACACAGAAAAAATGTTTTTGGTTTATGCAATAACCGAAAGCTTTCAATGTTTCTATGTGCTACACTCTACTGTTGTTCATAAATCGGTATACAATAAAGCTTTTGATTTGAATAATGGAGGTAATTTAATATTTTTTTACAATACATTTCGTTAGATATGAAAGAGGAACAAGTCCACACACAAAAATTGTTTCTATAGGGCAGGTTAAATTGAGAAATATACGATTTTTTTTACATAAATATCTTGTGTGGTCATGATTGGTTCATAGAAATATTTTCGATGCCATTTGTTTATATTTCATTGTGTGCAGAAGTTATTTGTGTTTTTCTCAAAACTAACTGAAGGTGACTTATACCCTTTTCGAATTTAGTGATTCAATTAAAGTAATTAATGGGGAGGCGAGACATGGCATATGAGCTATGAAACAGGGGAAAGAATGAGCTATAAGAAAGAGAGTTTGTTTCATGATGGTTAATATTATTCGAAACTACTGACACGAAAGTTGATTTAATCTTTACCTTCTACACCAACTTGTGATATGCCTATAGCCACGACACATGATAAAGTCACAGGACAGGTCTTGCCTCCTCCACTATAGCATAGCTCACCTCCAAATTCGTTACATGGCGCTCGGTGGAAAATATCCTGAGTATATCTTTGTTCGGTCAGGCTGACGTATAGCATCTAAACACCCCGCTTTGAGGCTACATTATCTACCGTGTGAAATAATAGTCACTTGCCAAAGGGGAAAAGCATTATTATTTGAAATTACAATTGTAGGAGCATGATAAAAACAACAAGGACCAAGACAAGGGCAAAGACGAGTACGACGACAAGGATCACATGAGCTGTGACAATCACCACAACAAAGATCAAGATAAGAACCATGAAATGGTCGTGAACAAGACCACGATAACAACCTCACAAAGAAAATAAGTACCATAATAAGGACCACAATAAAGAAAACAATCGTCGCGATAGGGACCATGAAAAAGACTAGGATCAGAGTAAGGACCAAGACAATGGCAACAAGGATCAGCATAAGGGCCCTGACAGAGATAACAAAGACCTCGATAAGAACTACAAGTTCAACGACAAGAACCACGATATGCCTAAGTAGCACGACGTCAATCACGGTCCTTGTCGTGGTCCATGTCATGATCCGTGTCTTGGTCCTTATCGTGATCGTTTGCCGTAGATCTCATAATAATCCTTTTTGTTTTTGTCAGGGTCCTTATCGTGGTCACTGTTGTCTTTGTCATGTTTTTTATCGTGATTTTTGTTGTCCTTGTTATGGTACTTATCATGATCCTTGTCACTGCAATGGCCCTTAATACTTTCTGCGAGTATCGATGTCCAACTTTCCAAGATGGAATTTTCAAGCAAAGTTGATATTTTTTACTTTACGGATTCAGTTAATCTAGCCATGTCAACAATATTAGTAGATTTGACTCAAGTGGTTTCTGATACTCGATGTAGACGAACAATAGTAGTAGTGGTAGTAGTAGTAGTAGTAGTAATAGTAGTGGTGGTAGTAGTAGTAGTAGTAGTAGTAGTAGTAGTAGTAGTAGTCTGTTTTATTTAATAACACTTTCAACTGCAAGGCTATTCAGCGTTGAAATACAACGTGAGAGAAATGGCCGACAAATAAACATTATTATTATTATTATTATTATTATTATTATTATTATTATTATTATGTTATATTTGACAAATATAATTCCGTCTAGTTACCAATGCATGAATAAATTCTCTTCACATGCTCAGCAGAAAGACTTGCTGTCAATAACAAAAGAAACACCTCTCCCTGCGCTCACTAGCAACTTGATTTTAAGTAATAGTTACACCCACTACTCAGCTTAAATATAACGACTGCTGTCGTTGTTGCCGCTATTATTTCCGGAGTCTGACGTCCGACTTTGACGTATCATTCGCGAGTTCAACAACTATAATAATAACAATAGTAATATAGTAATAATAATAATATAATAATAATTTCATTCCGGTAATTTTGGTACTTTTTGTGCACTAATAAAAATTGCTTTTAAAAACTCTGTCATACAGAATGTTGTAGACTAACTTAAAAGGTACTATACATGAAGCAAAGATCTCACAAATATATATTTTTAAAGTATGAGTATTAGTATTTTAAAAATGTCATGCAGCGGAGTTGTAAAATAACACAAAAATTGAACATAAGTACATGTGTGTCGCCAAATGCACAATCTAAATCACATCCCTCGCACATTGATAAAAGTGACGTTCTTCCACTCAGCAATTGCCCGTTTTCATATATCTCAACTGAAGCGAGAGATACAAGCTAAATCGCATCATTGCACACTAGTACTTGTGACGTTCTTCCACTCATCAGTTGAACGTTACCTCGCTCTCACATAACTCTACCGATGCGACATACACAGTCACGCAGAGCACAGTAACATTTCTTGGGAGTAAGAACTCGTCGTTTATAAAGGCGCGGGCGCGCGGCTTTGTCATGTTGCGTAATATATTTCCATTGTTGTAGCAGCGACATTAAAAATTTGAATCCAATCTTCAAATAATAATTATTATTATGTGTGAGAGGTATAACACGATACACACAAAATAAAGTATACCGTCAAATAATGATAAAATATATTTTTGTTGAGAAAAATTCAGCGGATGCGATACATCACCCGCATCCATGCAGGTTATGCCCCTGATGCGAAGACGTTCCAAGCTGCTATACGATTTCAGGGCTAAGAATATGTTTTACTAATGTACTGTAAACAAAGTTGCAAAAGGTATCCATCTGTGAGCTGCTGTGATTGGGCAGAATTGTGACACTACTTTACCCACCATGTGGCTGTCACTTTTAACTGTATATAACTATCACCGCTCGGTCGAGATCATCGGGAATAGCGTAAGGAAAGGTATTTTCGTGATATAGGTATATTCGTGATAATTTTTGCAAAAGCTTTCAAGAAGATGCCTACTGTAGAAAATAGTTCTAGGCGTCTGCTAGTAATACTGTATTGTTTCACGGATGGCGAAACATGATTGATTCCATCTTAGTTTGTTTCTGCTGGCCATGATAGAAAGTTGTATTGTGCGCTGCGTTTTTGCTTAAGAATTTCGGTAGTTTTTGAACTGTTTGTAGTGTTGCAGTGATTACCGTGGACATATCTAAAGTAACAAGTCTATACTTGTACTATACTGTAGTGCTTGAGTTTCTCTAACTGTACATATAGTTAGATTATATTACTGATGTTCATGGCGTCAATTAAAGCTTAGGAAATGGATGCGATTTCTTTGCTTTCTTCTCGTGAAAGTGATAGCGGCTGAATAAGCCTCAGTATTTATGTCCATAGCAGGTTTCTGTACCTTTGCCAGAAAAACTTATTTGAAGAAAATTATTACCCATAAATCGTACATCAATTCTATCTATTTTTTTAATTATTTAGTGCCTATCACGAAATTACCTACCCTATTTTGATTTTAGGTCTAACATAGGAAAAGGGAGAATTAAATACAGGAAATACGGTACAATCAACTTATTGCAGCCGCCAAAATGATGAGGGAGCAGGCAGTATCTAGCTATAAAGCTTAAAAAAAAAAAATGGATGTGTCATGGAGTTCACTCAAAAATTTCATGAGCAGAAATGATGGTAATGCAAATCAGATTTCTAAATTAGAAAGGCTTTTTGCTCTTACGTCTGATCTGAAAGTCATCATCATCATTTTCATCACGGCATAAGCCTTCTGGCTCGTTCCGTCTTCAAGAAAACTAATCCGACCGTCTCATCCGTGGCCTGCCGACATTTCTTCTACCTACAGGTTTATACTTATATATTATTTGTGGTATACGACCTTCATCCATTCTTTGTTTCTGATCTTACAATCTCTGTCTGTATTCAATGATTGTTTCATTTAGACTCTGAATTTCAAATTCTTTTCTAATATCTTCATTCCTCTTTTTATCTATGAGTCTATACCCTGCCACCTATCTAAAAATGTCATCTCAGCAGCCTCTATTTTCTTCTGTTGTGAGATAGTCAAGACCCAACTTTCACACCCATACGAATAAAGCAAAGTTGGGATCGCCATTATTTTATAAAGTTTTAACAGTGTTGCTCTATTACAACTTTTTATTGTACCACATAGTGTTTATAATTTGTTTAATTTATTTTGCACATCTCCATTGCCGGTATATGACACAATGTAACCAAGATAATTAAAATCACTTTGTTGTTGGATGGTCTTATTATTTATGTAAATTTTTGCTCTTAACAGATCTGTTCCTCTAAGAGCCATTATTTTCGTGACATTTGAAGATTATGTTCACTTGTAATATTATTTAATTCGTGTAGGGTAAATTAGGGTCTGTTGGACAGTCGGGCATTTGGACACTCTTTTTTAACGTGTTACCTCGCCCCTTGTGGGCACCACATTCTGCTAGAAGTCAATGACGTAAGTAGCCCCACTCGTGGCTACTTCCGTCATTGACTTCTGGCAGAATGTGATGCCCACAAGTGGCGAGGTAACACGTTAAAGTACAGAGTGTCCAACATGCCCGACTGTCCAACAGACCCTAGTT
This sequence comes from Periplaneta americana, assembly GCF_040183065.1. Taxonomy (NCBI): domain Eukaryota; kingdom Metazoa; phylum Arthropoda; class Insecta; order Blattodea; family Blattidae; genus Periplaneta; species Periplaneta americana. The sequence goes on from NC_091123.1 coordinate 102,510,549, forward strand.
TACCCTATGGTTCTTTGTAAATTATCTTCCGAAATTGCAATTAAGATCTAGTCATCAGCAAACAAAAATGTATCAATATTATTTTCTCCCTTTTATTTTAAAATGTGTTTTGAGCATAGTTTGCCATTGTGCAATTGCGTCATTAATATATATATATATATATATATATATATATATATATATATATATATATATATATATATATATATATATATATATATATATATATATTAAATAGGGTAGGCGATTAAAAAAACACCCTTGTCGTACTCCTAAATTAATCTCTATTAAATTATTTTCTTCTATGGATTTCTCCAATTTAAACTTTTTATTTGTATACATACTTTGTATTACCCTTATAAGATGTTGAGGAAAACTATTTTAATCATTATTTCCCATAGCAAATTTCTCTTAACTTTATTAAAAGCTTTTACATAGTCTATAAAAGCTATTAGAATTGGTAGGTTATATTCTCGTCGTGTCTCCAAAAGTTGTGTTTTCGTGAAGATACAATCATTGCAGGAACGACCTTTTCTAAATCCATTATGCGAATCATCCAGTATAGTTTCTGAGATTGGAGCTATTCCTTGTGTTATGATTTTTGCATAAATCTTATAACCTGAATTCAAAAGATTGATTCCTCTATAATTATCACATTTAGTTCGATCTCCCTTTCTAAAAATCGGGCATAGCAATGCAATATTCCATTCTTGTGGTAAATGTCCATTTTTCCAACACATATTAACAAAGTTTAAAAGCCTCGTTTGGAATTTAATCGACGCATATTTAAATAGTTCCATCTTCAAACTGTCAATTCCTGGACTTTTTTTGTTTTTGAAGTTCTCTAAAGTTCCTTTTAATTCATCCATAGTTATTAAATCTACATATTTATTAACATTTGTTATTATTAATTTATCTCCTTCTGGATCAGTCCATAGTTTCTTATAATATTTGTTCCATTTTTCATTCTTAATTGGATTATGTTGTAGTCTATATTTCTCATTCTCATTCAACTGTTTTAGAACTTTATATACTTTCTTTTATCGTCCATGTAGGTCATGCTGTAGGTCATTCACATATTTATCCCAACTTTGTAGCTTTAGTTTCCTCGCTTCACGTTTGACTATAGCATTTAAACACTTATATTCCGTTCGGTTCTCTGTTGTTTGATTATTTAGGAACTGTAAATGTGCTCTTCTCTTTTCATTTATTATATTCGCAATCTCTTCATTCCAAACTTTGAGTCCTCTATTTTTATACTTTTTTGTTCCCTTACCCAGTACTTCTGATGCAGCGTTTATAGTTATACGCTTAATTTCTTCCCATTCTGAATTTATATTATTACTTATTGGTGTTTCATCTGTATATTGATTAAGTCGCTTCTGATACAGTTGTAGTATACTTTCTTCTTGTAGGAGATGAACTTTGAAAGTTTGTTTTGGTTCATTTAGGTTTCTTTATTTTTTTTCCATCTAGATGGTATTGATATTCTTGATATTAATAGGAAACGATCTGTACCCACATCATATTCCCTGTATACTTGTGTGTTTTCCACCAGTCTTGATACTTTTTTCATTTTCGATCACATAATCTATGTTTGTACGGCTACCTCTAGCACTCCAAGTATATTTATCTATATCTTTATGGCGGAAGAATATATTTGTAATTTTCATTGTGTTATATGATGCAAAATTTCTTAAGATATCTCCATTGGTATTGATTGTGGGATCTCCAATTGTGGCTATAATTTTTTCAATTGGTATATTTCCTATTCTAGCATTTAAGTCTCCTGCTATAATTATGTAGTCATTTTTTATTTGTTTTATCCAATGTAGTTTGTAGCTGATCGTAAAATTAATTTGTATGTTCCAATCTTCCTTCCTCTGGAGCGTAACATCCTATTATTGCCATTGGTCCTCTAGGTGTTTTATATGTGTTTCATTATGCGTTCATTAATAAATTCATAGTTCTGTATTTTTGTTTTCCATTTTTTCTTCAATAGTATTGCTATTCCTGCCCATGCTCTCTTATTTTGTGGAACTCCACTGTATAACATTATATAAACTTCCAACTCTACAGATCCCTTTAATTTCTTTTTTGTTTCCGGAATTATTGCTATATCAATATCTGCTTGTTTAAGTTCTTTCTGTAATTGATCTTCTTTGTTACAAATACCTCTTACGTTGCAAACAGCAAATTTCAGTTTTTCCGATATTCCGTGTCTTTTATCCTTTTTCTGAGCTTTGTTCGTCATAATGTTTATCCGGCCATTTATGTTTCCTTGAAGACACTGAGTAGAATTAACTGTCCTCTGGACACGTTACAAGCGTGAAGCAGAGTAAGACTGTTGCTGGGGTTGCCAGCTCATAGACTAATAGTCATGTCTATCAAATGTATGTGTCGCCGTCGAGGTATTAACCCATTTATGCCGGGCGTGGGATCTCCATATTTATGTACCCTGGAGATAGGGCGTTCCAGTATTTAACCCCCCAGAAACCGGGCTCCTTGTTGGTCCACGGGTCCTTATTACCGTAGTTATTCGGACCACCCCAAAATATTTGGTGGGATTCCCCATCCGCCATCCGGGGGACGCGCCCGATAGGGGTTAAAAGTTCCCCCCACGGCTCTTACGTCTGATCTGAAAGTACAGCTGTATATTAATTATACGAAGATCGATCGGGAAGTAACACACAATAATTAAAAAATATATTTAATAGGTAAACAAAAATTAAAAAATACCCAAATGAACTCAGAACTTACAGCTACTTTTTTACATAGATGCCAATTTTCTCAACATATTTCTCCCATCATGGTATCCAGTTTCAGTATACCCTGTTCATAGAAGACCGTTCGGTTGGAGTATAGCCATCTGCGGACAGTTGATTGCATTTCTGCATCGATCGCAAAGCGATGGTGGGCCAGGAATTTCTTCATGGGATCAAACTGATGAAAGTCCAACAGTGCAAGGTCTGGAGTGTATGGTGAATGCTGGAGTACCTCTCAACCAAATGTGTTGAATTTCTCACGAACAGAGAGCATTGTCATGAAGAAGTTTGACATCGTCAGCATTAATGTTACGGCGTTTGTCACGCAACTTTACCAAAGTTTGAATGTAGCATTCCCAGTGGTCTCGTGTTTAGCAAAGTCCACCAATAAAACACCATACATATCTCAGAACATTGTCACAAGCACTTTCTTTGCAGATTGGGTCACTTGGAATTTTTTTTGCTGGAAAAGCAGCATGTTTCCGTCCATAGAGACCTGATTTGTTTCGGGCGTGTAGTGGTACGCCCAGGACTCATCACTAGTGACAACTGCTTCCAAAAAGTCATCCCTTCTGCAGCGTAACGCCTTAAGTGGTCCAAACATGTCATCATTCGCTGGCCCTTGTGGTCGTCTGTCAGGTTGTTAGGCACCAAGCGGGCACTAACTTTATGAAATTTCAATGTGTCATGCACGATGTCGTACACTACACCATATGAAATCTTGAATTGCTAAGATAATGTTCGCAGTTAGACCCGTTGGTCGTTCAAAATTGCCACCTCAGTGTCAGTGACATTCCGCTGGGTTGCAGCTGTTACCAGCCGCCCGGAACGTGGCGAATCACGAAGATTCTCACGGCCGTCTGAGAAGAATGCGCACCGCCTGGAGACCTGGAGATATTGCTACAGTCCGTACAGTCTTTTCCGTACAGCCACACATGTCCCTGTGAATTTCACTCGGGTTATGTCCTTTAACCCCTAAAAATTGCACAACGCTTCGCTGCTCTTCACAAGTTGACGATAGTAACATGCGCGCCATCTTTGTCGTGCACACGCTTCTCTCACTAGAGTTGCACATGCAAAACAAATTGTGTCTCTAGTGAAAACTTCAAACTATATCTTGGTCAAATGTCAACATTCCAGCCGTAATACCAATGCAGACAAATTATTGCGTATTACATTCCGATCCACCGTGGTATTATACAAATGCCAGAGTTGGAATTTGGGTTGACGGTGCCAATTATGAAAGTGGCGCACCAGTTGGCCAGAAGTGTCGGGCGAGAATATTTGTTGAATTCAGATAGCGAAAGTGCCAGGTAATGATGGTGGTATCATTTTAAACAGAGATTCCATTTCATAATAAGGGCTCCTAAGAATCTTGCTGCCAAGAACTCATAAGAGTCGTAAATGTGTTTTTGTTTCATGTTTTATTCTTTGTTTAATGTTTTTAATTTTTTTATCCCTAAGATGTTTTAGAGACTGTTGTCCGGACGATCTCTTATATTTATATCAACAGTCCCTGTAAAATGTTCAAATTAATGTAAAATAGGACACTCTCTACATAACGGTCATAAAGGTGTTTATGTTTCATATTTTATTCCTTGTTTCATGTGTTGTTCTTTATTGAGCCTAATATATTTCAAAAACAGTAGTCTAGAATATTTTTTTTTTCATGAACAAACCTATGAATTGTTAAAATTGATAACATATTCTATATCATTGAAATATATTTATAGGCTTATATAAATAAGAGGTCAGCAAATAGTTTCGTGTTTAAAAACACTTTCGTGAATTCATATAAATATACAGTAGGCTTAATATGAACTATCATTCACGAAATTACCTTACCACTATCACGAAAATACCTACCAAACATGTATATTTTCAATCCTAGTTTCTATTAATAATTAAAATTAAAAAAAAAAAGAAAATACAACTCTCTGTTATATATTCTGTTATAACAATGCCATAGAAATAGAAAAAAAATAGAGTATCATTCTCAAAATGGGGAAAAACTAGCCATAATATTAAATAATCACGAAAATAACTTTCCTTACCATACAGGGTGTTTAAAAAATACGAGGCATAATTTCAGGTATGTATTTCCCACATGTAGACAATCAAAATAGTTCACTACAACATTTGTCCGGAAATGCTTCATTTCCGAGTTATTGCCTTCACAACATTGAAATTCACAGGAACGTTTTTCTTTCCGCAGGTCGTTTTCATTACAGAAGATGTTCAAAATATCCACCTCCTGCTTGAATACACACCTCACATCAATATCTCATTGATCTGCGAACACAATCCCAAACTCCAGGAGTATTGCGTATGTCCTCAGAACATGCCACAATTCGATTCCGAAGGGATTCCAAATCAGGCACCGGAGACGAATAAACCAATGATTTTAAATGGTCCCACAAGTAGAAATCGAGAGGGTTCAGATCAGGTGAGCGTGGAGGCCAAGCAACTGGGCCACCTCTACCTATCCATCGATCAGGACACCTTCGATCCAAGTACCGGCGAGCCGTACGACTGAAGTGTGCAGGAGCGCCATCTTGCAAGAAGTGAATGTGTTGACGATTGATCAGTGAAGTGTCTTCTAAAACATGAGGTATGGTGTTTTCCAGGAAGTTTGTGTACGCCTGCCCCGTAAGTCTGTTTACAAGTACATGGGGTCCACCTAATCGATCACCAATGATACCGGCCCACATGTTGAGGGAGAACCGCACCTGGTGATGAGATGGAACAGTTGCACGTGGGTTTTCATACGCCCATACATGCTGATTGTGGAAATTTGTTATGCCATCTCGTGTGAACTGTGCTTCATCTGTAAATAATACTAAGGCAGGAAAGTTCGGATTTACACCACACTGCTGCAAGAACCACTGACAGAACCTAACTCGTGCAGGGTAATCTGCTGATGACAGGGCCTGTACACGTTGCAAATGATAAGGATACAATGATACCCTTTCAACAGTCTCCAGACAGTCGTATGAGGAACATTGACTTGCAACGCTACCCTTCGTGTGCTGATAGAAGGAGTCATGTTCACAGCCTCCAGAATCTCCTCCTGTACTTCTGGAGTTGTAGATCTTGGTCGTCCCCTTCCCAAACCAGGAGAGTTAAATTTTCCATACTCGCACAGACGGTAATGGAGACGTACAAATGTCTTCCGATCTGGACATTGTCGCTGTGGGTACCTCTCCTGGTACAAACGACGAGCCAGCGCAGCAATGCCGTCCGCCTTACCGTACATGAAGTGTATCTCTGCCAGCTCTTGATTTGAATACATGTCGCACAGTCTAACGCCTAAACAACACTGAATGTAACCTTCGCCTCGGAATGAACTGTTAGAGTGCCCTCTTAATGTCTCCTTTGACGGCAACGACTTGCGGAAAGTAAAACGTTCCGGTGAATTTCAATGTTGTGAAGGCCATAACTCGGAAATAAAGCATTTCCGGACACATGTTGTAATGAACTATTTTGATTGTCTACATGTGGGAAAATGCATACCTGAAATTATGCCCCGTATTTTTAAACACCCTGTATAGTGACTAAAGTAAGTAAATATTAATGTAATCCAGATCCGATGTCATAAACAGGCCTGTTAAGAGCGTCAGAGTCTTACTAATATGTCTGAAAGACATAAAATAGGCTATTTTAATTGCCTCCCTAATCAGAATCAGACAAGGCGCGGATTCCTTCTTGGAACTCCCCTCTTCCTCTTCAACGCTTCTGCTGCTGCTGCTGCTGCCGCTGCTGCTGCTGCTGCTGCATTCAGCTGGGATCGCAGGGGCCGTCCGATTTCTAGAATTTCTCCTCCTCTCGTTCTGCATGATGTATGGACGACAGCCACATATCAGGTGTTATCAATTTTAAGCCTTCGTTTAGTAAGGTCCTGATTTCATTAAGTTTAAAATATTTTTTTATTTAGGGCAACATACCGTTTCACTTTGCTCCAAACGGCTCCTATGAAATTTAATACACAGTGATAAGAGGGAGTCTCTTTTCCCATAAACTCCGCAACATATTTGTCGAACTTCTTTTTAACGTTAGCTGTCTTTATCTGTTCTATCAGTTCATCCTTCACCATGTCCTTACTGTATCTTGTTAGATGCAAGCGAAGGCAAAATCCCTTTAAACAGATTTATGAAAACATCGCCGGACATCTCTTCATGATAGTCCACCATTTTCTTTGATTTCACAATGAACTCCCTGCCCTCCACAAAACTATCTTCACTTACTATGTGAAGTAAAATGAGACGCCTAACTTCCCCAGTTGGATTTTTCAACCCGGTAGTCAGCTCCGACAAAAACGCCTGTTTTTCTGGTAGAATCTACCCACACTTTATAAACAGCATGACCTTTGTTGACCCACGTCTCGCCAAGAAAATATAACTTACGACCATTTCGCCTATATTCTCGTACTTTACTCAAATATTTTATACGCAACAATGATATATCTTCACTGTCAACAATAATGATCTTTCTGTTTCTCTGTACACATTCAAATCCCATCTCCAGCAGAATATTGTGAAGACTCGTCTTCTTGAAGTTCGGCAAGTTGGGATCATTATTTATAAAAGTCATTACTTTATTTATTGTAGGTAGATCGTTCATTTAAAAAAAGTGATGCACTTTACGACGCACTGCACTTCTTACAAACTCGTCACACTGCACTTGTCACAGGTTTTTTGCCTTTACGCGTTTTATCAGGTGTAGACAAATTCCCTTTACTTATTACTTCACTGCGTGTAGAGTTAATGCTTAGTGAAGAAGAGATTATAAGATTATAAGAGATTATAAAGGCTAAATGGAAATGTATTTAAAGAAATTATAAATACCGTATTATGCATAACGGGAATTATTGTGATGTAGTTTTCACGTACTATCACAGAGTTTATTGTAAGGTAGAATGATTGATACGCTGCAAGAAAACAAATGCAAAAGAATTAAATATACAGTATAATATGTGTTATTTGTTAGGGATGTAAGAAAGTTCACGACAATGTTTTCTATGATTCCAGCATGTCACAGTAAACCAGGAGCAGAACATGCTGTGTACCAGATTGTCTAGGTTCAATTAAATAACTACAGGTGATGTCCACGATACCAAATAAAAACCTTTTCATGTTTATTAACGTGATACGTGTGTACCGGTACAGTTTGTCTGAATACTGCGATATTAAAAGACACATAGCTAATCGTATGTTTCAATTTAGATTCACCTAAAATCACGGTTGTACTACTGTCTGTAGACCCGAAGACGGAAGTAATTTAAGGAAATACATTAAGTAAACAATATTACATGCCTCTCAATATATTCCGGAAACTGGAAAGAATGCCAAGTCCGGATTCCTTCTATTTGAACTTACACGTATTACGTATTTAATTCTTTCGCCTTTGTTTCCTTGAAGCGTATCAATAATTATTCTCATTAGGTTTCATTTATATTTACAATTTCAGTAAATACATTTCCATTTAAAACCCAGTAAGTATCAACCCATTACCTGATAATCTGTTGAACAGAATAAAATAACAGTAGGCTATAAGACATTTAATCCCGTAAGAATTATAGAAAAACATGCCCTTTCCATTCCTTTCCCAACCCGAAATACGAAGCTGATAACTATTGACTATTGTTATCGACAGGTGAGCTGGAAGAAGGAGGATGAAAATGTAATCGAAATGCAATATGAATTATGTACAGTTCCCCAAAAATGGAATGAGACGATGGAATATTGCAAGTCTCAGATGTAAGACACTGGGCATGATCGGAGAACAGACCATTGATACACAAGATATCGAATATTTGAGATACTTAAATGCAGACTATTTGGTTTGGTTGTAGCATCGTTGCGGAATGTACTTCAAAAACTGCAAAAAAAATATGGTAATATGACGTAAATAATAGAAAAATATATATGTAAATAATGTAGTTAAATCGACATTTGAACATTCATGACTATAGAAACACTACACGCAGAAAGGAAAGTTTTCGTGTCGTCTTAATAGCTCAGACGCTAAGTCTCGTGCAGAAGAAAGTAGGTTCTAATCCTAATCGATACGTCTACCAACGATTTTTTTTTCTGAGTAACGTTGAAATAGAGTTTTACAGAGTTCTGAGATTAAGTGTTCATGATCAGGGGAAATATAAAATTACAAATGATAATATTGTAAACGTTAATCTAATGAATATATTTACACTATTTATATATTATAGGCCTACATATTATACTATAAATGCATATATATTAAAAAACCAATAATTACAACGAAATTGCAAAATATGAAATGATTTAACAACAAGCATTAAGAAATTCATTTAAATGACTAGATTTAAATATTAACCGTAACAGACACCGAGTCCGTACCTGTGGAGTTACGGTTAGGGCGTCTAGTCACGGAACCAGCTGGCAAGGTTTCGATTCTCGGTCGGGGCAAGTTACCTGGTTGAGCTATTTTCCCGCAGTTTTCCCTCAAACCAATATGAGCAAATTCTGGATAACTATCGGTCCTGGACCTCGGACTCATTTCACCTGCATTATCACCTTCATCTCATTCAGACGCTAAATAACCTAAGATGTTGATAAAGCGTCGTAAAATAACCTACTTAAAAAAATCAGACACCGAGACGAGACAGAGTCTCAGACATTTATCCAGCTTTTTAGTCTCACCGTAAGCATATTCCCATTCGAAATACTGACAAAGAATATTGTAGCCCGGGCTAATTAGGAAGACGTTCCAAGAGGGGAAACATGCGAGTGAGAGTGCTGACTTCTCTTCCTCGGGAAGGCTTTGAATAAAGTTCTTTCATTTCATTTCATTAATGTATTCTATAGATCTTAGATTAGGATTGAAGCTTTAAGATGTGGAATAAGTCACAATTTTGTAAGATTACAATTGTACAAATTTTTGTATTATATACACGGTTAAAAGTAATATTAAACGGTAACTAATGTAATTAAACTAATTAATGAGGAGGCGAAATATGGCATATGAGCTATGAAACAGGGGAAAGAATGGGCTATAAGAAAGAGAGTTCTTTCATGGTTAATATTAAACGAAACTACTGATACGAAAGTTGATCTAATCTTTCCGTTCTACACCAACTTGTGGTATGCCTATAGCCACGACACATGATAAAGTCATAGGACAGGTCTTGCCTCCTCCACTATAGCATAGCTCACCTAAAAATTAGTTACATGGCGCTCGGTGGAAAATATCCTGACGTACAGGCTGACGTACAGCATCTTAACACCCCGCTTTGAGAGCTAATTATCTACCGTGTGAAGTAAAAGTCACTTGCCAAAGGGGAAAAACATTATTATTTGAAATGACAATTTATTTTAGGAGCATGATAAAAACAATAAGTACCACGAAAAGGAAAAAGACGAGGACGACGACAGGATCACATGAACTACGACAAGAACGACTACAAAGATCAGGATAAGGACCATGAACTGAACCACGATATGGATCACGATAATGAACAAGATCACGATAACAACCCTGACAAAGAAAATAAGGACCATGATAAAGATCGCAATAAGGAAAAGAATCGACGCGATAAGGACCATGACGAAGATATGGATCACAGTGAGGACCGCAACAAAGACGACAAGGATCAGCAAAAGAGCCCTCACAAAGACAACAAAAACCACGATAAGGACTACGACAAGCTCAACGACAAGAACCAGGATATGCCTAAGTATCACGACGTGAATCACGGTCCTTTTCGTGGTCCTTGTCATGATCTGTGTCTTGGTACTTGTGATCCTTATAGTGATCCATGTCGTGGTCCTTATCGTGACCGTTGCCGTAGATCTCATAATGATCTTTATTGTCTTTACCACGGTCCTTATCGTGGTCACTGTTGTCTTTGTCATGTTTCTTGTCGTAATCTTTGTCTTCTTTGTTGTAGTCCTTATCGTGATCCTTGTCATTGCAATGGCCCTTATCGTTTTTGTTGACTTTATCATGATCTTTATCGTGGTATTTGTTGTCTCTGTTATGGTCCTTATAGTGGTCTTGGACTTTATCGTGGTTCATGTCGTGACTCTTATCGAGAATTTTGTCCTTATTATGATCCATTTCGTAATTATTATCATAGCATTTATCTTTGTTCATGTGACGTTTCGTACATTGGTCTTTGTTTTCCGTGTCATGGTAGTTATCCTGAGCCTTACTATTTTTTCGTTGTCCTTGTTGTCTTTCACATGTCCCTTATCGTGACTTTGCTGACTATATCGTGGTCCTTGTTGGCAGTGTAATGATCCTTATCGTCTTGTTGCCTTTGTAATTTTTCTTCTCGTGGTCTTTATCCCTATCATGGTTCTTGTCGTGATTCTTATCGTGGCCTATGTCATGGTCCCTATCGTGATGCTTGTAGTCCATGTTGGGAGGTTTAGTTTAGTCCCTGCTTTTTTATTGTCGTTGTCCTATAGTGGTCCTTCCCAATCGCATAGTTTTTATTGCAGTCCTGTTCCTTATGATCCTTAACGTGGCCCAATGTCGTAGTCTCTTTAATGATCACTTTCGTGGTGCTCGTCGTGGTCCATGTCATGATCCTTGTCTTTGTCCTTAACGTTGTCCTTGTCTTTGTTCCCTGTTGTGATCCTTGCCATTCTAATAGTTCTTATCACAATCGTGGTCCTTCTGATTTCTATCATAGTCGTCCTTGTGATCATTTTCGTGTTTCGTATCCCTATCAAAATGCTTTTCGTGGCCCATATCATCATCCTTATCGTGGTCCTTGTCTTCGCTTAATCCTTGTCTCGTAGTCCTTGTTATATTTCACGCAGTTCTTATCGCGATCCTTTCATGATTCTTTCGTGGTTCTGTTATAGTTCTCTCTTGGTTCTTATCAGAATCCTTTCGTGGTCCTTGACATGATCCTTATCGTGGTGCTTATCACTCTCCATGTCGTGGTCCTTATCGTGATCGTTGTCGTGGTGCTTATCATGGTCCATGTCGTGATTCTTATTGTAGTCCTTGTATTTATCGCAGCCGTTACAGCGGTCCTTGTTTTTACCATGGTCCTTTTCATAATGCTTGTTGGCATTGGAATTCTTTTTTCGTTAAACTTATTGTTCTTGTCATAGTCTTTATAGTGGTATTTCTTGTTTTTGTCATATTCCCTATCTAGGTAAATTTCGTGGACCATGTCGTGGTTCCTATTGTGATTGTTGTTTCGTTTGTCACTGTTCATGCAGTGATCCTTTTCATTATCTTTGCCGTAGTGTTAAGCGTAGTCCATATCTGTTATCCTTATCGTGACCAATGTCAGAGCCCTTATCCTGTTCCTTGTCATAGTGCTTGTCGCAGTTCACTCCGTGATCCTTATCTTGGTTCTCGTCGTGATCCTTATCGTGGTCCATGTTGTGATCCTTATCGTCGTCTTTGTCTAAAACCTTATCATGGTCCTTGATGTGATCATTATTATGTCCTTATTTTAATTCTTATTTCAAAGTGTGTAGTGTTTCATGTCGCGATCCTTACCGTGGTCTCTGCCGTAGTCGTTATCGTGCTTCTTGTCGAGGTCCATGTTGTAATTCTGATGGATTTTCTTACCTTAGTTCATGTCGTGAACCTTACTGTGATCTCTGTCGTTCATATCTTTGTCCATCCAGTGGTTCTTATAATGGTCGTTGATATCTTTGTCGTGGCCCTCATCGTTGTTTTTGTTGTCTTTCTAATGGTCTTCCTCGTGCTCCTGGTCCTTGTCGTAATCCTTATCGTGGTCCATGTCATGGTATTTATCGTAATCCTTGTCGTAGTTTTCGTCGTGTTTCTTGTTGTAGTATATTATTGTGGTCCTGAATTTTGACCTTATCGTGTTCCTCGTCCTTCTAATAGTCCTTTTCGTGGGTCTGATCCTTGTAATTCTTATCGTGGTCCATGTCGTGGTATTTATCACAATCTTTGTGGTGTTTGTCGTATTTCTTTTATTATGTTATCAGATCTTTGTCCTCGTCGTTGTTCTTGTTATCTTTTGCACGGTCCTTACATTGTTCCTTGTTGTCTTTGCCTTGGGTCTACATTTATCATTTCTTAATTAATATTGATCTCACACTTTCGCGAATGACTTTCGTGTTACATGGTATATTTCAAACTTTCATAAGGACAAATAAAAAGACCTACACCAGAAACAGACAGACAACTGATAACATTTTGTACTGGCGTGTACTTTGGAGTAGGACGAAAATAGACCTACGGATGCATTGCGTGAACCGCGCTGTAGAACCCTAATTTTCGACGACAAGCAGTTGTCTCATTCCTTTTTTGGGGGACCTGTACAGTAGTGGAAAAAAAACCGGACCGATGGAAATCTATTGAAATTGTTTTACTTTCGACTGCTGACGTAGCCCATTTCGAAAGCCATTAGAAAATAAGCTGATAAAATTCATATTGTGGGAATAATATTTTAATTAAGTAGTAAAATATAGCTGCAATCGAAAAGTATTGGGAATATATTTGAATAAGGAACAAAAAAAAAAGTTTCCTTTCCAGACAGTATTCGAATCACGAAAGTCTTAGTTACCAGTCTACCGTTCTGCCACTCTGCTACGGAATCAATGTTCTTTGGGAGTAGTAGTAGTAAGGTTTAAGAAGGGCGCGTCAGCTACTATGGCTATTTGCGCCCTTATCTAAAATTCTTAATATAACAAAGACATAAATAATGTAATAATCAGAGTGCTAAAAGAACTAAAAAGCGTTGTCACGATAAAACGAGGCACACAAATGCAGTATACATAAGGTGATTTCTACAGATAATAAAAGTGAGCAATTCTACCACAATAGGTGGTATTCAAAACGAACAAATAAAACAATAAAACTAAGGCCACCAGAGATAAATTGTGAATCATATTTTAAAACCATAAAATTTTATACCCACGGTAAAATATTCGGATGTATAAAGTCCGAAATGTCAACAATATAAAATCAAATATAAAACAAAAAATGTAACCTCCGGATGTAAAGGATCCGGAGGATAAGTAAAGCGGATCAATAAAAAACTAAATCACCTTATCGAAACATGTATTCGATAAAAATCTCAGAACTGCATTTGTACTATTAAAATCATTTCCAAGAGCGTCACGTAGTGTCGGCCGAATTCCATATTGCCTGCGGGCACGGTCATATTTTCTGCAACGCAATAAAAAATGTTCCACCGTAAGTGGAACACGGCACATATCACACTCCGGCTGAGGCTCGCCACGTAGGAAATGGCCATGTGTCAGATGACAGTGGCCAATCCTCAACCGGGTGAGTAAAACCTCGTCTCGTGACGCTCTTGTGGACGAATCCCAAACTCGAACAGTATTCTTTATATTTCGTAATTTGTTTCCCTCTTGTGCAGACCATTCTCCTTCCCATTGCCACCATATTTTATATTTCAAGTAGTTTCGAATGTCCTGCCACCTCTCGCGCCAATCTACCAGAGAGCCATTCAGTGTGCCAGCCCTGGCTGCAGCATCCGCGGCCTCATTTCCTAGAATCCCTACATGACCAAGAATCCACACTACTCCGATCTCATAATCAGAGCTAAGGAGAGTGTGGAACAGCTCCTGAGTTCTTAAGACAAGCGGATCATCACAATTAAAAGACTGCAAGGACTGGATGGCACTTAAAGAGTCGGAACAGATAAGGAATCTGCCCCGAGGTTGCCTAATTAAAAACAATAAAACTCTGTGAAAAGCATAGAGTTCAGCTGTAAAAACACTAGTATATTGGCTTAGTCTGTATTTAAATATCTCTCCATTTGGAACGAAGGAGCAACCAACACTATCATTTATCCGGGATCGGTCAGTAAAAACTAATGAATAATTTGGATATCGGGATAAAAGTTCACTAAAACGAAGTCTATATAAAAAAGCTGGTGTAAAATTCTTAAAACATCGGCTCAGACTTACATCAAACATGGGACGTCGCATAATGCACGGTGGAGTGGTGGTATACTCCAGTGTGAGAACTGATGGTAGATGTATATCCAGCTCAGAGAGCAGTTCACGAAAGCGCACACCTGCTGGACGAAGTCTCCGTGGATTTTCACTGTATCGGCCGTAAAGAGACGAATGATGGAAAGAGTCGTAGGAATTGTGCTCAGGCTACGAGCGGAGCTTAACAGCATATGAGCCCAACAAGACATTACGTCGCCGATACAGTGATGGTTCTCCTGCTTCACAATAAAGACTCACTATCCGACTGGTTCGGAAGACCCCTGTAACAAGTCGTATTCCATGGTGATGGATAGTATCTAAAAGACGTAATTTAGATTTATCTGCTGAGCCATAAATAAAACAGCCATAATCCAGCTTTAATCGTATAAGAGCTCGGTAAAGGCGTAAAAGCACTGTACGGTCTGCACCCCATCGGACCCCTTACAAAAGACGTAAAAAGTTTAAGGATTTCTCGCAACGCCTTCTCAAATCACGTATATGAGCCTCCCATGTTAATTTATAATCACAGATAAGTCCAAGAATCTCGCGGTGTCTGTATATTGCAACTCCACTCCATTAAGACGCAGTTCAGGATGTGAATGTACTCCACGTTGGTTGTAAAAGTGGACACACTGCGACTTCTGAGTGGAAAATTTAAAGCCATTGCGAACAGCCCATTCTGATAGTACGTTGATGACCAGCTGCAAATGTCGACCGATGGATGGGAGATATCGGGAGGCGTAATATAAACTGAAGTCATCAACGTACAAAAGAGAAGATACTCGGTCACCCACACAGTGGGCAATTCCATTGATCAAAATGCAGAAAAGAAAAAAGCTTAATATAAACCCCTGCGGAACGCCGTTTTCTTGGAGATGTTCGTTAGAAAGTGTGGTGCCTACTCGAACTGGGAAATAACGCACTGCCATGAACTTCGCAATAAACGTTGGTAGACTACCACGAAGTCCCCAATCATGAAGAGTTTGCAGAATGCCATACCGCCATGTGGTATCGTAAGCCTGTTCTAGATCAAAGACCGCCACAAGATGTTCCTTCTTGAGGAAAGCATTTCAAATGGCGGTCTCTAGCCGAATAAGATGGTCTGCGGCGGATCTGTGCTTACAAAAACCACATTGGATGTTAGATAATCCCACATAAGGCGTTTGCTTATCATTCTTTCCATAACCTTGCATACGCAGCTAGTGAGAGAAATTGGTCTGTAGCTTCCAGACAAAGAAGGATCCTTTCCCGGTTTCTGGACGGGGATTATAATGGCGAAACGCCAAGCAGATGGAAAGACCCCCTCAGTCCAGATTCTGTTATACATTGCCAGATGAAAGGATTTTCCAGCTGTCGGAAGATGGCTAAGCATACGGTTATGGATGTTATCAGGACCAGGGGAGGTGTCAGGGGTTGTGTCTAGTGCCGCCTCCAGCTCCTCGGATGTGAACGGTGTATTGTAATACTCTGTGTTATCTGATATAAAATTGAGGTTTCGTTTTTTCGCAGCATCTTTGATTTTTAGAAATTCCGGGTCATAGTTATTTGAGCTCCTAATCTGTGCGAACGGGGTAGCGAATATTTCTGCAATTTCTAATGGACTGGTGGTCGTTACTCCATTCCTTATTATTCCCGGAATTAAAGAACTACCTTTCCCCATTATTCGACGGACTTTGTCCCATACGATGTTAGATGGGACATTCCTTTTCATTAAATTGACGTAATTTGTCCAGGACGTCTTCTTAGCATCGCATATACTGCGACGACCTTTTGTTCGAAGACGTTAAAACTGAACAAAATTTTCTTGGGTCGGATGGCGCTCAATTTGACGTAAGGCAAGTCTGCGTTCTCGGATTCCATCTCTGCAGTCATCCGACCACCAGGAGACAGAAAAGCGTTTTGGCCTGCAGGACGACCGGGGGATAGATAATTCCGCTGACTGATAACCATATTTGAGAAATGGTCTACTACGGAATCCACACTTTCATGTCCGTTATCATCGAATGATATGAACTCCGAAAATCCGACCCAGTCCGCCTTCTTAATAACCCAGTTTGGAGATCGAGATTCCGCAGGACGTAAGGCGGACATACGCATTCGGATGGGGTAGTGGTCACTACCATGTAGATCGTGAATCACGGATCATTCGAAATGTGTGGACAAAACTGGGCTACAAATGGAGATATCTATCATGCAGTATGTACCATAAGCCAAGGAGAGGTGTGTTGCTTCCCCTGAATTCAGGGTAACAACATTTAGACGGATACATACCTCTGCTATTTTATTTCCTCTGTCATCATCGGAATTTGAGCTCCACGAGTGGTGAAATGCATTGAAATCCTCCACTAAGAGATATGGTGGAGGTACCTGTGAAAGAATATGTTGCATTTCACGCACTGGGGGGGGGGTGTATCTGGGGGCATATAAACCGAGACTATTGAAAACTGTATGGTAGGTAAGGTTAGTCTGGCAGCTATGCATTGATGAGGACTGTTAATGTTGAGAACAGAGGAAAAAGTACTCTGGCGGAGAAGGAGGGCACAACCTCCGTTAGCACGAATACCGGCAAGATGGTCATACCGGTAAACATTGTATCCCGAGATTTTCAGGGATTGTTCAGGTCGGTGGTGTGTCTCCTCTAGACATAAAATAGCAGGGTTCTCCCGATAGATCAATGCTGTAGTTCTGTATATCTGCTGCGTACACCGTTCACAATCCATAGTCATTACGTTATTAGTCATTATGTGGTTCTAAAATATCATGGTGGCTTTACGCGTGATTTTCTCTTCTTATCTTTTCTAAGATTTCGTGCCGTTGACTGAGATTGCTTAGCCTTCGACCGTGGGGATTCACTCGCAGATCGCCGCACGCCCGGTCGTGATCTTGATCGAGACAGTGATCTCGACCCGTCACTCGAACAGGGAGCGCGACGTCGCGGCGATCTACCAGGCGTAGAGTCTTTCTCTGTCGCAACGGTAATAAACTTTTTTAGAATGTAAAACCTTATACCAAGGCCACACGAATCATCTGACTCAGCAGTCTGAGTGGCAACGTCTACATACGTCTGGGTTGCGCTTTCAATACGCTTCCCAGGTATATTAACAAGAGGTGGCGTTTGCGTAGATACATCTATTGCTTGTGTTGCCTTTTGCAATATTGCTGCATAGGACTATTCCGTCGCCTTTTTCTGTTGATCTAAAATACGCTTACGCGCCTCGAAAAACGTAATATTTTCTCGGACTCCCAGTTTTTGGATATCCTTCTCTACCATATACTTAGGGCAATTTTTAGAATTCGAGGCGTGGTCCCCAGAACAATTCACACAGAGCTCGGCGCTGACACACGGGGATTCACCATGGTCAGCACCGCCGCACTTTGCACATACGATGTTGTTTGTGCAACGTTTTGCGTATGTCCGAACCGTTGGCACCTAAAGCACCGCATTGGGTTCGGCACATACGCACGAACTGGGACACGCTCGTATCCGACAAGATGTATTCTGGTAGGACAGGCTTTTCGAAGGTCAAAAAGACAGTGCTCAGGGGAGCAGTCTGTCCGTCCCTCTTACGTAATAAACGGTGAGCCTTTGACACAGAATGCTCCGCCAGTTCTAGTTGGATCTCTTCATCAGACATACCGTCCAGAGAATCCGTATGCACTACTCCCCGCGTGGTGTTCAGCGAGGAGTGCCGTTCCACTTTAATAGGGTAAGACCCTAGCAACTTCGCTTTCAACAGCGTCTCACTCTGTTTTGGAGATACTGTCTCGACGAGGAGACTACCGTTGCGTAGGCGAATTGCATTTTTGACCTTCCCAACGAGTCCGTTGACTGCGCGTCTCACGTAAAATGGACTAATGTGCTTCATTGTCTTTTCTGTTCCGTCCAAGATGATACTGATAAACTTCGGAGGCGGCACTTAGACAGTTACTTTTTCAGAGTCCAAGTCCATAGCAGTTTTCGTCATAATATGACTACCAGTCATATCAATTCCTCTCTTCTCTTTTTTTATTACTTTTTCTGAGGGACGAGAAGAGGAGCGCGAAGACATTTTGAACTGCCCCCCTACGGAACCGTAGGCGTCAGCCTGCCACCGGGGGAGCGGAAGAAAAAGAAACCTAAAAATTCTGTGTGGACCCTCCCACAGCCCGATCCCAAGCAACCCACCTCACGCAAGTTACCCTTCAAACTGGACATTACACGCCTAATGGCAAGTTTTACACCAGAGGCGTGTCGCAGTTTTAAGCCCCTTCCACGGGAATAACCGCCCGTGGCTCCCCACTCTACACTGAATACAAGTGCCGAACCACGTCCCAAAGCCGGGGCAATTCGAGACCGCACGCAGCTTCAGGGGACTTGTGGTAGATTACACTGCGACACCCATAAGTCAGCGGTAAGCAGTAACACTTCGGGCGATACATTCGCCCGGGCGAGCAGAGTCGGTCACCGGGACGTCTAAATCGCCCCGGGCCCCATTGGGGCTCTACGTGAGTGCACTTGACATCTGATCCGGGCTCGGCACCTAAACTTGCATATAGGGGCAGTATGAAGGGTCCACTATTGCTTCGTTGCTGGGCGCCCTGTCGGGCCACACAAGTTGGAAGTCGCGCTCAAAACCGTGGGACAGGACCACGGAGATAGGAAAGATCCCCGCTGGTGAGACGGGAGTTGTAAGCCTAAGATATTTAACCTAATAATGTATATAAAAACTAGAAGAGGAAGAAGAATGTAACCTAGCAAGTCATCCTTAACAAATTAATCCCGTCATTATGGCGGACGGGGCAAAACAAACAGCGGGGATGGGAAGGTGAAAATGGCTGTGATGATGTGGTGGGCGTTCCGAATGCAATGGTGGCCGGTGAGGAGAAATACAGCGATGAAAAAGATGAGAGAATGAAAAGGGCTGGGTGGTGATAAGGCGATTAATGTCCAAAAAGAAAAGCACGAGAGCCACCATTGCATCCCCCGGTCACCAACTTGGCGGAACCCACCTCGACCGGTCCTTGAGTGTCTATCATACAACAAGTGATTTAAAAGGAGACTATGTCCTACAAGCAGCTTTAATTTAGAACTAATTTTACGTAATTTGCATTACTTGTGAAAACAAACGTTTCCGTTACATCACTTAATTTAATTTAAGTATCACTGGATTGAGAAACTCGCTAATAAATCACGTTATATGTTGCACCTTATTACAAATTTGTAGTCGATACAGAATGCTATGAACAGATCCTTCTCAAAATGGCCGCTGCTAGAGAAACATGTATCAGACCGACAGCTCTGCTAGAGGACGGATATTCCATATCTCAGGCTGCAGATAGGCTAGGAATGGCAAAAACTACTTCGAAGAGGTGGGCTCGTCGATACCTAGAAACTGGGGGGAAGTTGAAAGACGCCGTGAATCTGGGCGTCCGAGAGTTTCAACGGGAAGAGAGTACAGGGCATTGCTCCGAATTCGTGAGTGTGATCCTTTTATGCCTGCAAGTCAATTACGAGCTGCCTCTCGATTCCTCGGAGGCCGTAAGACGGTTTGCAATCGTCTTAAAGCTGCGGGTATTAGGAACTACAGTATAGAGCTGCTCGTAAACAAACTAATGAGCAAGCCATAGACCGCCTGGCATATGCTAACAGTCTAGATGGGGTCGATTCGTTAAGAGTCATCTTCACCCACAAATCCCAGTCTCGATTAGTTATGCAGGACCTGTTCCTGTCTATCGCGAGGCTGGCCGACGACACAGTCGTCCTTGGCGCATTAGCGTCAAGTTCTCGGTGTGGATGTCTCGAGACACAGCAGGAATGCTACAGCTACAGCGGATAGATGGGACTCTGCGCACGGATCAGTATATTCTTATTTTGCAGCACGTGTTTTACCCTTCCGATCGGTAACGTTATTCAGACCGACCATTATTGTTCCTGCTGGATAATTACGCAGTACACAAATCGATGGGCGTTCAGAGATGGTTGCCGGAGAGGCCAGAGATGGAAGAGTTTGCTCTGCCTCCCCTTTCACCTGATATGAAAGTTATAGAAAATGCGTGGGCCATACTAAAATGAAGGACGCGCAAACTGATTGCAGACAGACCACATCGGAATCGTGACGAGCTCTGAGAACATGTTCTTGACGTCTGGGAGGACGCCCAGGATCTTGACTATTTTCGGAGGATCGTCGATTCCATGCCTCATATGAACGTTATAGAAAATGCATGGGCCATACTAAAAGGAAGGACGCGCAAACTGATTGCAGACAGACCACCTCGGAATCGTGACGAGCTCTGAGAACATGTTCTTGACGTCTGGGAGGACATCGCCCAGGATCTTGACTATTTTCGGAGGATCGTCGATTCCATGCCTAGGCGAGCAGTAGCTGTCAGAAAAGCTGAAGGCTATTGGTCAAACTATTAGTAGTTCAAAAGCCTACTTTATTTCATTATTTTTTGTATTTCTTTATAATTTGTTTTTATATATGTTTGTTTTGTTAGAGGAAGACCAGATGCATATTCCAATTAAATCTTTATTTCTGTAGGCCAAATAATAATCCACATTTTGTTTTACTAAAATGAAATTAGGTCCATGAGCTGTGAAAATGAATATTACTGTCGTATACTTAAAAAAAATTGCTTGCCGCGAGAATCGAACCTGCTACCGTTTGCACGATAGCACCTGAGGCATTCAATGAAGACGAAACAATAACCGGCTGCGTGGCTGTTGTTCAAATGCACAGGTGGTTTTGGGTCCAAGGAACATGCACTGACACTCTGGAGTGAAAAAGGCTCTGAAATCAGCTATAAGGATCGGTCCGGTTTTTTTGCTACTACTGTACAGTTGTCAAAATAAAAAGTGGCCGCTCTCCTGAAACAAAGTTCCCTTCTGGGGATCTTCGCTACAATTCGGAGATAGGCGATGTTACATGTTGTTGGACCACGTTGCCTGACATCTACAGTTATAATTGAAGTATTCTGTGTGTTATTCGATAGCGTAATGCTAGCGTTTTGGCCTTTTATTCGTGAGGTCCTGTGTTCGACTACAACCTCGTGCTCTTTATGTTCTTTTTTGTTCTGTTTTTGAGAGAGATAAACTATACATAATGCCTCCTTTCTCTTTTACGATTATTTTAGTAATTAACATCAGGTTCATTAATATATTATGCCATGACTTTATAATTATGATATTGTGGCTGCAAATGGAAAGAAAAAAGATTTTATTCTCAATAAAAATATCTTTCGTGGCATAAACAAAACAAATTTACTGGCGTAGGCCTTAAAACATTCAAACAACTAAGCGTTCAAAAGACAAAACAAAAAGCCACAATTCAATATTTAGTCTATCTTCCTCTTATCTCGATCATCTTGCAATCGAGTGGGCATGGAATCGACTAGTCTTTGCAAATAGCGACTGTTCTTAGACTCGATATTCCAGGAATTCTGAACATACATACATAAGTGTTCTGTCCATGGGCAGGTCTTTCCTTGCAAACCCAGCAGTCTCCAATCTTTCCTATTTTCTGCCTTCCTCTTAGTCTCCGCATATGATCCACATATCCTAATGTCGTCTATTTTTCTTTTCAACCAGAGACCCAACCAATTACTTTTTATCTTTCTAATCAGTTTGAGCATCATTCTTTCTTCACCCACTTTTTCAAACACAATTTTATTTTTTATTCTGTCTGTCCACTTCACACGCACCGTTCTTCACCACATCCACATTTCAAATGCTTCAATTCGTTTCTCTTCATTTCGTCGTAATGTCCTTCCCCATACAATGCCACACTCCACACAAAGCACTTCACTAGTCTCTTCCTTAGTCTTTTTCCAGAGGTCCGCAGAAGATCCTTCTTCTTCTATTAAAAGCTTCCTTTGTTCATGTTTGCAGTTTTTCTTGGGAAGGATAGGCCTAAATGCGGTAACATCCCATTCTTTTCCGCACACCACTATCTCTTTCGCATCTTATTAGATTCCAGGGGGGCCAAGCGTGGAGATGAGGAGAGTGGATTTGACTAATTGGGCCCTCCGGACTTCACCGAAAGTCACGGCAAGGGTTAAATATTAGTTCTATCAGGATGTTTGACCCGATCAGAGACCGGGAAATCCCAATTAGCCTTTGCCTCCCGCATCCTGGACTAGCTTCTACGAATCATCAGAAAATCTTAGAGTGTGACAGGGCCAATTTTTCCGAAAATGTTTCCACACTTTTGCCCTCGTAGCTCAGCGGACGAACGTCGGAATTTAGATGTCAACGTCTCAGGTTCAATTCCTCGTTACTCCTTTTCATTTTATTGTGGTTCAAGATAGTATAATGTAACAATACAAAAAGAAAAACTAATACCAGTATTATGAAACTGGGTTTTTCCAAACCTAATATTAATTTTATGTTATTTATATCGCTAAAGAACGATTACAATATAAATAAATTGAATATTATTTATATAGTATCACTAAAGAACGATAACAGAATATAAATTATAAATATCCGTTTGTTTAATTAATATAAGATATTATTATAATACTTATTTAATTATCTAAATAAAATAACCTATTTTACAAAGAAAATGGTTATTTGAGTTATAATAATTACATAAAATACAGATTATTTATATTGCGAAAAAACAATCACAATATAAATAACTTGAATATTATTTCATAATGCTAATGAAGGAAAACGGAATATAAATGATAACTTGAATATTATTTATATCGCTAAAGAACGATAACAGAACATAAAAAACGTGAATATTATTCATATCGGAATTTCACAGATTTATTACAGATGTATTTAAGAAATTGTAGAAGAATAGTAATTAGTAAGTGTCCTATTTATTCTTCTTGGAGCCAAACTTATAAATTTTAAAAGTGTGGTTACTATGTTGAAATGTATGTGTTGTAACGGATGCTTGATTTGTTATGTATGTGAGTCAGTTATGGGATGCTTGATGTCGCCGCAATGTCGTAATTATAGTTTGATTGTGTTTGTGTGACTATTGTGTATTAATTTATCATGTATGGTATGGAAAGCTGCATATTTGTGTTATAGAAGTGTTACGTATGTGTGTTGTTAATGATTTTGTATGTTTCAAATTGATACCTGATATTTGTTTTGCAATCGCAATGCCTAATTTACGGATTGTTTATGTTTTGTTTACATCGCGTAAGCTAATTTAATTTTCTTTTCCATTTCTCTTTATGCTTATGTTTTTTGTGTATAAAACTATAGCCCTAACATACATATGTAAAATAGGGCTAACCCCCATTGGAGATACAATAATAATTATTATTCATATCGTTATAAAACGATAACAGAATACAAATGATGACTTGAATTTTATTCATATCTCTAAAGAACGATAACAAAATACAAATAACGTGATAATTTGAATATTATTTACATCGCTAAAGAACGATCTAAAAATAAAATGAACACTTGAAGAAGGCCCGAACTCACAACCTTTGAATCATTAAACAAGCACTCTACCGCTGGTCTACGAGGCGCAGATATGAAACACTTTCATAGTTCCGGAACTGCTTGTACAAGCACATGCATCGTGTAACATCGTCGCGACCCGAAGTGGACTTTGAAAATATTCGCTGTTCACGAGTGCGGTCACTTTTTTTTGACAGCTGTACATCTCAAGTGACCACTCTATTCAGGAAATTTTTAATTTGTATGAACGTCACTGTGTAAAGATGAACCTGATATTATTGGACTCAGTTATACGTATGGCCATCAAGATGAGTGGATAAAAGTAAACACAAAAAGAAGGCATCGACAAGCAAGCACAGTGATCACTTTCAACTTCAGGTACCCAAGTGATCACTGCATCAAGCTGTCCAAGTATAATGACCTAATGAAACTCTTACCACTAATTCCTCCTGTTTATCATGACTTTTACAGAAATTTTAAGGTTGTAAATGACACAAGTACGGGTGAAAACATCGAATTTATTGATGATGACACAGAGCTTGAGTAGTCATATATATGTCTCTAATGATATCTTTAATTTTGAATAAATACTGATACACTATGATTATATCTATGGCACTACCGATTCGCAGTCGTATTTGTACATCTGTCTTCTTTCGTCTAAACTAGGTTTAATATACTGTACGTATGTCCTATACATCAATAGTAATTTACAATAAACTTTAATTGCAATTATCTCACAATTGCTTTGAGTGGGGAACTGCCGTTTTTCCAGTGAGCTATTCAATTATAAATCACCAACATTGATCTTACTTTTTACTTAAAAAAATCGTAATGTGTTTTCAGATGGTTTAATTTTTCAAGAGGAAAACGGAGCAAGCCAAATGTCTGAAGAAGACATAAAGAAAGCACTTGAAGAAATAAAATCTTCCAATCAGTGGTTCTGCTATCTGGCCATACAACCATAATGTATTTGTTGATGAAGATTTTGCTCCAGTTCAACTTACAGATCGCCCACTTGAGATAGAAATAAGCGAAACGACAGTTGGCTCAGATTTAACAAATTCTGCAGTGCCAGGTTCTTCAGCGGCTGAAGAAACAGTTAATGCTCACTCAGAATCAATCACCTTTTTGATGTCGCCATCTTCAGAGATTGAAGAAATATTCAACACATCAATTACACTCCGATTTTCAGTTCCGGTTACACCAAAACAGTCAACATCGTCAGCAGGAGAACCCAAGTCAGTTCTTTTGATTTAGACTAGTGACAAAAGCGGATCCTCGAAAGATGCTAGTTCAATGAAGAAAATGTAAGAGCTCTGAAGCATCTATACCGATTAAAAACGTTGAAAGAGAAGTAACTTATGGGCAGGAGGAAAAGCAGAAGAAATCCAAGTCTTCAGTGCCAGTGAAACGTCGACTTGTTCAAATTTGTATTTTGTACTAATCTAACGTGCTGTAAAGGGCTGTAATAACATTTCTTATCGTCTAATATGGCTCATTAACATCGTGCTTATGTGTTGATTTAATTTTATTATCAGTGAATAGAAATTAAATAGAAAGGTGAAAATGTTATAGGGATATTCACTTTCCCCCAGTTAATTATTCGCTTTGCCCGTGTACCCGGGCAAAGCGAATAGTTAACTATATTTTCTTTCTCAAATCATATCACTGTCCGTAGGTACGAGAAACGAATTGCTGTTTTGTAGATATATGGACAACATGTGTCACAACCAAAGTCATTAAGTTTTTGTTTCGGGATCACCAAAATATAGCCTGGAGCATTGTTTATTCTTAGCTTATACGCTTTGCCCGGGTTTCGCCTAAGTTGTTGTTTTATCGACATACTTTATAGGCAGTAAAAGGATTAAGTTTTAATACCGGGATTTAATAAGCGGATAAAAAATTACTAAACTGGCTCTTGCTAGCAATTTTCGAAGTGTTAGATTGGAACGCCGTGGGAAGGACATTGGATCACAGTCACAAGATCTGTGCCGACCTTCTATTGAGGATAAAGACAAATAAAGTTCCCAAGGAATACAGGGAGACATGTTCGAAACAAGGTACTAAGTTACAAAAAAATTGGGTTGGGGCCACTTTTCGACAGTGTGGTCATGCTGGGATTGTGAAGACAAGCACTTTGTTGCTTTAAAAGTACCGAAAAGCGCACATGATATTAGTGAAATCGGAAGAGACGAAACAGATATTCTGGAGATTGTGAGGGATTGTGATGTAAGTGACAGAAATAGGCATGAAATTGTAGATTTGTTGACAACTTCGAGGTAAGTGATGTCAATGACACTCACGTGTGTATGGTATTTGAACATCTTGGGAGAAATTTGTTAAATTTAATAAAGCGAAGTAATCGTCTTTTAAGCAGGAGTCTGTAAAGAAGCAGTGGTTACGTAGTATTTGCAAGAAATATATATGTATATATATATATATATATATATATATATATATATATATATATATATAGGCTACAAGGTTGAAAGTAAGGCAGTACATTAATTGTAGTATGTGATTCCTTAAAATATAACGAACAAAAAAATCTAATATCATTTTTCTCGATTTTGCAAGGTTTTTGAAGATATAATACCTTCATGCCGACATTTCGATCGTGAGTTTTACGAATACTGTTTAAAATACGATTTAATTTCTTGTATACCAACGAACAGAACGTTTGTTATGTTCACGTTGCAGCAGTTTTTTAATTAGAAAATTCACAGATTTCCAATTAATCGATTGAGGAAACATTGGAAAAATTGAATGTCGTGTCACGTAAAGAAGATCTAAAAATCTGACATCGCTGTCGAGACGGCAGACAATTTCCGTAGTACTCGCAACTGACCAACTGTTGTGATGTTTACGTTGCATTAGTGTACAGTTGGATGTACAGCGATACAGTTTAGTTTATTTCAAACCTACGAGATGCCAGAGTTCACAAATCGTGAGTACTTAGACATGATCCAGGCCTCGGAAAAAATTCGGAACAGTGAAGAACTACTGGCCAGAGTACGTCATAATTGGACTAAATATGTGAAAGCTGCACGCATGTTGATGGTGGACATTTTGAACAATACCTGGAAGATGTGAGTGGAATGTGGTTTATACTGTTTATTACTCTTTATTTCATTATAAGCGCCCAGAATTAGTGATTCGTAAAACACAAACTGTAATGTTAATTGCATCTTGTTCACAAAGTTATATCAGTTTTCTTTTTTCATTAGTTGTAACTGAAACTTCAATCCTAAGTGTTTTCACTAATTTGGGCATAAATTCCTGATTCTCATGTTATTTCTTGTTATTACTGTACGTACTTGTTACTTATATTAAAATTATTACGCCATACTTAGTATTGAATTGTTGGTGTATTGCATTGAAAAGTTGATAACTCTGTACTTATTATTGAACTGAGCTTGAACGCGAGCTATTTTGTTCATTCGGGTTATTAATTTAAATTTTCTGACATTCAATTACTGAAAATAAACAAATAACAGTTACGTCCCTATACGGAATACACCTAGGTCAGTTTTGAGAGGTACACTCTTAGACAAAAAAAATGACCGGACTCTTGAAGCGTAAATTTGTCCAAGTTCCGTTCGGCTGTGCGCCTGATACACAAGACTAAAATAAGAGTAGTAAGGTCGAAACCAGCGAGATCCAAGAAAATACTCTTATACCGGCAAACAACGACTTGAACTGTGTATGTGTCATAACTCTGACTTCACACGCAGAAACCCCGGATTCGTATCCGCCTCCGTATGAGTATATGTATTTGTTTCGTTTTATTTTTTCTCTAGCTAGAAACAAATTATACATTTATTAACGTGCACAGGAGTTTGGATTAGTTCAAAAATTAAACAAAAACATTCAGTAATATCGGAGACTTCTTCCTAATTACCCTTGAAATATAACAGATGCTCAGTTCTTGGACCTTCTCCCTTCTCCATAAGGAGTATTGATCAGTTACTATAATTTGTATTAGTAGTAGTAGTAGTAGCTGTAGTAATAATAATAATAATAATAATAATAATAATAATAATAATAATAATAATGATCATCATCATCATCATCATCATATTAATAGTATTGCAAAAACGAGATGAATAATGTTAAAGACAAAACCAATGCGTTCCAGATATTGGCTACACTCGTAAATAGTGCCGTTACATATCTGCTTTGTCATAGCTCCATGGTAACAGTCTAGCTTCTTGTATAGGCGATTCAAGGTCGTGTACTCCGTAGGATGCAGGCGGTTATAGATGCGGAGGGATTGCATACCCGGTATTGAATTTTTTTGTCTATTTTGAGTTTTGTTTATTGGTCTCCGAGATGTATTTCTTTATTTTGTTTAATACAAAGAAAAGGATGATGTTTATTTATTCTTATCCGAGAAGGATTTCTTTTACTTAAGGTTTATTTTTGTTTATTTCTATCCGAGAAGATTTCGTTTAGTTTCTTTAAATACAAGATACAAGGGAAAGGATTGCTATTATGTATCTAACTTGCCCTTTGTAAATATTAACTTTCTGTTAAATATTTCACAATACTGGTTATTATCAGTATACAAGAAGTAAAAAATGAGAACGAAAAAAACAAAATATAGACTAAGATTCGAACTGGAAACCTTTCGAATACAAAACCACAATGCTACCGACTACGCTATGCGAGAGGGACGATGACTCTTTAAGAAGCATGTTATATAGAAATCATATAGTGATGGCAGTGGAGTGTTGGAAACATTTACGACAGAAGAAATTCGTCCGCGTGTATATCATGCTCTGACGAATGCACCCGAAGTCTTCCGAATCGCACATAGAATCTGGAGTCCGGTCATTTTTTTGTCTAAGAGTGTACATAGTCAGAGGTAGTTGAACTGAACCCACTCTCTTCAAGTCACTGACATCATGAGGTGTAGGGTACTACTTATGCGGCGTTGAGACATCTTGCAATTGCTGTCAGCACTTTCGAAATACTTCTAATTATCTCACTATCCGTAAGTCCTATAATTTGTTTTATTTGACGAAACTTACTCTAAATAATGAGATCTATGGCTCCTGTCAATAATGTACAGGGACACCATTTTATTTTACTTCAATTTTTATTGTACCTGAGTGTTGGAATGTACTTCACTCCCACCCCTTCTACTAGTAAACTTCCAACCGTTCACGACACAGAGCCGAGGGCGCGTAAGCAGTACTGAGTTACTGAGTATAGTACGTTTCAGAAATATGTTCGCGTTTTCCAGTGACGAAAGAGCTTTCAATATTGAATCATATTTTCGTACGGGTACTGTCGTCCGTTTCCCTATGTCGCATCCCGGTTTCCCCCACCTACTTCTGTTCACCCCTTTGTAAAGTCTAGTAGCTGGGCTATCTTAGCTCATTTCTAAAAACATTAATTTCTGTTAGGAATTGGACGTCTACGTAATATTATTCAAGTGTTTAAAATAACTTAAATAAAAGGGCATCCTTAAGTAATTAACTGTCACGTGATTTCCCCCCCTTTCTACAACCCTGCGACAAAACCACTTGAACGGACAGTAGATAGCATTTCTGAGTGATTTTATCTTTTCGGATCGGGCAGAAGTGAAGATTGAATTTACAGTACGTAAGGTACTCTTTTATAGAGTAGGTACAGAATTATTTGAACATGAGTTACTCGTACGAAGGACGAAACTGGTAATTGGAATAGGTACAATAGTCTATAGTGCGATAATATGCACAAAAGAACTGAAGCCTGTATCGAAATGAACGGCCACCATTTTCTAAAATGTGTTTAAATATCCTTATGATAATTATTTTTCAATTTAACTTCATTCTCTATATAGTACGCTAATGTGCTGTAACAGTACAATTTACACTGCATAATTAATACTTCCGAATGGATAGCTCAATTTGTGTGTAAAACACTAAATGTTAATACAATACTGTATTTTGATTAAACAAAAACCTAATGAAAATTATCAAACTCAAAATTGCGATATCTCTAGTTTACATAAATGGATGAATCACTTTTCTTCCCTCCTATACCTAGTAAAGTGATTCGTATTTTACGCCAGTATCATCGAACTCCGTCGTGGAAAGGGTAGCAAACGGTGTTTCCTGTTTCAATCGTTAATAGAAAAGTATAGCCAGGTTAATATTAAAAATGTTAGTAAAAATAAAATGATGTCCATGTACTACATTACCTTCCACTATGTATATTAATATAAAACAAGGAATATTAAGATCTGCTGTCACCATTAATAGAGAATTAATTTAAATTTGTTCGAATCTGAGTGTTTGCGTTCGAATATACCATCCTGAATAATGTAATACACACCCGAGTTTTCAAGATGACCAGTGTTGCCAGATTTTTTCTAACGAAAATTTCTACACACATTTAAAAAAATTATACAATCGGTAAAAAAAATTCCTATGTTGGTCAAATCAAAGATCAATGGTCCCATTTCATATCAATGTAAGTCTATTAATTAAGAAAACGTTTGTACTTACAGTTATAACTGAAATTGTGTTACCTTGATATTTTGCTATTACAACACTTGCAAGTGTAAGAAAAAATGCGAAAACAAATAAATCACTAAAACAGTGCTTAGGCCCTACTAAGTAAGTAGTACAGTGAGGAGCATTTATCATGATCAGAGATTGGCGGTGCTGGTCCCCGTCAAACCAAGGCTTGCTTACTGCGAGGCATGCACCATATCCCCCAGCACTAATACAATACTTATAATAATCTTAACGATTATTGGGTAATTTGCAGGAGACTTCGTTGCACATAGCTCAGTTTTACACTAATACTAAACATCTTTAGCATGACTTGTTGCTTGTGGGCTGTCCACAAAAATGTTGTAGTTATATATCTAGACACACAATTGGCGTTGGTATCATGCACAAATTTGAAACCTTTCGCTCTAGATCATAATTATATTATACAGTATATGATCTAGGCTTTCACGAATCAAATTTTTTATCACTTTGCAAGTTTTCCTGGGAATACTACGTAGCATTATTTCCACCAACCAAATCTGTAATCGGCGCGCAAGTGTTGTTAGGAATCATATCTAACTTTCCATCTAGCAATCAAATCTGTAATCGTGGTGCAAGTGTTGCTGGAAAAAACTATAATTTCCACCAATCAAATCTGTAATCGCCGTGCAAGTGTTGCTGGGAAAACTGTCGAACATTATTTCCACTAATCAAAGGTGTAATTGTCGCGAAAGTGCTGCATGTCAGTATGTTCCACCACTGATCATCTACAAACGTTCGCGTTCTGCGGAAGGGTTAGAAGATAAAGCTCCAGAGGGAATATTTTTTGTTTATGATCCCGAAAGTGGATAAATTAACAAAGAAGTATTCGTGAGGTGGTTAAGGCATTTCATCGACACTGTCCGTGCTTAAAAGTCTTGCTTCTTCTCGATGGACATTCAACTCACTCCTGAAATCTCGATGCTCTAGATATTGCACAATAGAATGGAGTCATCATGCTGGCAATTCCAGGACACAGTACTCATAGGTTGCAGCCACTGGACGTGTCGTTTTTTAAGTATTTGAGTACGCAAACTGAAATTGTTACCCAATTTCATATTCCACGACTGTTTGGTAAAGCGTATGGACTGGCGTTAACAATACGGACTGCAGTGAATTGATTTCCAAGAACAGGAGTTTGGCCGTCAAAAGGGATGTGTTCCAAGATTGTCATTTTGTAGCAGCGATGCAGTTTGAAATAGATGATATTCCCGTTATGGAAGATTCTAGTCAATGAGAAAATTTCAGAATCAAATAGGCCTAATACCGTGACTCCAGAAAAAGGAGCAATAGCATCTGGAAGTCAAGATAGTTTAGAATCCCTTCCAGTAACAGTTGTACTAAAATTGCAAGTTCCCTTGTGTGAAATCACTCCCGTACCAAACAAAATTTCTCTCGGAAGAAGTGCAAATAAAGCTCAGAAAATGATAGTGATCACGAATAGTCCGTACAAGCAGACACTCCAAGAGATAAAAAGCAAAAAACTAAAAGAAGACGTCCTGAAAATTCTGCACCGGATAAGTCAGCTCGAACCAAACTCTCGTTTTCTCCAAATGGTTCAACGAGGTGTAATTCTAACAAGGAATCGTGGTATTGTGGAATCTGTTGCAATGACATAAAACAAGATATGATTCATTGTCGTGTGATGTAACGAATGGGTTCATGAGAATTGTGCTAGTGTTACAAAGTGTTCTATTGCTAAAACTATGACTAAAGTCTGACAATATTTTATAAAAGTTTTATTTTGTCTCATCTTAGGTGCTATAAACAAAATTCAATTCATGGTTTTCATTGCACGTTCTTTTTAATTCTTTCAGTTTCTTATTTGGTCAGCCAAGGAGAGAAGAAGGAAAGAGTTTAATTGGTTTAACAATAAGTAATGGTATTTATAGTCTAATAGTTCGATTGTCTTCATATGTTTTGTTTTCAGTGTATATAAATTGTTGCTTTGTTTGATTAGCACTTAAACTTTGGTTACTTTGAAATCTATAGAACAAATGGGGCCTAACGTCTTTTCTTTTTATTTCTGTAAGATCGTAAATCGTTTCAGACAGAAATGCTGGAGATCTTAGCCTAATTACAAACTAACAATGATGTATTTTGTTTTTTTGTGTTATGAAATATCTGAAGATATCCTTATGTGCCCTAGTAGTCTTGTCTGGAATGAAATACACGTTCTGCGGTTTCACATACCACCACACTACTTCTATTAATGCCGAAGATAATATGTATTGGCATTTATTTAGATGTGAGTTGTTATTTAACAATATTGTTCTGCATCCCCTTCATGGAAACTACCTGGCTCAAAGAAGGAAACGAATCTCTTCATTGTGCCGATGATGCTTATTTTTATTTTTCAAATATTCCATTAACACCGAATACTTATAACTTCTATTTGAAGCGTAGTGAAATACAGAAGATAATATTTAAGTCTGCTTGAAAAAGGAAATAAATATAACTTTATCCAAGGTTATTATATAATATTTCTTTTAAGTTGCCCATTGATAGCAATCTTACCCTAATTTGCTAGGAGACTTCGTTGCACATAGGTAGTTTTACACTAATTTTAAATATCTCTAGCATGACTTGTTGCTTGTGGTCTGTCCCCAAAAAATGTATTTATATATCTAGGCACACAATTGGCGCTGGTATCCCGTACAAATTAAAAACCTTTCGCTCTAGATCATATACGGGATGGTTTTAATTAACTGACGGACTTAAGCGTGGCAAAGCACCAACTCTGATGACCGTAGGAGTGTGAAAGCTCGTGTATACTCTAATTAACCAATGCGCTCGCGAATTATGTCAAAAATAGTGCCACGTCTCGCCACCAGGTATAAATATGGCGCTGTCAGCAGTCAAAACGCAGAGTCCGTGAATATACCAGACTAGCGCAATCACCGAGACGGCCGTTCCATTTCAACACGCTAGGGATAGGAATATTTAAAGTAAAACGCAGATATTTTTAATTTTTAAGGGCAAAAACTTCTAAAGAATCTTCTTACATTTTAATACATTATTGTCAGTCAACATACTAATGTATAAAAACTTTATTTAATAATTATTACAGCATAAATATACATTTAAGTGTTCAATACACTCCTTCCTAAACGTCTCAGTTATAGTTATTACAGCAGCATGAACAAGTAACAAATGAAAACAACAATGTTGCAAATAAAATAATAATAGATCTAAACATTTCCAACTGCATTCCTCGTGCAAACTCTCCGGCTTCCGCATATAAGGGGATACTATACTGAAATTTCTCGAAGTTCATTAGTTTTAAGAGTTCACAACAGTGAAATCAATAATTACCACACTTACGAAGCTATATTCACCAAATTTTGATCACTGGTACATCTGCTTAATAGTGACAACTGTACAAAATTGCATCCGCCTACGATACGTGGTTTCCATTTTATTAATTATTTTATCAAAATATTGAACTGGTTTATACAAAAAGTCGCTTGCACTTATTGACATTATTCTTAAGTGATTTTCACTTATACGGCTCCTTACATACATGGAATCAAAGCTTACTATAAGGTTTTGCTGTAATCAGTAAATCAGGCCTAATCAGTAAATTACAAGAATTTTTATTATAAAAAATACAAAAATAATAGTCATAAAAATTCCTAGTAATTTACCCATTCGCTGTACAGAAAATTCCAATAGTAATGTTTGTTCCGATGTATATAAAGAATCATATAAGTGAATATCAATTAAAAATAATGTAAATTGTGACGCAAGGGACTTTTTGAATTAAGCAATACACTATATAATTAAGTTATTAATAAAATGCAAACCACTTATCATAGAGAGAGAGACGACATTTTGTACATGTGTTATTATGAACAAGATATACTAGTGATAAACATTTTGTGACTTTAGCTTTAAAAATATGGAAGTTAGTAATTTCAGTATAATGTCCCCAAGGATACACTGATGTGAGATTTTGTCATTTTTGGTAAAAAAAATCGTTTCTTTGTTTTTATCTTTAAAAATTCATTTGTGGTCTAAAGATACCCTCTGCCAATTTTCATGACCATACGACCGGTCTATCAGCTGTTTAGGGCCACATTTTTAAAAGGCTGCGGGCTCTGACTATTAATTAATTTAAATGCTCCGTCCACGACCTCCACTCTGAATTCTGGGACCATTTTGCAAATTACGCTATATTTCATACATTATTTATTATATTAGATTTCCGATTGAGCCAGTGTAGCTTCTCGACTTCTCGAAATATTTCTTCATAGAATCCAACAGGTGTTAGACTTACTTCAAAGGCTGCTTTCCTTTATAAGATACTCAGTTACAAAGGAGAGCACAACTCTTGTCTAAAGGAAAATTCCACTTGTTGCTAGCAGCCATAACAACGAGTTTTCCATGCTTGGATTTGTTTGTGATACAAGAATTATTTCCAAGTTTCTGTTTTATTGTTAGTGTTATAATAGTGTCAACAGTCTATAGTGATTTGTAAATTATATATATATATATATATATATATATATATATATATATATATATATATATGTATTATAGTGTTTTCATAAGATTACATAATTTTTAGTCATCTTTATTTACTAGTGTAGGTTGGGTGTGCACAGCGTAGTAGTGTATATTAGGATAAGTTCTGTATATAATATGCTAGTTCTATAAGTTTCAAAATGCCTAGAAAATAAAAAAAGACAGAGACCTCGTTCATTATTATTATTATTATCCCAAACTTTTGAAGTCAATTTTCTCCACTTTAATTTTCTGTAAATTTTGCATTGCTAAAAATGCTACTCTTTCTACAGATTCTGTACTACATGCATGATTTTTTGTAGAGGTTTTTGAATATGTTCTTAACAAAACTTACTATCAGTATTGTACCTAACGCTCATTTTTTGTTGTTGTTTAGTCAACTGTCCTAAGACAGGTTTGAACCTCATAAGTACCACCAATAAGGCATCACTCATGAGACAACTAGGCCAAGAGATAATGGGGTAGGGTGCCAATTTTATTTCCTCCTCCAATGCATATTTCGCCGATTAGCTACATATTCCACTAATCAGACTTCAGATGCTTACAAACAATTGTCCTTCCTCTGACACATATCGTCAAGTGAGATGTACTGCCTGATTATATATATATATATGCATATCAGCCAGAAGAGATATTTTTCATATTAATTTTTTACCCTCCAGTTGAATTTTTTTTCTTTTTTTACACTTTTAGCGCATTAAATACTTTAATTATTTTTTTAGTAAAATAAAGAGGAAAATTGTACAGTAAGTTTCGTTTCTGGAGGTCTGACACGTATGTAGGCAAAAATTCTGGCCAAAATAGTAGCAATTTTTGAAAACCTAAATTTACACAATTTAAAATTACAAATTAAAAGTACAAAATTTCATAGGTCTACCTAGAATAGTTTAGAAAATTGAAATTTAACATCAGTCTAACCTTAATAGGGTTTCTAGCTTCTACAGATTTTCTATTTTCCAATCGAGCCAAACAATACAATCTTGTCTCAAGAATGAATTCAGAACTTCACAAATATATTGTGACATTCTTGAAAATAGCAAATAGGATTAAATTCAGAAATCCTTGATTTGAAAGGGAGAAGATGGTAAAAATTTGACACTGATCCTAATTGGTACGTGATTTTCATTTGTTTTATGTAGAAATATCATTGCTGAAACAACTTAAATTCTAGATTTGTTTTACAAAAATATTTTGGGGCCCAAATTTGACCAAATAAATATCAAAATACAGCCACTCATTAATCTCACAATGTATGCTCGCTTAGGTAGTGGATCGTTCCTTTTTATATTTATAGTCACTTATTTCCTTTTTCCTTATTTCTTTCACCTTGTCACAGAGAAAACAAATGTGCGCTTTTTTCAGTTCTCTGTGAATAGTTCTGAACACAGCAGCACTGCATTTTTTCGCATTTAAATTACATTCTTTCCCTATACAACTGTATACTGCATAGCGCGCGCTGGATTAACAATGGCGGATTTGTCGACATTTGCCGGCTCAAACGATTCCGATACTCTGGATATCCACGGACTCTGTCAAAACGTGCAATTGTCTGTAACTCTAACGTCAGTATGTTCTTCCGGTTGCATTGCATTGTGTCAGTTCCCTGTTGCTTGTTGACGCGTGATGATTCCGTTAGTGAAGTGAATGTTCAATGAAAATTTAGAAGGTTGAACTTCTCCTTGTGAAACGCAATGCCTATTGAGAAACGAGACCGTGCACTGCTAGAGAAGTTGTTTTACCAGAACGGCAGGAATAGAAACACTGCATTGTGAGAATATCGCCGACAGTAACAGTTGAAAAGAGGTCACATGTCAATTAATGGGCTGAAGAAAATTATGAAAAAATTCTAGGAAACAGGTGAATTAGATGTCGCACGAGGGAGATGATTGCGGCCCATACCCTTGGAAGTCGTTGACGAAGTTTCTGTAGCTGTAGCTCACCGTGCAACACACGACTTAAATTCTGCAACAAGTGCTCGAGCTGTGTCGCATGAATTGTCGTTCCACTGCTCAACAGTTCGCAAGATTTTGCGGTGCATTTTACACTGGTATCCCTATAAAATCCATACTGTGCAGCAATTGAAAACACGTCAGTTTAGGAAAAAAATTCACTCCGGCGCCGGGGATCGAACACGCGTCCTTTGTTCTACGTACCAAGCGCTCTGACCCCTGAGCTACGCCGAATTCAATCAACAGCACCGGACCAAACCTTTCTCCTTCGATGTTTCCCTTTGTGGCCTGACTCCAAATAAGGGTGTGTATATATATATATATATATATATATATATATATATATATGTTGGCGCCGGAGCGAATTTTTCTTCTGAAATATTAAGTGTCAATATTAGAGATAAATACTGTAGGACAAATTAATAATATCTATGATATTCACGTCAGTTTAATTATAACCACCTTGACGGCGTTCTGAATGGCACAGCACAGATTGTAATGATAGTAGGATTGTGAAACCCCGTAAATATGCTAATTAAGCAATGTGCTCGCGACTTATCCACAAAAATAATTAGTTCCACATCTTGCCACCTGGTGAAGATAAGGCGCTATAACCAGTCGTAACGAAGTATGGGTGCAGGAAAAAGGCAGGAGATATCAAACACGTGATAATGGCACGTTCATTAGGAACTATGGTTACAAACACTGTTCAACATGGCCTCCCATATCAGCAACATGTTGCATCCGTAACACGGCATGGCCGACAGTTGTTCGCAGCGTATCTGGTGAAATCAGAGCAAAATATCTTTGTATGATATATCCTTCAGTTCAGGCCGTCCTCCCTATGGTGCGACACCTAATTCGCCTGTTTCCTAGAATTTTTTTCATCCGGCTCTTCAGCCCATTAATTGACTTGGAAACTCTTCTCTGCTGTTTCTGTCGCAATATTCCCACAATGCAGCGTTGCTGATGCTGCCATTCTGGTAAAACAACTTCACTAGCAGTGCACGGTCTCTTTTCCCAATTGCCACTGCGTTTCACAAGGAAAAGTTCAACCTTCTAAATTTTCAACGAATATTCACTTCACTAACGGAATCAACACGAGTCAGCAAGCAACACAGAACTGACACAATGCAATGCAACCGGAACGACATACTGACGTCAGAGTTACAGACAACTGCACAATTACACTGCTTAAAGCGCCATATTAACATATGGTGGCGTCATTTAGAACTAAAATTTGGCACAATTCGCGAGCGCATTGGTTACATAGAATATGCACGAGGTTTCACACTCCTACGTTAATTAGAGTGGGTATTGTGCCACGCTGAACACCGTAAGTTTAATTATTACCATTTTGTATTATGTATGATCCAGGCTTTGACGAATCAAATTTTTAATCACTTTGCAAGTTTTGCTGGGAATACTATGTAGCATTACTTCCACCAATTAAATTTGTAATCGGTTTGCAAGTGTTGCTGGTAATCATGGCTAACTTTCCATCTACCAATTAAACCTGTAATCGCCGTGAAGGTGTTGCTGTTAAAACTATCGAACATTATCTCCAACAATCGAATCTGTAATCGTCGCGAAAATGCTGCTGGGAATACTATCTAGCATTATTTCCACCAATCAAATCCGTAATCGCCGCGCAACCTTTGCTGGAAAAACTACCTAACAAAGTTTAAAAACAACCAAACCTCTAATAGTCGCACAAGTGTTGCCCGAAATATTATCTGGATTATATCTACCATTAGCACCATCTACGTAGCCAATGCATCGACGCCATAGTATAGGATGAGTTGAGTCGACAATATAGCCAAAGTTTATAACCTTAGCCTTCTTTGTAGTTTTATCGCATGTCATCTAAGCACCAGTAGAAAAAAGGTTGTTGTTTTTCATCATCATCATCTTCATCACGGCATAAGCCTTGTGGTTCGTTCCGTCTTCAAGAAAACTGATCCGACCATCTCATCCGTGGCCTGCCAACATTTCTTCTACCTACAGGTTTACATTTATTTATTATTTGTGGTATACGATCTTCATCCATTCTTTGTATATGATCTTGCCATCTTTGTCTGTATTCAATGATTGTTTCACTTAGACTCTGAATTTCCAAATCTTTTCTAATATCTTCATTTCTCTTTTTGTCTATGAGTCTATAACCTGCCACCTGTCTCAAAAATTTCATCTCAGCAGCCTCTATTTTCTTCTGTTGTGAGATAGTCAAGACCCAACTTTCACACCCATAAAGCAAGGTTGGGATCGCCATTACTTTGTCAAGTTTTAACAGTGTTGCCCTATTACAATTTTTAAAAGTTCTTTTTATTGTACCACATTGTGTTTGGAATTTGTTTAATTTATTTTGCACATCTCTATTGCCGGTATATGACAGAATTTAACCAATGTTTTTAACGACATAAATTATAGTCAGCAAAAGGATTAAGTTTTAATACCGGAATCAAATCGGCCGACAAAATATTAACTAAACTGTCTCTTTCTAACAATAAGGCAATAAAGACACCAAGGAATAGGGCAAAGGGGGTTATCACCCTATGAAAATTGGAGACGTGTTCGAAACGAGGTACCATGTTATAAAAAAAATTGGGTTGGTGCTTCTTTTAGACAGTGTGGTTATGCCGGGGTTGTGAATCCAAGTATTTTCTTGCTTTAAAAGCACCAAAAAGCGCACATGAT
The DNA here is from genome assembly GCF_040183065.1 of Periplaneta americana. Classification (NCBI taxonomy): domain Eukaryota; kingdom Metazoa; phylum Arthropoda; class Insecta; order Blattodea; family Blattidae; genus Periplaneta; species Periplaneta americana. Next base: position 102,550,371 of record NC_091123.1, read on the forward strand.
ATTAGTGAAATCGCAAGAGACGAAATAGATATTTTGGAGTGAGTGAGGAATTGTGATTTAAATGACAGAAATAGATATAAAACTGTACATTTGTTAGACTACTTCGAGGTAAGTGGTGTCAAAAGCACTCATATGTGAATGGGTTTTGAACTTCGAGTGAGAAATTTGTTAAACATAATAAGGCGAAGTAATCGTCTAATAAACAAGAGTCTCAAAATAAACTGTGGTTGCGTAGTATTTGCAAGAAAAAATAAAAACAAAAACAAAATATATCTAGCCAATATATTTATAAATTATAAGAAATATTTAGATCTGCTGTCAGCATAAGTACAGAAGTAATTTAAATTTGTTCGCATCTGAGTGCGTTCGAATAGCATATGCTGAAGAATATAATAGGCCTGCACACCTGGGTTTTCAAGATGTCGAGTGTTGCCAGGTTCTTTCTAACAAAAATCTCTACAGACATTTTAAAACATTTTTAACTTCGTAATAAAAATTCTAATATTTGTCAAATCAGCGCTCAACGGTCCCATTTCATATCAATCCATGCCTATTAAATAAGCCTATACAAGATGGTGATGAAAGTTGTTGTGTACATCAATTTTCGATGCCCGTGCGTCCTGCATTAAATGGTCCAAACCTACTCGCGCGAACGACAGTCTCTGTTTTCGCTCTCAAAGCAGGTTGGCTCGTTTTTTCCCTCCTGTGAGGGAGAAAGCAAGGATCGTGCGGCGACAAGTCACGTTGGCAGTAGAAATACCCTCAGGCATGGTGACGTCATCGCGTCACCAACCACCATTGTTCTGAGGGGCATAACTATACCGCATCTCCGCGTCTTCAGCGACTCGTTGGCTAGATGCCAAAGAGGTAGCGCTAACGTGTCCTCCGTCACTAGCAGCAGTCTTCCAACCAGGCGTACGCTATGGTTGTCTTTTGTTCGGACGTGTCTGCACACGCCAGCACTACGGGAACAGGGAGCCAAGCTGCGCCTCTGTCTCTTGTATTCTTTCCTACACCAGCCGGATCTTCCTCACTTCTTACGTGTTCTAAACTTATTTTATTCTCGTCTCGCTACAAGTCTCATCACCGTCTCCAACCCACCCATTTCTCTCCCCTGATCACCCTTATCTCACACCTTCCTGACTTCGACTCCCCACTTATTCCGGCTTGTTCGATAAACCACAGTCCTCTCCTGAAAACCCCCCTCTAATGTCGGTAAGTCTCATAAAACGCTGTGTTGATCCTCCGAACGCTAGAGGCCACCAACCCCCCTCTAGTGTCGGTAAGTCGCATAGTACGCTGTGTTGATACTCCGAACGCGAGAGGCCACCATATCTCCCCCTCTTGGAGTCGGTAAGGCGGATAGTGTGCTGTGTTGATCCTCCGATTCTAAAGAGGTGTCTTCTCGAACGTCGATAAGTCGCACAGTGCGCTGTGTTAGATCTTCAACCTAGAGAATCAACCGTCAAACCGATTCCATTGCTCTCGTCATCCTGCCCTCTCCCACAATGTACGAGAGCAAGCCGATTTTCCCCAGGCACTCCCGTTACCCCTACCTCTCTCTCACTCAAATCGTACTTTACTATCATCCATCATAATTCTCCTCGCATCTAAGCCTCAGGACAAATTTCTATTTTATCAATATCACGACTCCCCCGTTATCCCTACCATAGGACTAGGGGGAACCACAGTTATACTTTTCTTTGTTGGCTATTTCTGTAGTAAACAAATGTTACTTCAAAAAAAGTCTTTCCTTTAAACTTCACCACAGTTTCTTATCATCACCACACCCACAAGCTACCGCCATCTTTTCCCGTCAGTCCAATTTCCTCACTCCACCTCGACTACACGCCGGAGAGGAACGACCACGGAGAGCAGCGTACGACAATTGGCGCCCAACGTGGGACCTTTTCTCAGTTGGTACTGAGACGAATCCACAACCACACTTTTCACACTTTTCCGAGAGGAGTAATTTTCTCGGTGGCGCCCAACCATGTTTACACGCACCAGAGACCAGTGCTGCCAACGGGGTTGCCCCGGGCGCGGGCAATACTACGTGGACTGCGGCACCAGCTCCACCTTCTACCACGCAGTTTGCCTCGGGCTCGAGGACGAGCCCCAGCTCCGAGAAAGCGACTCGTACATCCGCGACTGATGTCGCAGAAGGAAAAACGAAGATACGATGGAACTCGAGATGCTGCGGAGACGCAGTTTTCGCCCCGCCGAGATTTCACAAACCCTTGTGCTACCCGAGTTCCATGGATTTGAGCACGAGGATCACACCGGCTTCATCTCCAGATGCCGCGACCTACTTACCGAGGAGCACATAGACCCCTACCAATGGTCACGTCTCGTTGAACAGCAGCTGAAGGGACCAGCCAGCGACTGCCTACTGCACTTCAGTGGCATTCCTTTCTCCTGGGAGGAATTGCAACATGGACTGAATCACCGCTTCGACAGCCCGGCTGTAAGGGCTATTCTCCAAGTTTCTCATTATGGGAAAAATGTTCCTTTATCGGCGACTTTTTCCTAATGCCGAACCCAACACGATCGTTCCAGTGAACATAGAGCTTCTGCGGCCACAACTTCGGCCGTTTCTCAGATATCCCGTTCCGACCACTACAATGGAACTGATACAACGTGCTGTTCCCCTGGAAGGCGACATCAAGCACACTGCTGCCAAGCCTCATTCCACTTCATCATCAAACGCTCCACGGTGCCACTACTGCCCGGGGTACCACTACAATCGGGACTGTCCGGCCCGACAGGAGAGACGCACCGATCCTGTTCGCCACATCCCGATCTCCAGCCCCGTCGCGCAAATAGCCCTAGTTCCCTATGAAGAGGAAACGGTCTCGAGGATTGACATCCAAATGGGATCCCATGCGGCCACAGCGATAGCGTACATTGCCGCCTCCAGGAACACCATCAATGCTACGAAAATTCCAATTGGCAGCACCATACGAGCCCGACAGAATGTCATTCATCTCGCCCAACGCGAGCAGACAATGGCAACCCAGGGCGAAGCTGAGATCCCCGTCACTCTTGCCGCCAAAACAAAGCCCATCAATTTCCTCATCGCACCAGAGATGCGTGCTGATACGATTTTGGGGGCCCCTTGGTTGCGGGACATGTCCGCGCAACTGGACTACCGTCAAGGGCAGCTGATACTGGGAAACGATGCCGTAGTACCGTTGATCAGCAAACCCAGAACCGGAGAGGGTACCGAGCCAAAGCCACATAGGGATACCGCTCCTGGTGGAAGGCAGCAGCCACGGCCACCTGTCGAGCCTTTAGCGGGAGACTCCGCTAGAGAAGAACGGTACCAGCATCTCCCCGGCCATGTCAGTGACCCTCCCTCTCGGAGCGGACGCACGAAGATTCCTTCAGCTCCTAGGCCACTAGAGCTGAACGCCATGGAGAGAGGAGTCACGAGCGACAGAGACGCCCCCACTGCTGCTGAGGAGATTTGGTACCCTGAAGAGGTACCACCGGTGGAGGACCCACCTGAAAAGGGAGCCCCTGTCGGGTCCCATACAGTTGCTCAAGACGTCGCTGACAGCAGGCACAAAGTTACTGCTCATACTGCTACAGAAGGAATGCCGGATCATGTCCGAGGCGGCAACCCAACATCTGATGGCCCATATTCCGAGGTCACAAGCAACACCGACTTCCCTTCGAACATCCGGCCTCCCGAGACCACAGGGACGGCCAACGAACTCAGCGGCCCAGCGTGTTGGTGCGCTGTGACCACCTGCAAGGAGGCGGAATCTTCCCCGCCTAAACCGGATCGACCTGCGGAAACACTATCACAAACGACGCCGGAGGCTGCTAGGAGAGACGCTGCAACACTATTGCGTGCTTTGCCTCCACAAAGAAGAAAACGCGGTGGCCACCCTGATCAGATCGAGGTGTGCGCGCCCGCGATGTGTAATAAAACCGAACGAGCTATTGATGCGAGTGTAGTAGTGCCGCAAGGCAAAAGAAACAAGATTGTTGACACGCGAGTTGTGTCCGCAAATAAAGATCCGGACATACCTCTACAGGTAAAGGGAAATGAACACTCGGACTAAGGAAACATTAGCCATTCAAGATATTGTATTCATTCAATGTGTATGTTCTCATGTTCAGTCTATTCTTTTTGTTTTGTGATGCTCCGCTTCTGTTCATTGTATTTAATTGTCTTCTTGTAAGGGTTACATTAGATAACTTACTAGTAGTACCGCACGGGCAAAAACAGGAGGGGCGATTGTTGTGTACATCAATTTTCGATGCCGGGTGTGTCCTACTTTAAATGGTTCAAACCTACCCGCGCGAATGACAGTCTCTGTTTTCTCTCTCTCAAAGCAGGCTGGCTGATTTTTTTCCCTCCTGTGAAGGAGAAAGCAAGGATCGTGCGGCGACAAGTCACGTTGGCAGTAGAAATACCCTCAGGCATGGTGACGTCATCGCGTCACCAACCACCATTGTTCCGAGGGGCATAACTATACCGCATCTCCGCGTCTTCAGCGACTCGTTGGCTAGATGCCAAAGAGGTAGCGCTAACGTGTCCTCCGTCACTAGCAGTAGTCTTCCAACGAGGCCTACGCTATGGTTGTCTTTTGTTCGGACGTGTCTGCACACGCCAGCACTACGGGAACAGGGAGCCAAGCTGCGCCTCTGTCTCTTGTATTCTTTCCTACACCAGCCGGATCTTCCTCACTTATTACGTATTCTAAACTTATTTTATTCTCGTCTCGCTACAAGTCTCATCACCGTCTCCAACCCACCCACTTCTCTCCCCTCATCACCCTTATCTCACACCTTCCTGACTTCGACTCCCCACTTATTCCGGCTTGTTCGATAAACAACAGTCCTCTCCTGAAAACCCCCCTCTAATGTCGGTAAGTCTCATAATACGCTTTGTTAATCCTCCGAACACTAGAGGCCACCAACCCCCCTCTAGTGTCGGTAAATCGCATAGTACGCTGTGTTGATACTCCGAACGCGAGAGGCCACCATATCTCCCCCTCTTGGAGTCGGTAAGGCGCATAGTGCGCTGTGTTGATCCTCCGAATCTAAAGGGGTGTGTTCTAGAACGTCGATAAGTCGCACAGTGCGCTGTGTTAGATCTTCAACCTAGAGAATCAGCCGTCAAACCGATTCCATTGCTCTCGTCATCCTGCCCTCTCCCACAACGCACGAGAGCAAGCCGATTTTCTCCAGGCACTCCCGTTACCCCTACCTCCCTCTCACTCAAATCGTACTTTACTATCACCATCATAACTCTCCCTGCATCGAAGGCACAAGACGAATATCCAAATTATCCATATCACGACTCCCCGTTACCCCTACCATAGGACTAGAGTGAACCACAGTTATACATTTCTTTCTTAGCTATTTCTGTAATAAACAAATGTTACTTCTAAACCAGTCTTTCCTTTAAATGTCATCATAGTTTCTTATCATCATCCCACCCACAAGCTACCGCCATCTTGTCCCGTCACTTCAGTTTCCTCACTCCACCTCGACTACAAGCCGGAGAGGAACGACCACGGAGACCGACGTACAACAAAGTAAAAGTCAACACTTACAGTTTTAACTGAAATTGTTTTCCCTCGATATTTGCCATTACAACACCTGCGAATGTAAGAAAAAAAGCGAAAACATGTAATTACAAAAACAGTGCTTAGGACCTACTATGTAAGTAGTACAGTGAGGAGCATTTATCATGATCAGAGGTTTGATGTGCTGGCCCCCTCCAACTAAGAATTTCTTACTGCGAGGCATACACCATTACTCTAGCACTCGTAAAAAATAGTTACAATAATCTTACCGATATTTGGGTAATTTACTAGAGATTTCGTTGCACATAGATAAGTTTTACTCTAATCCTAAACGTTTTTAGCATGACTTGTTGCTTGGTGCGCTGTCCCTAAAAATGTTGCAGTTATACAACTAGACACAGAATTGGCGCTAGTGTCCCGTACATATTTGAAACCATTCGCTCTAGATAATATATTATATATCATCTAGGATTTCAAGAATCAAATTTTTACTCGCATTACAAGTGTTGCTGGGAATACTATGTAGCATTATTTCCACTAATCAAATCTATAATCGGCGTGCAAGTGTTGCTGGGAATCATGTCTAAATTTCCATCTAGCAATGAAATCTGTAATCGCCGTGCAAGTGTTCTGGAAACACTATCGAATATTATTTCCAACAATCGAAGCTGCAATCGTAACGAAAGTGGTGCTGGGAATAGAAACTAGCCTTATATCCACCAATGAACGCAACTTTTGTTGGGAATATTATCTAACAGCATATAAACCAATCAAATCTGTAATCATCGCGGAAATCCTGCTGAGAATACTATCTACCATTGTTTACACCAATCAACTCCTTAATCGCCGCGCAAGTTTTGTTGGGAATAAAACCTAACAACATTTAAAAAAAAAATCAAACTTCTAATCGTCGTGCAAGCGTTCCTGAGAATATTATCTACATTATTTCTACCATTAGCGTCATCCACGTAGCCAATGCATCGACGCCATAGTATAGGATGAGTTGTGTCGACAATATAGCCAAAGTTTATAACCTTAGCCTTCTTTGAAGTTTTATCGCATGTAATCTACGCAATAGTAAGAGATAACTTGTTTTTTATCGTCATACTTTATAGGCAGTAAAAGGATTAAGTTTTGATATCGGAATGAAATCGGCGGATACAAAATTGACTAAACAGAATCTTGCTAACAATGTTCGAAGTGTCTGAAAGAAACGCCGTGGGAAGGACATTGGATCACAGTCACAAGATCCGTGCCAATATTTTATTGAGGATAAAGGCAATAAAGACCCCAAGGAATAGACGAAAGGGGGTTATAACCCTATTCAAATTGGAGACGTGTTCGAAAGCAGGCACTATCTTATAAAAAAAACTGATGTGTGGCTAATTTTCGACAGTGTTGTTATGCTGAGATTGCGAAGACTAGCAGTTTTTCGCTTTAAAAATACCGAAAAGCACTAATGATATTAGTGCAATCGCAAGAGACGAAATAGATATTTTGGTGATTGTGAGAAATTGTGATGTAAAAGACAGAAATGGACATGAAATTGTACATTTGTTAGACTACTTCGAGGTACGTGGTGTCTGTGACACTCACGTGTGAATGATTTTTTAACTTCTTGCAAGAAATTTCATAAACTTAATAATGTGAAACAGCATTCAGTAAAAGAAAAAGTGGTTGCATATTATTTCCAAGAAATGCTAAAAAAAACAAACAAAATATATGTAGCCAATGCACAGTGTTTTAGGCTTATTGTTAAAAATTTTCAGGGATGATGGGGAAGGGCACATGTATCAGTTTGAGATCAGGAACCCTCGTCCGGGAATTAAAAGCAAAAATAGTTGTGTGGAAATGAAATAATTTCATTCCTCTGTACACCTTATTTATGTGTATTTATCTGAACATCTTACACATACTGTATTCATCTGACGTTGTTTACGTTATCTGCTTACAGTATTCCATTCAGTGCGCAGTCTGAGGTGTGGGGACAAAAAACTAACTAAAGTAATGCATATAATATTAATAATAATAATAATAATAATAATAATAATAATAATAATAATAATAATAATAATAATGGTTTATTTTAACTGGCAGAGTTAAGGCCATTCGGCCTTAAGACAATATAATACATAATTAATATAATACAATGACAAATATTTTCGTCTTCACAACACCAATAAAATGATTATGTAATAATAATAATAATAATAATAATAATAGTAATGATAGTCATATCTAAATTAAATTAAATTATTAAGCTCGATCACAAGTTTAATTTCAATTTGACTGCGCCCGTAAGAAATCCTTTAGCCTTTTCTTGAAAGTGGTTATTGTCTGGCAGCCCCTAATCTTCTGAGGTAGAGAATTCCATTCACGGGGAACTGAGACAGTAAAAGAGGATGAATAGTGGGATGTTCTATGGGCAGGAATTGCTAGGATTTGGCTCTCCTGTGACCTGGTGTTTAGATTGTGACTGGAGGATAAGTAGTTAAACCGGGAACGATGATAATTTGGAGTAGAAGTGTGGAGAACTCGCAACAGAAGAGAGAGCGAATGAAGTGTTCTACGGTTACTAAGTTGCAGCCAGGATAAAGATTTGAACGAGGGTGTAATGTGATCAAATTTATGAGCATTACTGATGAATCTGACACACATATTGTGCACACGCTGCAGCTTGTTCGAAAGGTCAGTTGTCAAGTCTGTAAATATTACGTCGCAATAGTCAAACAGTGGTAGTACGAGGGTTTGCACTAAAGTCTGTTTTAATTCTGGCGGGAGGAAGTTTCTGAATGGGTTAAGAGAATGCATGGTATAGCACACTTTCTTGGATATTTCCTTTATTTGGCATCCCTAAAAAAAATTTTCGTCCAAGAAAATGCCGAGATTTCTGACGACGGAATGGTACGGAATAGTGGCTTTATTTACTGTAATAATTGGGATATGTCTGTCGTTCATTGTGTTCAGTAGTCTCTTATGTCCAATTATTATAGCTTGTGACTTACTAGCATTTATCCTAAGTCTGAACTTTTTCGCCCATAAAGAAACTTGATTCAAGTCATGATTAATTTTGCCAATAGTTGCGTCAATTTCGTCTGGTCGTGAGTGTATGTAGAGTTGTAAGTCGTCTGCGTAAATGTGATACTTGCTGTAATGTAAGTTTGTAGCCACGTCATTAATATAAATGGAGAAAAGCAGTGGTCCAAGCACGGTGCCTTGAGGTACTCCTACTTTCGTGTATCGCCAAGGGGAAAACCGATTTTGTACTGAGACACACTGTTGACGATCACGAAGATAAGAGTCCATCCAATTAATGCAGTTGTCAGACAAGTATAACGTTCTTAGTCTTGCAAGTAGTAGGTCAAGATCAACTGAGTCGAATGCTTTACTGAAGTCTAGTAGAGTTAATATGGTCACCTCGCTTCTGTCCATTGCTTCTCGCATGTCTTCAGTCACTTTGAGTAGGGCAGTTGTTGTATAGCGTAATGTGTAACTGATCTGGTCGGTCCTGATATGCACGTCTGTAGACAGCAGTGTATATATACAAGTTGCAGTGTCCAGTCGTTCAGTCCTAGTGAAAAGAGTACATGAGAGCGTAAAATGCAGTCTTGATTTCCGAATACGGGTGAGCGAATGGAAACAGCAGACAAGCTCACACATTGTTTCGGGCCAACTATCCACGTAGGAGACATCTGGCCCATACCATCTTAACAGTAACGGTTAGCGCGTCTGGCCGCGAAACCAGGTGGCCCGGGCTCGATTCCCGGTCGGGGCAAGTTACCTGGTTGAGGTTTTTCCGGAGTTTTCCCTCAACCCAATATGAGCAAATGCTGGGTAACTTTCGGTGTTGGACCCCGGACTCACTTCACCGACATTATCACCTTCATCTCATTCAGACGCTAAATAACCTAAGCTGTTGATAAAGCGTCGTAAAATAACCTACTAAAATAAAAAAAAAAACATCTTAACAGATATGTTCCAAAGGATATTTTTGCTTATATATTCCGACTCTGTCATTTCCGGACAAGGGTTTCTTATTTCAAATTTATACAAGCGCCCTTCCCCATCATCCATGAAAGATTTTAACACCAGCCCGGAAACAACCTGTATATTTATATATAACAAGGAATATTAAGATCTGCTGTCAGGATAAGTAGCGCATTAATTTTAATTTCTTCGAATCTGAGTGTTTGCTTTCGAATATAATGTGCTGAATATTCTAATACTTACCCGACATTTCAAGACGAACAGTGTTGCCACCTTCTTTCTCACGATAATCTCTACAGTCGTTAAAAAAATTTTCACAATCTGTTAACGAAATCTAAATATTGGTCAAATCAAAGTTCAATGGTCCCATTTCATATCAATGTAGGCCTATTAAATAAGACTATAGAAGATGATGATAAAAGAAAAAGTTTCCACTTACAGTTATAACTGAAATTGTGTTCCCTCGATATTTGCCATTACAACACTTGCGGATGTAAGAAAAAAATGCCAAAACAAATCAATCACATAATCAGTGCTTAGGCCCTACTAAGTCCTACAGGGGGGAGCATTTTTCATGATCAGAGATTAACAGTGCTAGTCCCCGTCAAACTAAGGCTTCCTTATTGCGAGGCATTCACCAAATCCCCAGCACTAGTACAATACTTACAGTAATCTTACCGATTATTAGGCAATTTGCTAGGAGACTTCGTTGCACATAGCTGAGTTTTACACTAATACTAAACACCTTTAGTATGAATTGTTGCTTGTGGGCTATCCCAAAAACGTTTTAGTTATATATCTGGACACAAATCTGGCGCTGGTATCGTGCACAAATTTCAAACCTTTCCCACTAGACCATGTATTATATATGATCTAGACTTTAACTAATCAAATTTTTAATCACTTTGCAAGTTTTGCTGGCAATACTATGTAGCATTATTTCCACCAATCAAATCTCTAATCGGCGCAAAAGTTTAGCATGTCTAACTTTCCATCTAGCAATCAAATCTGTAATCGCCGTGCAATTGTTGCTGTGAAAACTATTCAACATTGTTTCCACTAATCAAAGCTGTAATCTTCGCGAAAGTCTTGCTGGGAATAATATCAAGCATTATTTCCAACAATCAAATCCGTAATCGCCGCGAAACTTTTGCTGGGAGTACTACCTTACAGCATTTAAACCAATTAAATCTGAAATCGTAGCGCAAGTCCTCCTAGCAATAATAACAAACATTACTTCAACCAATCAAATCCGTAATGGCCGCGCAAGTATTGCTGGGAATACTACCTAAGGGCATTTAAACCAATCAAATCTCTAATCGTCCGCAAGCGTTGCTCGGTATATTATCTACATTATTTCCACCATTAGCTTCATCCACGTAGCCAATGCATCAACGCCATAGTAAAGTATGAGTTGTGTTGACAATAAAGCCAAAGTTTATGACCTCAGCCTACTTTTAAATTTTGTCGCATGTAATCTACGCAGTAGTAGGAGATAAGTTGTTTTTTTATTGTCATACATTATAGGCAGTAAAACGTTTAAACTTTGTTACCGCACAATGATAGACTCACCTCCTCGTGGTGTACCCTGGAAACGTTTATAACAAACGGCTAAGTAGTCTATCACCTAAGCAGAAGAATCAATGGCACCAAAAAACCGCCCTTTTCAGGTGACTCTTTGAGATTATTACAATGGAACTGTGGAGGCCTCTCGCAATCGAAGAAAGCAGAATTGTCTAAAATAATACCTGCAAACAAAATATATGTATTTATCCTCCTTGAAGCCAACAAAGCTACAGAAGACATGGAGAATTTCCAGTTCCCAGGTTATACATCACACATCCTCGAAATACATAGGCAAATTGCCAGCGGAATTGTTGTTGGAGTCAAACGTAACATGATTGCTGACTTCAAAATAATCAAATCTATGGGCAGCACCGATGATAAAATGGAGATGATAAATCTTCACATTTGGAAAGCTACTCAGTATTTTAACATTTATGCAACATATAATCCTCCTAACAACAAAGCGAATTTCGACATAATAAATGTAAACAGGAAAACTATACTTATAGGTGACTTTAACTCACTTTCTGTAACGTGGGGTTACAATTACACAACGCCACCTGAAGATATTCTTGAAGATTTCATAAGCAGTACGCACTTGCAACTAATCTACAACCCAACAGACCCACCTACCTTCCTCCATTATAATGGAAAAGGTACAAATCCTGACCTCCTCTTCGTCTCCTCGGACATCTTTGACAATAATTCAAGGAAGGTCATAGAAAATCCAGGAAGTGGACATCGTATTATCATAGCAAATATCAAACTAAAGAATGCAGGTCCCCGCCAAGGTCCATCAAAAGTTTCGTGGAACTTTATGAATGCCAACTGGCCCAAGTATACTAAGACCCTTGAATCTGAATTAGACGTTTCCAAAATCAATTTCACTTTGCACCCAGATAATATCTGCAAACAAATCAACAGCATAATTCTTAACACAGCCAAGAAATGCATCCCTCTTGGAAGACAGACACTTATAAATTTTTTTGGAATAACAAACTTCACGCCTTAAAGAAACAACGGGATGAACTCCAAAAACGAGCACAAGAAACACAGGATCCGGAAGATGTACAGAAGTGGAGACAATCTTCTGCAGTTTTCAAACGTGAATTAATCTTAGTTGCCAAACGTTCCAGTTTTGATACTTTTATTTCCAAAATCACCTATCGAACTGATAGCAAGAAAACATATAAATTTATCAACAAAATTCAGAATACAAGTACAACTCCTAAAAAGGAACCAATGCAATATGGAGACAGACTTCTAACCTCTGATGAAGAAATTGCCAACCACTTTGCAACCTATTACTCTTTGTCGCAAAAGAAGACACAGCACCTCAAAACACATGACAGGACTGTCCGCTGACTTCTGGCAGAAAATATCAATCAACGTTCTAATACAGATAATAACGACACTGAACACGAAATTTTCAACGCCAGCTTTACCATGCAAGAACTTCTCAATGACATAAACAAAATCAAAGCCAATAAGTCACCAGGTCCGGATCTTATATTCGCAGAGTTCATACTCCACATGGGACATAATGCCAAATGTACATTATTGCATTTGTTTAATTTCATCTGGAAATCTCCTGCAGACCCGGGACTCTTCAGACCCATCTCTCTAACTAGTATCTTAGCCAAAGTTATGGAGAGAATGATCATCCATAGGTTAAACTGGTTCCTTGAAAGCAACCACATCATACACCCTGCCCAAGCAGGTTTCCGCTGTCATCGTTCAACTGATCAACAAGTAGTAATCTTCACTCAGCATATTAAAGATAATATGGACAAAGGTCTCATCACAACTGCGGTGTATGTTGGCTTTAAGAATGCCTACGATTCAATCTGGAAAACAAATTTACTTCTGAAACTTTCCAAAAGTGGAGTGAGAGGGAAAATGTTACAATGGATTAGAAACCTCCTGGATCAAAGATACTGCCAAGTGCGTTTCGGTGACACTACATCAAGATTTAAACAACTCCAAACAGGAATTCCACAAGGCGCAGTTACAAGCTGTTCCTTTTCCAACTTATACAGGTGGTTTAAAAAATACGGGGCATAATTTCAGGTATGTATTAACCACATGTAGTCAACCAAAAGAGTTCATTACAACATTTGTCCGGAAATGCTTCATTTCCGAGTTATTGCCTTCACAACATTGAAATTCACCCGAACGTTTTTCTTCCCGCAGGTCGTTGTCATTACAGAAGATGTTCAAAATGTCCTCCTCCTGCTTGAATACACACCTCACATCGATGTCTCATTGGCCTGCGAACACGATCCCAAACTCCAGGAGTATTGCGTATGTCCTCGGAACATACCACAATTCGATTCCGAAGGGATTCCAAATCAGGCACCGGAGACGAATAAACCAATGATTTTAAATGGCCCCACAAGTAGAAATCGAGAGGGTTCAGATCAGGTGAGCGTGGAGGCCAAGCAATTGGGCCACCTCTACCTATCCATCGATCAGGAAACCTTCGATCCAAGTACCGGCGAGCCGTACGACTGAAGTGTGCAGGAGCGCCATCATGCAAGAAGTGAATGTGTTGACGATTGATCAGTGAAGTGTCTTCTAAAACATGAGGTATGGTGTTTTCCAGGAAGTTTGTGTACTCCTGCCCCGTAAGTCTGTTTACAAGTACATGGGGTACAACTAATCGGTCACCAATGATACCGGCCCACATGTTGAGGGAGAACCGCACCTGGTGATGAGATGGAATAGTTGCACGTTGGTTTTCATACGCCCATACATGCTGATTGTGGAAATTTGTTATGCCATCTCGTGTGAACTGTGCTTCATTTGTAAATAATACTAGATCAGGAAAGTTCGGATTTACACCACACTGCTGCAAGAACCACTGACAGAACCTAACTCGCCCAGGGTAATCTGCTGGTGACAGGGCTTGTACACGTTGCAAATGATAAGGATACAATTGATACTGTTTCAACAGTCTCCAGACAGTCGTATGAGGAACATTGACTTGCAACGCTACCCTTCGTGTGCTGATAGAAGGAGTCATGTTCACAGCCTCCAGAATCTCCTCCTGTACTTCTGGAGTTGTAGATCTTGGTCGTCCCCTTCCCAGACCAGGAGAGTTAAACTTTCCATACTCGCACAGACGGTAATGGAGACGTACAAATGTCTTCCGATCTGGACATTGTCGGTGTGGGTACCTCTCCTGGTATGAACGACGAGCCAGCGCAGCATTGCCGTCCGCCTTACCGTACATGAAGTGTATCTCTGCCAGCTCTTGATTTGAATACATGTCGCACAGTCTAATGCGTACACAACACTGAATGTAACCTTCGCCTCGGAATGAATTGTCAGAGTGCCCTCTTAATGTCTCCTTTGACGGCAACGACCTGCGGAAAGAAAAACGTTCCGCTGAATTTCAATGTTGTGAAGGCCATAACTCGGAAATAAAGCATTTCCGGACACATGTTGTAATGAACTATTTTGTCTACATGTGGGAAATACATACCTGAAATTATGATCCGTATTTTTAACACTCTGTATATTAATGACTTGGTTTCACTACTGTCTGAGAACACAAATGTTTACGCCTTACTTTATGCCGACGATCTTGTCCTGTGGACTGCTGCCCCTAAATCAAGAGCCAAGAGTGCTATTGCGAATACTCTTAATCACGTTCTTGAAGACTTACACAAATGGTGTCTAGATAACGCTATGACCGTGAACACTGAGAAAACAAAATGTCAAAGTTTTTCCCTATGTCACAATCAGTTAACACCGGCCATAATCTACAACAATACACAACTGGACAATGTCCAAACATTCAAGTATCTGGGCGTCACTCTTGATAATAAGCTCACATGGAAAGTTCACTGCTCCCAGATAGCTTCAAGAACCCGTGATAGATTATCCTTACTAAAGCGGCTTGATGGAACCAAATTTGGATGTGCTACATTTATGCTAAATTGTATTTATAAGACATGTGAAACCAATCATGATATATTGCTGTGGTTGCCTTACAACTGCATGTGATCAGACAATCAGTAAGCTAGACTGTGTCCAAAATCAAGCCATGAGACTGATTACTGGTGCTGTCAAATCAACAGCAATAAACTCACTATTGCTATATACCAATAACATGGAGATCAAATCAGAAATAAGGCAATCAGCGTTAAAACTTCATGAAAAACTCACTGGTTTGTCTGATATTGAATACTCCCCTTGCTCCTCACACATCAACCGCAGATTAAAAACCCAAGAGGGTTTCCTGCAAAAAATAATCACTGAAAGGCATAATCGGGATCTATCCTGGAAACCCCAGCAATTGATACTACCAACCAACCCACTTGCGTTATATCATATTGACTATGCACTAGATCTTATTGCAATAGAAAATAAACAGGACGAATGTAGTGAAGTACTCCGTCTTTCTGCCTTAGAAACATTACAAATCCGCTACCCGCAACACAAATGGCTGCATGTGTACACTGACGGCTCCGAAATAGAAAAACACGGGCCCACTGGAGCCGGAATTCATTGCCGAAGTTCTCTACCTATCTCACACTATGCAACAACCATACACCTTTTGATGCAGAAGTAAGAGCCATATGTACTGCTGTGAAACAACTGTTGTGCAGGTCCTTCCCATTTCCAAACATTGTCCTCCTCAGTGACTCAAAAGCAGCGATATCTGCAATTGGTAACTACTTATTACAACCAGCTAATAATGGTATTCAACAATGCAGATAAGACATCAAGAAACTAAATAAAATTGTACATCTGCAATGGATACCTTCTCACTGCGGTATTGCCGGGAATGAAGCAGCAGACTTTCTAGCAAAGAAAGGAATAACTATCCCCCTTTCATATTCTAACATGCTGCCATTCCACAGAGCATCTACAAATATAAGCAGTCGAGTGAGACAATGTTTCCGTAAGAGTTTGGAGGACCAAATTAAAGATAAACAATGGAAGGACACACTAAACTCTACTCTCCCCGAATGGCCCAGAAGAGAAGCTGTTGCGACGTTCCGCATCGCAGTAGGTCATGACTGTCTGGCTAATCACCTCCACCGCCTGGATGTATTATCCAGCCCCCACTGCATGCTCTGGGGATGTTCTGACACCATGGATTCAAACCACATTAAGACTTGTCCAGCACTTTCATCTGTCAGTTTTGTGATTAGGTACTGGGAGGCCAGAGAAAGAGTGCAGCACTGCTGACATCCACTCCTTCACAGTTTCACTTGGACATTGTTCACTTTATTTCGTTTTCTTTCCTTTTAGTTTTTATCGCCATTGTACGGCCAATGACTCTAGCCAAGTGCCACTGCATTGAATTTAACAGAAAAAAACTGGCTCTTGCTAATAATGTTCGAAATGTCAGAAACAAATGCCGTGGGAAGGACATTGGATAAGTCACAAATCCGTGCCACTCTTCTATTGAGGATAAAGACAATAGAGACCCCAATGGATACAGGAAAGTAGGTTATCGCCAACGGTTACCATGTTACAGAAAAGTTGGGTTGGGGCTACTTTTCCACAGTGTGGTTATGCTGGGATTGTGAAGACAAGCAGTTTGTTGCTTTAAAAGCACCGAGAAGCGCATATGATATTAATGAAATCGCGAGAGACGAAATAGATATTTTGGAGATTTTGAGGAATTGTGATATAAATGACAGAACTAGATATACCGTAAAATTGTACATTTTTTAGACTACTTCGAGGAAAGTGTTGCCAATGACATCCACGTGTGAATGATTTTTTAATTTCTTGGGAGAAATTTGTTAAATTTAATAAGGCGAACCAAGAGTCTATAAAGGAACATTGGTTACGTAGAATTTGCAAGATATTCTAATATATATATATATATATATATGTGTGTGTGTGTGTGTGTGTGTGTGTGTGTAGCCTATACAGGGTGTTTCCGGGCTAGTGTTACAAACTTTCAGGCATAATGGGGAAGGGCACATTATCAATTTGAAATAAGGACCCCTGCTCGAGAAATGGCTGAGTCGAGAGATACAAGCAAAAAGAGTTGTCTGTACACCTTATTTATGTGTCTTTATCTGTACATCTTGCACATACTCTATTCATCTGACATTGTTTACGTTGTCTACTTACAGTATTCCATTTAGTATGCTGCCGGATGGTTGGGGACAGGAAACTACACTAAAGCAATGCAGATAACATAATGTGTAACTGACATGGTCGATCCTGATGTGCACATTTGTAGACAGCAGTGTATGTGTACAAGTTGCAGTGTAGTCTATCAGTCCTAGTGAAATTAAGGAATACACGAGATCGGAATATGCAGACCTGAATTTCGAGCCAATGGAACCAGTAGAGAAGCCCACAGATTTTATAGGGGGAATTACCGTTGTAGGAGATATCTGGCCCATACCATCTTTCACGACTGTTCAAAAGGATAAGGGAAGGAGGGGAGGTAGTGCGAAATTACAACTCTTTTCCCACATAAATATTTTTGCTTATAACTTTCGACCCAGTCATTTCCGGAAACAGGGATCCTTAACTCAAATTTATACATGTGCTCTTCCCCATCATCCCTGAAAGATTTGAACACCAGCCCGGAAACACGTTAAGGTATATTAAGATCTGCTGTCAGCATAAGTAGAGCATTAATTTAAATTTGTTCGAATCTGAGTGTTTGCTTTCGAATATAATATGCTGAAAAATGCAATACACACCCAAGTTTTCAAGATGACCGGGTTGCAAAGTTTTTTTCTATCGAAAATCTCTACAGACATTTAAAAAAATTCCACAATCCGTAAAAGAAATCTCAATGTTGGTCAAATCAAAGCTTAACCCTTCCATTTCATATCAATGTAGATCTATTAAATAAGCCTATACAAGATGGTGATAATAACAGGAAAATTTGCACTCACAGTTGTAATTGAAATTGTATTCCCTCGATATTTGCCATTACAACACTTACGAATGTAAGAAAAAATGCGAAAACCAATAAATCACTAAAAGAGTGCTTAGACCCTACTCAATAAGTACTACAGTGAGGAGCTTCTGTTATGATCAGAGATTGGCGGTTCTGGTCCCAGTCCAACTAATGCTTCCTTACTGTGAGGCATGCACCATACCCCTCAGCATTGGTACAGTACTTACAATAATGTTACCGATTTTTGGGTAATTTGCTAGGAGACGACATTACACATAGATCAGTTTTACATTAATATTAAACATATTTAGCATGACTTTTTGCTTGTGGGCTGTCACCAGAATCGTTGTAGTTATATATCTAGACACACAATTGGCGCTGGTATCATGTACAAATATGAAACCTTTCGCTCTGTCTTTCACGAATCACATTTTTAATCGCTTTGCACGTTTTGTTGGGAATACTTTGTAGCATTATTTCCAGCAATCAAATCTGTAATCGGTGTGCAAGTCTTGCTGGGAATCATGTCTAACTTTCCATCTAGCAATGAAATCTGTAATCACCGTGAAAGTGTTGCTGTGAAAATTATTGAACAATATATCCACCAATCAAAACTGTAATCGTCGCGAAAGTGGTGCTGGGAATACTATCTAGCATTATTTCCATTAATCAAACCCGTAATCGCCGCGAAACTTTTGCTGGGTATAATATCTAACAGCATTTAATCCAATCAAAACTTTAATCGTCGCGAAAGTGCTGCTGGGAATAATATCTAATATTAATTCAACCAATCAAATCCGTAATGAACGCGTAGGTATTGCTGGGAATACAACCTAACAGAATTTAAACCAATCAAATCTCTAATGATCGCGCAAGCGTTGCTCGGATTATTACCCACATTATTTCTACCATTATCTTCATCGACGTAGTCAATGCATCGATGCCACAGTATAGGATGCGTTGTGTTGACAATATAGCAAAGTTTATGAACTTAGCCAACTTTGAAATATATTGCATATCACCTACGAAATAGTAGGAAATAACTTGTTGTTCTATCGTCAGACTTTATAGGCAGTAAAAGGATTAAATTTTGATATCGGACGGCGTTTACAAAATTGACTAAACTTCCTCTTGCTAACAATGTTCGAAGTGTCAGAAAGGAACGCCGTGGGAAGGACAGTCACATGATCCGTGCCAATCTTGTATTGAGGATAAAGACAATACAGACCCCAAGGAAAACAGGAAAGGAAGATGTCACCCTATTAAAATTGGAGACGTATTCGAAACGAGTTACCATGTTACAAAAAAATTAGTTTAGTGCTACTTTTCGACACTGTGGTTGTGCTGGGATTGTGAAGACAAGCAGTTTGCTGCTTTAAAAGTACCAAAAACGCACATTATATGAGTGAAATCGATAGATAATAAATATTTTGGAGAGAGTGAGCAATTATTATGTAAATGACAGAAATAAACATAAAAATGTACATTTGTTAGACTACTTCGAGGTAAGTGGTGTCAAAGGCACTCAGGTGTGCATAAGGTTTTGAACTTCGTGGGAGAAATTTGTTAAACTTAATAAGGCGAAGTAATCGTCTTATAAGCAGGAGTCTGTAAGTAAACTGTGGTTGCGTGCTATTTGCAAGAAATACTAAAAAAAAAAGGCAGAATACATATAGCCAATATGTATGTATATTATAAGGAATATTGAGATCTGTTGT
Organism: Periplaneta americana; assembly: GCF_040183065.1. Classification (NCBI taxonomy): domain Eukaryota; kingdom Metazoa; phylum Arthropoda; class Insecta; order Blattodea; family Blattidae; genus Periplaneta; species Periplaneta americana. The sequence goes on from NC_091123.1 coordinate 102,570,077, forward strand.
CAGCATAAGCAGGGAATTAATTTATAATTCTTCGAATCCGACTGTTAGCGTTCGAATGTAATATGCTGAAGAACATAATACACACCAGAGTTTTCAAGATAACCGGTGTTGCCAGGTTTTTTTGTAACGAAAATCTCTACAGGCATTTGAAAATTCCACAATCGGTAAAATAAATGCCAATGTTGGTCAAATCAAAGCTCAATGATCCCATTTCATATCAATGTAGGTCTATTAAAACGCCTATTCAAGATGGTGATAAAAGAAAAAGTTTGCACTTACAGTTATAAGTAAAATTGTGTTCCCTTGATATTTGCCATTACAACACTTGCGAATGTAAGAAAAAATGCGAAAAGAAATAAATCACAAAAACAGTGCTTAGGCCCTACTAAGGAAGTAGTACAGTGAGGAGCATTTATCATGATCAGAGATTGGCGGTCCTGGTTCCCGTCCAGTGACCTCAACATTATAAACTGGATACACAACTTCTCTAGAGAAATGCTGAAAAAAACGTGACGTGTAACGTCCGTACTATTGGCACACATGAAGCTTACTTTTCTCTCTTTCTAACGCAAATGGGAAATGTTTGTTTTGTTGAAAGAAGTATATACTGTATATTAATTATATTTCTTTAATTTTGCAGTTATAATGGTGAAATATTGCGCAGCATACGGCTGTACCGTAAGATTGTGTAACAAAGAAGTGACATACAGACCTATTTTATTTTTCCAAACAATGTATGTATGTATGTATGTATGTATGTATGTATGTATGTATGTATGTATGTATGTATGTATGTATGTATGTATGTATGTATGTAGATGTATATATATGTATATATATTAATAAACAATATTACATCACTTATATGTCAGAGGAAGAATAATTGTTTTTATACATCTGATTAGTAAAATATGCTACTAGCCATCGACGAATACAATGGAGGGGGAAATGAGATGGCAATCCTATTCAATTATCTTCTGGTTAGTTGCTTCATGAGTGATGCCTCATTGGTGGCACTTATGAGGTTCAAGCTTGTCTTCGGACAGTTGACTAAACAATTTATAACAAGATATATTGCAACACAGCAAATAGTATTATTATTATTATTATATCATTATTATTATTATTATTATTATTATTATTATTATTATTATTATACACCCTCGAAGTTAGAGCACTAGGCAGCTGCCTAGTTTGCTTAGGCAGAAGTTCGCCGCTGTTCCTATATAATAGTTATATATTTCATATTTAACTATTCATATTTTTGTGCGGTATCGAATGATGTAACATATTGTGTGTTGTTATTTTGATAAATAAAATTGATGTAATAAATTTTTCTTCTAGTGTTATTATAGGCCTACCGTTATTTAGTATTTATTATGCTTATACTTGGGTTTTTTTCTTTAGTGTATTTCTGTTAATAAGATAATAAATTTAAAAGGAAACTCAGCTCTTATATCACATAAAATTAAGTATAACAGGTTTCTATATTCTGAGGTCAAAGTATAGATACCGGTACCTATAAAAAAAACCGTAAATATAGTTACATTATTTTATATAGGGTGAAGGTAATCAAACTTTTGACAAATCCAAAAAATTATACAATTTTAATGGCGAATAAATCTTTCTAGTTCAAAATATATGTTTCGATTTATTACTAATACTACAGTAGTTTAAAGCTTTATGAATATAATTATGTACTTTTCTTATATCGTATTTAACTTTTATTTTAACTTAATCTTTACTATTCCTAACCCATATTTATCCTGATCGAGAATAGTGCATATAAATAAGTGGCCTGGATAAGGCAAGAGATTTCTTTCATATACTGCTTTTGCCTTTGGTTTTCATATTTTTGTATTGGTACGGTATGTATTTCTTTTTTAAGTTAGGAGTAATGTAGAGCACACTTAATTTCATTTATGATGCTTACGTACAAGTTTAGAGAATTGATAGCCCATATTAAATTGAAAGAAATACTTGAAGATAAAGCACAGTATAAATAATTTCAATATGCATACACGGACTTGGGAGGTAACATCATTGTAGCACCTGTGTTAGAGAGACAGAGAGAGAGATTCTCTCATCAACATGGCGACGCGCGAAACAAGTGGCACGATATTTTAACATTCGGTCTTTCCTCCACCTAAGTATACGAGTAGAGTTCAATGTCCCCGTCAAACTAAGGCTTGATTACTGCGAGGCATGCACCAATTCCCCAACACTAGTACAATACTTACAATAAACTTACCGATTATTGGGCAATTTGCGGAGACTTCGTTGCACATAGCTCAGTTTCACACTAGTACTAAACACCAATCAAATCTGTAATCGCCGTGCAAATGTTGCTAGGAAAACTGTCGAACATTATTTCCACTAATCAAAGGTGTAATTGTCGCGAAAGTGCTGCGTGTCAGTATGTTCCACCACTGATCATCTACAAACGTTCGCGTTCTGCGGAAGGGTTAGAAGATGGAGCTCCACCGAGAAAAATTTTTGCTTATAATTCCGAAAGTGGATAAATTAACAAAGATTTATTTGTGAGGTGCTTAAGGCAATTTATCGACATTGTCCCTACTTCAAAGGAAAGAGAAGTCTTGTCTTTTCTCGATGGACATTCAACTCACTCCTGAAATCTCGATGCTCTAGATATTCCTCAATAGAATGGAGTCATCATGCAGGCAATTCCAGGACACACTACTCATAGGTTAGCCACTGGACGTGTCGTTTTTTTAAGTATTTGAGTAGGGGAGACCCGGTCAAAACGAATAACTCCAGCAAAGAGAATAATGCCTATTTCTTCCAAACGTCAACAGGTAGCGCCTTCTGCTATGTTGGGGAATAATCCCAACCAGTTTTTGCTGCTGGAAGTAACTTGTCGTCATTCTAGCTAGTGAGAGAAGGAATCAGAGTGCGCTTGAAGAAAATTGACTGTTTTCTTAAAATATTTCAAGGTTAGATAAACGTAAGTACAACATACAACGCTGCAGAAACTCTTTGTTATGTAATATTAATATATATATATGCGATAGGATTACTTCTAAAGTGCTGTACTTCCGAAGAACATTATTGCCGTTTATGTTTGTATGACCTTAAATGAAAAGCGAAATGGTGTCTGCGGGCAAAGTGAATAGGTCAAAGTGAATAACTTATCCGCTTTCCCCTGCCACCTTTATTTGACTACATAAGTGTTAGCTCTATTTTTATATGTATTTGCCTATTGTAATAAAGCGTGTTAGATCATTTTACATAGTGTAGGCATTAAGTCACACTAATTCAATTATAAATCAGCAACACAGATTTTAATTATTAATTAAAAAGGTCGCAATGTGTTTTTAGATGTTTCATTTTTCAAACGAAAGACGGAACAAGCCAATGGTCTGAAGAAGACATGAAGAAAGCACTTGAAGAAATAAAATGATCCAATCAGTGGTTCTGCTATCTGGCCTTACAACCACAATGTGTTTGTTGATGAAGATTTTGCTCCAGTTCAACTTACAGGTCGTCCACTTGAGACAGAAATCAGCGAAACGACAGTTGGCTGAGATTTAACAAATTCTGCAGTGCCAGCTTCTTCAGCGGCTGAAGAAACAGTTAATGCTCACTCAGAATCAACCACCTCTGTGATGTCGGCATCGTCAGAGATTGAAGAAATATTCAATACATCAATTACACTCCGATTTTCAGTTTCGTTTACACCAAAACAGTCAACATCGTCAGCAGGAGAACCCAAGTCAGTTCTTTTGATTTAGACTAGTGACAAAAGTGGATGCTCGAAAGATGCTAGTTCAATGAAGAAAATGTAAGAGCTCTGAAGCATCTATACCGATTAAAAACGTTGAAAGAGAAGTAACTTATGGGCAGGAGGAAAAGCAGCAGAAATCCAAGTCTTCAGTGCCAGTGAAACGTCGACTTGTTCAAATTTGTATTTTGTACTAATCTAACGTGCTGTAAAGGGCTGTAACAACATTTCTTATCGTCTAATATGGCTCATTAACATCGTGCTTATGTGTTGATTTAATTTTATTATCAGTGAATAAAAATTAAATAGAAATATGAAAATGGTATATGGATATTAACTATATTTCCTTTCTCAAATAATATCACTGTCCGTAGGTACGGGAAACGAACTGCTGTTTTTTAGATAGCCTATGTGGACAAAATGTGTCACAACCATTGTCATGAAGTTTATAGTTCGGGAGCACCAAAAAATAGCTTGTGGCATTGTTTATTCTTAGCTTATCCGCTTTGCCCGGGTTTCCCCTGGGTGGCTTCATGAGAATTGTGCTAGTGTTACAAAGTGTTCTATTGCCAAAACTGTGACTAAAGTCTAACAAGATGTTATAAAAGTTTTGTTTTGTCTCATCTTAGGTGCTATAAACAAAATTCAATTCATGGTTTTCATTGCACGTTCTTGTTTAAATTTCTTCAGTTTCTTATTTGGTCAGCCAAAGAGAGAAGAAGGAAAGAGTTTAACTGGCATAACAATAAGTAATGGTATTTATAGTCTAATAGTTCAATTGTCTTCATATGTTTTGTTTTCAGTATATAAATTGTTGTTTTGCTTGATTAGCCCTTCAACTTTGGTTATTTTGAAATGTTTCATTTCTGTTTAATAACACTATAGAGCAAATAGGGCCTAGAGTCTTTCTTTTTTTATTTCTGTAAGATCGTAAATCATTTCAGACAGAAATGCTGGAGATCTTAGCCTAATTACAAACTAACAATGATGTATTTCGTTTTCTTGTGTTATAAAATATCTGAAGAGTACTTTAAGCGCCCTAGTGGTCTTCCTTGGGTTGAAATACACGTTCTGTGGTTTCACATGCCACCACACTACTCATATTAATGCCGAAGATAATATGTATTGGCATTTATTTAGGTATGGGTTGTTATTTAACAATATTGTTCTGCATCCCCTTCATGGAAACTACCTGGCCCAATGAAGGAAACGAGTCCCTTCATTGGGCCGATGATGCTTATGTTTATTATCCAAATATTTCATTAACACCGAATACTTATAACTTCTATTTGAAGCATACTGTAATACAGAAGATAATATTTAAGTCTGCTTGAAAAAGGAAATAAATATAACTTTATCCAAGGTTATTATATAATATTTCTTTTAAGTGGCCCATTGATAGCAACCTTACCCTAATTTGCTAGGAGACTTCGTTGCACATAGGTCAGTTTTACACTGATCTTAAATATCTTTATCATGACTTGTGTGATGTAGTTTATGCTGCGGGTATTTTTACGTTATAATGGTGGCTATATTGTTCCCTTTACTTTTTGTGAACGCACCTCCATCTTCTCCTCCTCTGATTGGAGGAAGGAGAGAGACCGGGGACTGTCTGCTGGAGGAGCGAGGCGACATGAGTGGGAGAGCTACTCTGGGGTCTGACGAGACAGAGAGAGGATGGGCAGTCTCCGACCTCTGCTGTAAGATTCGTCGTTTGGATGTACTTCGCCATCGTTCAGGTTGTGCCGCCCGCCTGGTTGAATTGGGACGACTCTGATATTGCGTGGGACGCATCATCGATGGAACATCGTTTGCATATTGCAGTTACATAGACCCAGGGACGGTCTGCTTCATCTTTAACAGCGCGTTGGCCAGCGCTGTTAATTACTATATTCTACACAGCGAGGGATGGTTAACGTCCTTAAGTCAACAGTGAAGTTTCCTCGAGTTTGCGACAGTATTAATGGAGATAGTTTGTGAGTTGGCGATGGCGTATTCTACACGGATCTGTACCTCAATTCAGCTAAACTTTGGAGCGTAGAACTTTATTGGATTTATCAGAGCCCGTGTGCTACGGGGGACTGTATTTCTTGTGGGTGTTTAATTACCTTTGTGGTATATTACCGTTCATTACATCCTATGCTATATTAGTTATTAATTTTCTCTCTTTCTCTCACTCGGTAATTTATGCCGTTATTAGATTTAAGTTCCAATATTCTTCATAATCCATATCTCCTTACTTGAGGATGTTCTTATGTATTTATAGTTCTTAACTTGTACAATTTTGTAATTCTTTTCTCTCTACTTCGTTTGTGCTTTATTAAATTGTTATGTTCATGATGGCTTTTCTTATTAGTACTATTGTTAGAGGCAACCAAAAACCTTGAAAGATACGATCCCTTTTTCCCTCACTGGGTTTCACCCAGGCACGCCTACACGACACTTGTAGCTTGTGGACTGTTCCCAAAAACGTTGTATTTATATATCTAGGCACAAAATTGGCGCTGGTATCCAGTACAATTTAGAAAACCCTTCACACTAGATCATATACAGGGTGGTTATAATTAAACTGACGGTGTTCAGCGTGGCACAGCACCCACTCTGATGACCGTAGGAGTGTGAAAGCACGTATATACACTAATTAACCAAATGCGCTCGCGAATTATGCCAAAAAAAATGGTTCCAATTCTCGCCACCAGGTATAAATATGGCGCTATAAGCAGTCAAAACCTCCAATTGTCTGTATCTCTGACGTCAGTATGTTCTTCCGGTTGCATTGCATTGTGTCAGTTCCCTGTTGCTTGTTGACGCGTGATGATTCCGTTAGTGAAGTGTATGTTCATTGAAAATTTAGAAGTTTGAGCTTTTCTTTGTGAAACGCAATGGCTATTGAGAAAAGAGACCGTGCATTGTTAGAGGAGTTGTTTTACCAGAACGGCAGCAATAGCAACGCTGCATTGTGACAATATCGCCGACAGAAACAGTTGAAATGAGGTTCCATGTCAATTAATGGGCTGAAGAAAATTATGAAAAATTCTAGGAAACAGATGAATTGGATGTCACACTAGGGAGAGGATGGCAGCCCGTCCCCATGGAAGTCGTTGACGAAGATTCTGTAGCTGTAGCTGACCGTGGAACACACGACTTAAATTCTGCAACAAGTGCTCGAGCTGTGTCACGTGAATTGTCGTCCCACTGGTCAACAGTTCGCAAGAATTTACGGTGAATTTTACACTGGTATCCCTACAAAATACATACTGTGCAGCAATTGAAACCACGTCAGTTTAGGAAAAAATTTCGCTCCGGCGCCGGGGATCGAACCCGGATCCTTAGTTCTACGTACCAAGCGCTCTGACCACTGAGCTACGCCGAATTCAATCCACAGCACCGGACCAAAACTTCCTCCTTCGACGTTTCCCTTTGGGCCTGACTTCTAGTTAGGCATATAAGGTAAAGTTCCCAAATAAGAGAAACTTTTTTTTAACTGCTTACAAATGAGGATGGGAATAGACATTTTTAATCTGAATGAGTGGAATACATACAGCATTTCGTCTTTTTTTAGAATTGACAATACAAATTTTAGTCAGTTTTTATTATTATTTTAAATTATAAAAAGAAGTAAAACTGGGAAATAATGATGTTTTGGATAGAGGTTCCAAATAAGATATACGTGTGTCATTTAATTTTATTTTTGAACATGGACAAAAATTATTATCATTGGGTGAAAATTAAAGCAATATATAACATTACTAATTCATGTAGATACTTTAATAAATTCGAGAACATTTTAAAATTGAAGGGGTCAGTGCAACAGTGGTCTAACTCCTCTCAACAGAAATTCTATTCTTTATTTGAAATCTTTCCAAGTGAAATTAAGATGGTTTACGAAAAGTCGGTCAAATCGGACGTGAATGTACTAATCTTACTTAGGCTACTATTGCTAACGTCAATATTTTGCCAGAGAAAGAAAAAATGGTAGAATATTAAACTTCGATTTCCACATTTTAAATTTAAGTTGATTGCACTTATTTTGCGACCCCTTTAATAGACACAATTTTTATTTCGCTGTATTGAGCAAGTTGGACAAATAAAAATGCATTTATTTTAACATTATTCCCGTTCTCGTCCTCGTTGTAGTTTCCGTTCTCGGTTTATTGTGAACCAGCTTTTTTTTTTTTTACAGATTGTTTCTTCTTAAGTACTAGGTCGGATTTGACCCTTTCCTTTTACAAGAAGTGTAGGAGATCATATGGCAAGTTTCAGCTTAAATATTCCAAGGCAACGTAACTCTACCAATAGTAGAGGGAGCAAATTGATAATGTCATGGAAGAGGAATCGGTATATTTCTACTTATAAGTGGATTTTGATGGTTGTGGAAGGATGCTAGAAATTTTGTACGAAGAGTTTTGATGTAAGCTGAGAAATACAGTATGTCAAGATCGTCGTACAGTTGGTTATTTCGGATGAGGTAGTCCGCTCCAGTGATGGTTCGACAGATGGATCGTTGAAGGCCGTCTAGTCGTTGAAGATGTCGCGCATTTGCTTGAGCCCATATTTCGCAACAGAATGTCATGTAGGATCGAATTAAGACTTTGTATAACATGGTTTTGACGTTTAAAGATATATAGCTCTTGAAAAATGAGTAAAGAAGCATATATCGTTGGAAGGCCTTCTCACGAATATGTGAGACGTGATGTTTAAAAGTAAGTCTCTTATCAAGAAAAACTCCAAGATACTTGACGGTAGCTGTGAAAGGTATGTTTTCATTTTGAATGGTTAAGGGCTGTACTTGCCGCGGAAATCTTCTTGTGAAAACAACTGCATGCGACTTGGAGCCATTTATCTTAAGACGCCATTTTGTGGACTACTGTGTAATAATATTTAAGGCTTCCTGTATTTGTAGACATGCAAAATGAATGTTTATATGCTTCGTATAGATAACAGTATCATCAGCTTATAGCGTAAGATTACATTTGGGATGAATTTGTATATCACGGACATATGCACAGTACAGGGTTGGACTTAAAACTGATCCTTGAGGAACTCCTGCAGTTATGACGTGAGCGTTGGAGAGAAAGCGTCCATTTTGAACACGAAAAGTTCTATCTGTAAGGTAACTGGCGATAAGTTGAATATAATTTATAGGAATGTTAAGATTGTGAAGTTTATATAATAAACCAGTGTGCCAGACAGTATCAAAAGCTTGCTGAATGTCGATAAATGTAGCTACTGTATGTTGTCCAAGTTGAAATCCTCTTTGGACGGATGTTGTTAATCTATGAAGTCCTTCTCTGGGGCTATAATGGGGTTTAAATCCAAACTGTTCATGGTGGATGACATCAGGTGCAGTTAAATATGGCTTTAGTCGTGCCAGAATGATACGTTCAAAAAATTTTCCAAGAAAGTTGGTTAGACTGATTGGTCTATAACTTTGGGGTAATGTTGGATCTTTTCCCGGTTTAACTATTGGTATAATATGTGCTGTTTTCCTAGCTGTTGGAAAATAATTATGATGTAGACATGAGTTGAATATCTTCCTTAAATGTGTTATGGCTCTTTTTGGTAATTTCTTCAGTATGGCTGGTGTGATTTTATCCGGACCAAGTGTCTTCTTCGGTGCTAGATTTCGAATTATGGTCTTGTTTTCTTGTGGTCGTACGTGAGGTGCAGTTCCGGGTTCTGGACGATCTAATATGGACTGTACATGTTGCGATATTGTTGTTGAAAAGTCTTGTAGTGAGGAGTGATGATGGGAGGAGAATCGATTTTGAAAGGAGTTTGCAAGAGCTTCAAGCCTATCGATAGGCTCATAAGTGAATGTACCACTTGAGTCTTTAATAGGTATTGACTTTTTTGCGATAGTTTTTCCTAGCATTCGTTTTGTAAACGTCCAAAAGGTTTTTCCTGTAGGCTTTATGTTTTCCACTGTGTCGGCAAACTCATTGATTTTATAAATCTCATATTTTCTTCGGATAGCACGTTGATACCGATAAAAAGCTCTTTTTGCTTGAGGATCCGCATAAAGCTGCCACCGTTTTCGAGCTTGGTTTTAGCTTTAAGAAGATATTTTAGTTAATTGCTACCGTAAACGTTATCTGATGTCTCAAAAGTCAATGTGAAGGACGTTTCATCGAATGTGTCTATTACAGTGTCAGAAAATATTTGTATTGCAGTTTCTATTTCAGAAGTTTTTAAAGTCGGTAGAGTACCCGGGATGATTTGGTGCAAGCGTTTCGTGAAAACATTCCAGTCTGTAACTTTCTCTGTAGAAAGTTGATTTGATATCATATGGAAAGGGGCCTTGAAAATCAAAAGTACTGGGATATGGTCGGAGTCAAGAGCGTTTAAACAAATTTGTTGAACTGGAGAGTATTTAGTGTTACATAAACAAATATCAAGTACATCTGGATGATGAGTGGTTATCCAGGGATATCTTGTTGGTGCTTTTGGTAATGTAATTGAATATTGAAATTTATTTGAATGTAGTAACAAGGTTTCACCTTTCGAAGTATTCAGTCTAGAATTCCATGATTTGTGTTTTGCATTTAGGTCACCACAGAAAATGAAATGTTTGTGATGTGTGATAAGCAGGGTCAGGTCATTTTCATTGAGTTGGGCGTATGGCGGATAATAAACAGATGCTATTAATATTTCTGTTCCTTCAAGCTGGATAAAGATACCGGTGGCTTCAAGATTTTGAAAAAGCGGTAATATGGCTGTTCGATATGGCATGGAGTTTTTAATAATTATCGCTGTTCCACCTCCAGGTCGGTTGTTTCTGTCTGTACGGATAACAGTATAGTTGCGTATACGAAATTTTATGTTGGGTTTTAGATGAGTTTCACTAATACATGCGAGGTCAATATCATAATTAAGGAGCAAGGCGTGTAGTTCGTAAGTCTGGTGAATTATTCCGTTTGCATTGAAATTTAAGATGTTTAAACCTCTGTGTTTAGAAAGCATTTAGAGGTGTTTTATGGATTGTTGTAATTGAAAAGATTAATGAAACCTTCAATGAATATTATTACCTTGGATATTGAGTCATTTGCATTTTGGATTTTATGAAAAGTTGTGCGGATAAGCTGAATTGTATGTTGAATGTTCAGTGAGCGTAGGATGTTAACAATATCTTTGAAGGAGTCTGATATTGATTCTGATGATGTTGATGTTGATGTTGCACTTGGAGTATTAAATGTTGACTGGAAGGCTTTGGTGTTGCCGGGATTAGCAAGTAAACGAAAGTCGCTCTGTTTCCATGTTGGTGGTGTAGAATGTTCTTCGGAAATGAGTTCTCCTATTCCTCATCTTCTCGTGAAGTTCCTCTTTCTTCTTTAGTTGAATGGGGCACTGACTGTAGCTGGCAGTATGTGCGCCGTCACAATTTGCACATTTTGGAATATGGACAGGACCTTTCACAGGACATTCGGCGAATAAGTGATTATTTCCACATTTAACACAACGAGTAGGTAAATTACATCGACGTGAAGTGTGTCCAAAATCCTGACACTTACGACATTGTGTAATATGTGGACGAGGTCTATATGACTCAATTTTTATGATATGATTGTTATATCTTCCAATTGGTATATGGTTCGGGAGTGTTCATTATTTGGAAGTGTAAGTATCCAGATGGGGATGGGACGTCGTGTCGGTATGCCATCAGTGTCGTAGCAAGGAAGAGTAATTTGACGAATGTGTTCTATTTGAAAATCTAAGAGTTCAAGTTCTGTTTTGAGAGTAGCAGATTCTACAAACGCTAGAAGTTCTTTCAGTATTAATTGTAGTAATTTAGTTTCCCGAGGTTCGTGAGAATAAAACTGAAGGTTTTCAGTTTGCAAGATATTATATAACTTGTCATAATCAGCACGACAACTAGTTAAATATTTAATTCCTTCAGTAGAGTATGTGATTTTCAGTGGCTGGTTAAGTAGTGACTGCAATTTTTTATTGTTCGCAAATAAATTTCCGGCTGGGATATTCTTCACAATTATTGGCGGCATTCGAGCTGATTTGGGTCTAGAAAAATCTGTGTTGGTGTTATCTTCTTGGTTCCCTACGTGAGGATTTTTTTGGTTTGGTGGTGATATGTCGGTATCCATTTCATGGACAAGAGGATCAAAAACATTTTGTAGTTTGATATCCGGATGAATTAATGTTTCATGAGATAAAGTTGCTTGTGTACCGGAAACTGTATAATTTGGTTTGGCTTTGTCCGTATTTAGTTTCTGTTTCTTAATGACATGATCTCTTACTTTACTTTTACTTGAAGTTGCGTTTTCCGCGGGATTAATTTGTTTGCTAGTTGAATTGGGTACGCGAGTAGGATCACATATAGTCATTGTAGATGTAGGGGTACTACTAGTTGTTACAGATGTTGTGGTTGACGTCGTATGTGAAGTCACTATGTTGTAAATGCCAGGTTGGTTTTCGATTAGACACCAGTCTTCAGTATTTTGAGTCATTTTAACAGTCACTACGCTTGGCTCCGAGAGCCAAGCTAAGGTAATTACTACACAATCACTCGATTATGATCGCGCACGTAACACAAAAATAATGAAGAAATAAAGATATATCTTAAACAAACACCTCACAATGTCGTTAAACTGTTAAATAATAATATAATTTCACTAAATATAAACTTGAAAACACTACGCAATTTCGTAAACAAAAGACAAGTCGGAGCACTGTTCGATACGATGCTTCTCTCATCAGCACTCGATGCGAACTCCGAACCAGCCTTTAGAAGCACACACATTTATTTCCTATATTTGTCGAGAGATGACAAATTATACCGGAGAAATTAACAATGTATCTCTTAATAGGAACCTGTCTCTTATTTGAGTACTTTACCTTATATGTTGGCGCTGGAGCGAATTTTTCTTCTAAAATATTAAGTGTCAATATTACAGATAAATTCTGTAGGACAAATTAATAATATCTATAATATTCACGTCAGTTTAATTATAACCACCTTCACGGCGTTCAGAACGGCACAACACGGATTGTAATGATAGTAGAATGGTGAAACCTCGTAGATATGCTAATTAAGCAATGTGTTCGCGACTTATGCAAAAAAATTATTAGTTCCACATCTTGACACCAGATGAAGATATGGCGCTATAACCAGTCCTAACGGGGTATGGGAGCAGGAAAAATGCAGCAAAATCAAACACGTGACAATGGCACGTTCATTAGGAACTATGGATACAAACACCGTTCAACATGGCCTCCCACCTCAGCAACATATTGCATCCATAACACGGCATGGTCAACAGTTGTTCGCAGCATATCTGATAAAATCAGACCGACATATCATTGTATGATATAGCCTTCAGTTCAGGCCATCCTCCCTCTGGTGCGACACCTAATTCACCTGTGTCCTAGAATTTTTTCATGATGTTCTTCAGCCCATTAATTGACTTGGAATTCTTCTCAACTGCTTCTCTCGCGATATTCACACGATGCAGCGTTGATATTGCTGCCATTCTGGTAAAACAACTTCACGGTCTCTTTTCTCAATAGCCACTGCGTTTCACAAGAAAAAGTTCAACCTTCTAAATTTTCAACGAACGTCAACTTCACTAACGGAATCAACACGAGTCAGCAAGCAACACAGAACTGACACAATGCAATGCAACCGGAAGGACATACTGACGTCAGAGTTACAGACAATTGCACGATTTCACTGCTTACAGCGCCGTATTAAAACATGGTGGCGTCATTTAGAACTAATCTTTTGGCATAATTCGCGAGCGTATTGATTACATAGAATATGCACGATGTTTCACACTCCTACGTTCATTAGAGTGGGTGTTGTGCAACGCTGAACACGGTCAGTTTATTTATTACCATTTTGTATTATGTATGATCTAGGCTTTTACGTATCAACATTTTAATCGCTTTGCAAGTTTTGCTAGGAATATTATGTAGCATTACTTCCACCAATTAAATTTGTAATCGGCTCGCAAGTGTTGCTGGTAATCATGTCTAACTTTCCATCTAGAAATTAAATATGTAATCGCCGTGCAAGTGTTGCTGGGAAAATTATCGAACATTATCTACAACAAATGAAGCTGTAATCATCGCGAAAGTGCTGCTGGGAATACTATCTAACATTATTTTCACCAATCAAATTCGTAACCGCCGCGCAATTTTTGCTGGGAGTACTACCTAACAACATTTAAAAACAACCAAACCTCTAATAGTTGCACACGTGTAGCTCGAAATATTATCTACATTATATCTACCATTAGCGTCATCCACGTAGCCAATGCATCGACGCCATGGTATAGGATGCATTGTGTTGACAATAAGCAAAAAGTTATAACCTCAGCCTACTTTGAAGTTTTATCGCATGTCATCTACGCAATAGTAGAAGATAAGTTGCTTTTAACAACATAATTTATAGGCAGCAAAAGGATTAAGTTTTGATACCGGAATGAAATCGGCCGACAGAATATTAACTAAACTGGATCTTGCTCACAATGTTCGAAGTGTCAGAAAGGAACGCCGTGGGAATGACATTGGATCACAGCCACTAGATCTGTGCTAGTCTTGTATTAAGAACAAAGGCAATATAGACCCCAAGGAATAGACCACAGGGGGTTATCACCCTATTAAAATTGGAGACGTGTTCGAAATGGGGTACCATGTTATAAAAAAAATTGGGTTGGTGCTACTTTTCGACAGTGTAGTTATGCCGGAATTGTCAAGCCAAGCATTTTGTTGCTTTAAAAGTAGCAAAAAGCGCACAGGATATTAGTGAAATCGCAAGAGACGAAATAGATATTTTGGAGTGAGTCAGGAATTGTGATGTATATGACAGATATAGACATAAAAGTGCACATTTTTTTTTACTACTTCGAGGTAAGTGGTGTCAACAACACTCATATGTGCATGTCTTTTGAATTTCGTGTGAGAAATAAGTTAAACTTAATAAGGCGAAATAATCGTCTAATAAGCAGGAATCTGAAAAGAATCTGTGGTTGCGTAGTATTTGCAAGATATACTAAAAAAAGAACAAAATATATGCAGCCAATATATTTATAATGAATAAGATATATTAAGATCTCCTCTCAGCATAAGTAGAGAATTAATTTAGATATGTTCGAATATGAGTGCATTCGAATATAATATGCCTACACACCTGAGTTTTCAAGATGACGAGTGTTGCCAGTTGTTTCTAACGAAAATTTCTACAGACATTAAAAAAATTTCCACAATCCCTAAAAAAAAAAAAAAAAACTAATGTTGGTCAAATCAAAGCTCAATGATCCCATTTCATATCAATGTAGGCCTATTAAATAAGCCTATACAACATGGTGATAGAAGTGAAAGTTAGCACTTACAGTGATAACTGAAATTGTGTTCCCTCGATATCGGTCATTAAAACACCTGCGAATGTAAGAAAAAAAGCGAAAACAAATGATTACAAATACAGTGCTTAGACCATACTATGTAAGTAGTACAGTCAGGAGCATTTATCATGATTAGAGGTTTGCGGTCCTGGTCCCCGTCAAAATAAGGCTTGCTTACTGCGAGGAATGCACCATTCCCCTAGCACTGGTAAAATACTTACAATATTCTTACCGATTATTAGGTAATTTGCTAGGAGACTTCGTTGCACATAGGTAAGCTTTACACTAATCCTAAACGTCTTTAGCATGACTTGTTGCTTGGTGGGCTGTCCCTAAAAACTTTGTAGTTATACAACTAGACACACATTTGCCGATGGTGTCCCGTACATATTTGAAACCTTTCGCTCTAGATCATATATTATACATGATCTCTCTGGATCATATATTATATATGATATATGATTTCAAGAATCACATTTGTAATCCCGTTACAAGTTTTGTTGGGAATAGTATGTAGCATTATTTCCACCAATCAAATCTGTAATCGGCGCGCAAGTGTTGCTGGCAATCATGTCTAAATTTCAATCTAGCAATCAAATCTGTAATCGCCGTGCAAATGTTGCTGGGAAAACTATCGAACATTATTTCCAGCAATCGAAGCTGTAATCGTAACGAAAGTACTGCTGGGAATACGATCTAGCCTTATTTCCACCCCCGCGCACCTTTTTTGGGAATATTATCTAACAGCATATAAACCAATCAAAATCTGTAATCATGGCGGAAATCCTGCTGAGAATACTATCTACCATTGTTTACACCAATCAACTCCTTAATCGCCGCGCAAGTTTTGTTGGGAATAAAACCTAACAACATTAAAAAAAAATCAAACTTCTAATCGTCGTGCAAGTGTTCCTGAGAATATTATCTACATTATTTCTACAATTAGCGTCATCTACATAGCCAATGCATCGACGCCATAGTATAGGATGAGTTGTGTTGAAAATGTAGCCAAAGTTTATAACCCTAGCCTTCTTTGACGTTTTATCGCATGTAAACTACGCAATAGTAACAGATAGCATTTTTTTTTATCCACATAATTTATAGGCAGTAAAAGGATTAAGTTTTGATACCGGAATGAAATCGGCCGACACATTATTAACTAAACTGGATCTTGCTCACAAAGTTCGAAGTGTCAGAAAGGAACGCCGTGGGAATGACATTGGATCATAGCCACAAGATCTGTGCTAGTCTTGTATTAAGAACAAAGGCAATACAGAACCCAAGGAATAGACCACAGGGGTTATCACCCTATTAAAATTGGAGACGTGTTCGAAATGGGGTACCATGCTATAAAAAAAATTGGGTTGGTGCTACTTTTCGACAGTGTAGTTATGCCGGGATTGTCAAGCCAAACATTTTGTTGCTTTAAAAGTAGCAAAAAGCGCACAGGATATTAGTGAAATCGCAAGAGACGAAATAGATATTTTGGAGTGAGTGAGGAATTGTGATGTAAATGACAGATATACACATAAAAGTGTACATTTTTTAGACTACTTCGAGGTAAGTGGTGTCAACAACACTCATATGTGCATGACTTTTGAATTTCGTGTGAGAAATAAGTTAAACTTAATAAGGCGAAATAATCGACTAATAAGCAGGAATCTGAAAAGAATCTGTGGTTACGTAGTATTTGCAAGATATGCTAAAAAAAAAAACAAAATATATGCAGCCAATATATTTTTAATGAATAAGATATATTAAGATCTCCTCTCAGCATAAGTAGAGAATTAATTTAGATTTGTTCGAATATGAGTGCATTCGAATATAATATGCTGAAAAATATAATATGCCTACACACCTGAGTTTTCAAGATGACGAGTGTTGCCAGTTGTTTCTAACGAAAATTTCTACAGACATTAAAAAAATTTCCACAATCCGTAAAAAAAAAACTAATGTTGGTCAAATCAAAGCTCAATGATCCCATTTCATATCAATGTAGGCCTATTAAATAAGCCTAAACAACACGGTGATAAAAGTGAAAGTTAGCTCTTACAGTTATAACTGAAATTGTGTTCCCTCGATATCGGTCATTAAAACACCTGCGAATGTAAGAAAAAAAGCGAAAACAAATAATTACAAATACAGTGCATAGACCATACTATGTAAGTAGTACAGTGAGGAGCATTTATCATGATTAGAGGTTTGCGGTCCTGGTCCCCGTCAAAATAAGGCTTGCTTACTGCGAGGAATGCACCATTCCCCTAGCAATGGTAAAATACTTACAATATTCTTACCGATTATTAGGTAATTTGCTAGGAGACTTCGTTGCACATAGGTAAGTTTTACACTAATCCTAAACGTCTTTAGCATGACTTGTTGCTTGGTGGGCTGTCCCTAAAAACTTTGTAGTTATACAACTAGACACACAATTGCCGATGGTGTCCCGTACATATTTGAAACCTTTCGCTCTAGATCATATATTATATATGATCTCTCTGGATCATATATTATATATGATCTATGATTTCAAGAATCACATTTGTAATCCCGTTACAAGTTTTGTTGGGAATAGTATGTAGCATTATTTCCACCAATCAAATCTGTAATCGGCGCGCAAGTGTTGCTGGCAATCATGTCTAAATTTCAATCTAGCAATCAAATCTGTAATCGCCGTGCAAATGTTGCTGGGAAAACTATCGAACATTATTTCCAGCAATCGAAGCTGTAATCGTAACGAAAGTACTGCTGGGAATACGATCTAGCCTTATTTCCACCCCCGCGCACCTTTTTTGGGAATATTATCTAACAGCATATAAACCAATCAAAATCTGTAATCATGGCGGAAATCCTGCTGAGAATACTATCTACCATTGTTTACACCAATCAACTCCTTAATCGCCGCGCAAGTTTTGTTGGGAATAAAACCTAACAACATTAAAAAAAAATCAAACTTCTAATCGTCGTGCAAGTGTTCCTGAGAATATTATCTACATTATTTCTACAATTAGCGTCATCTACATAGCCAATGCATCGACGCCATAGTATAGGATGAGTTGTGTTGAAAATGTAGCCAAAGTTTATAACCCTAGCCTTCTTTGACGTTTTATCGCATGTAAACTACGCAATAGTAACAGATAGCATTTTTTTTTATCCACATAATTTATAGGCAGTAAAAGGATTAAGTTTTGATACCGGAATGAAATCGGCCGACACATTATTAACTAAACTGGATCTTGCTCACAAAGTTCGAAGTGTCAGAAAGGAACGCCGTGGGAATGACATTGGATCATAGCCACAAGATCTGTGCTAGTCTTGTATTAAGAACAAAGGCAATACAGAACCCAAGGAATAGACCACAGGGGTTATCACCCTATTAAAATTGGAGACGTGTTCGAAATGGGGTACCATGCTATAAAAAAAATTGGGTTGGTGCTACTTTTCGACAGTGTAGTTATGCCGGGATTGTCAAGCCAAACATTTTGTTGCTTTAAAAGTAGCAAAAAGCGCACAGGATATTAGTGAAATCGCAAGAGACGAAATAGATATTTTGGAGTGAGTGAGGAATTGTGATGTAAATGACAGATATACACATAAAAGTGTACATTTTTTAGACTACTTCGAGGTAAGTGGTGTCAACAACACTCATATGTGCATGACTTTTGAATTTCGTGTGAGAAATAAGTTAAACTTAATAAGGCGAAATAATCGACTAATAAGCAGGAGTCTGAAAAGAATCTGTGGTTACGTAGTATTTGCAAGATATGCTAAAAAAAAAAACAAAATATATGCAGCCAATATATTTTTAATGAATAAGATATATTAAGATCTCCTCTCAGCATAAGTAGAGAATTAATTTAGATTTGTTCGAATATGAGTGCATTCGAATATAATATGCTGAAAAATATAATATGCCTACACACCTGAGTTTTCAAGATGACGAGTGTTGCCAGTTGTTTCTAACGAAAATTTCTACAGACATTAAAAAAATTTCCACAATCCGTAAAAAAAAAACTAATGTTGGTCAAATCAAAGCTCAATGATCCCATTTCATATCAATGTAGGCCTATTAAATAAGCCTAAACAACACGGTGATAAAAGTGAAAGTTAGCTCTTACAGTTATAACTGAAATTGTGTTCCCTCGATATCGGTCATTAAAACACCTGCGAATGTAAGAAAAAAAGCGAAAACAAATAATTACAAATACAGTGCATAGACCATACTATGTAAGTAGTACAGTGAGGAGCATTTATCATGATTAGAGGTTTGCGGTCCTGGTCCCCGTCAAAATAAGGCTTGCTTACTGCGAGGAATGCACCATTCCCCTAGCAATGGTAAAATACTTACAATATTCTTACCGATTATTAGGTAATTTGCTAGGAGACTTCGTTGCACATAGGTAAGTTTTACACTAATCCTAAACGTCTTTAGCATGACTTGTTGCTTGGTGGGCTGTCCCTAAAAACTTTGTAGTTATACAACTAGACACACAATTGCCGATGGTGTCCCGTACATATTTGAAACCTTTCGCTCTAGATCATATATTATATATGATCTCTCTGGATCATATATTATATATGATCTATGATTTCAAGAATCACATTTGTAATCCCGTTACAAGTTTTGTTGGGAATAGTATGTAGCATTATTTCCACCAATCAAATCTGTAATCGGCGCGCAAGTGTTGCTGGCAATCATGTCTAAATTTCAACCTAGCAATCAAATCTGTAATCGCCGTGCAAATGTTGCTGGGAAAACTATCGAACATTATTTCCAGCAATCGAAGTTGTAATCGTAACGAAAATACTGCTGGGAATACGATCTAGCCTTATTTCCACCCCCGCGCACCATTTTTGGGAATATTATCTAACAGCATATAAACCAATCAAATCTGTAATCATCGCGGAAATCCTGCTGAGAATACTATCTACCATTGTTTACACCAATCAACTCCTTAATCGCCGCGCAAGTTTTGTTGGGAATAAAACTTAACAACATTAAAAAAAAAAATCAAACTTCTAATCGTCGTGCATGTGTTCCTGAGAATATTATCTACATTATTTCTACAATTAGCGTCATCTACATAGCCAATGCATCGACGCCATAGTATAGGATGAGTTGTGTTGAAAATGTAGCCAAAGTATATAACCCTAGCCTTCTTTGACGTTTTATCGCATGTAAACTACGCAATAGTAACAGATAGCATTTTTTTTTATCCACATAATTTATAGGCAGTAAAAGGATTAAGTTTTGATACCGGAATGAAATCGGCCGACACATTATTAACTAAACTGGATCTTGCTCACAAAGTTCGAAGTGTCAGAAAGGAACGCCGTGGGAATGACATTGGATCATAGCCACAAGATCTGTGCTAGTCTTGTATTAAGAACAAAGGCAATATAGAACCCAAGGAATAGACCACAGGGGGTTATCACCCTATTAAAATTGGAGACGTGTTCGAAATGGGGTACCATGCTATAAAAAAAATTGGGTTGGTGCTACTTTTCGACAGTGTAGTTATGCCGGGATTGTCAAGCCAAACATTTTGTTGCTTTAAAAGTAGCAAAAAGCGCACAGGATATTAGTGAAATCGCAAGAGACGAAATAGATATTTTGGAG
Source organism: Periplaneta americana (assembly GCF_040183065.1). Classification (NCBI taxonomy): domain Eukaryota; kingdom Metazoa; phylum Arthropoda; class Insecta; order Blattodea; family Blattidae; genus Periplaneta; species Periplaneta americana. The sequence continues at coordinate 102,590,793 of NC_091123.1, forward strand.
TGAGTGAGGAATTGTGATGTAAATGACAGATATACACATAAAAGTGTACATTTTTTTAGACTACTTCGAGGTAAGTGGTGTCAACAACACTCATATGTGCATGACTTTTGAATTTCGTGTGAGAAATAAGTTAAACTTAATAAGGCGAAATAATCGTCTAATAAGCAGGAGTCTGAAAAGAATCTGTTGTTACGTAGTATTTGCAAGAAATGCTAAAAAAAGAACAAAATATATGCAGCCAATATATTTATAATGAATAAGATATATTAAGATCTCCTCTCAGCATAAGTAGAGAATTAATTTAGATTTGTTCGAATATGAGTGCATTCGAATATAATATGCTGAAAAATATAATATGCCTACACACCTGAGTTTTCAAGATGACGAGTGTTGCCAGTTGTTTCTAACGAAAATTTCTACAGGCATTAAAAAAATTTCCACAATCCGAAAAAAAAAAACTAATGTTGGTCAAATCAAAGCTCAATGATCCCATTTCATATCAATGTAGGCCTATTAAATAAGCCTATACAACATGGTGATAAAAGTAAAAGTTAGCACTTACAGTTATAACTGAAATTGTGTTCCCTCGATACCGGTCATTAAAACACCTGCGAATGTAAGAAAAAAAGCGAAAACAAATAATTACAAATACAGTGCTTAGACCATTCTATGTAAGTAGTACAGTGAGGAGCATTTATCATGATTAGAGGTTTGCGGTCCTGGTCCCCGTCAAATTAAGGCTTGCTTACTGCGAGGAATGCACCCTTCCCCTAGCACGGGTAAAATACTTACAATATTCTTACCGATTATTAGGTAATTTGCTAGGAGACTTCGTTGCACATAGGTAAGTTTTACACTAATCCTAAACGTCTTTAGCATGACTTGTTGCTTGGTGGGCTGTCCCTAAAAACTTTGTAGTCATACAACTAGACACACAATTGCCGATGGTGTCCCGTACATATTTGTAACCTTTCGCTCTAGATCATATATTATATATGATCTATGATTTCAAGAATCACATTTGTAATCCCGTTACAAGTTTTGTTGGGAATAGTATGTAGCATTATTTCCACCAATCAAATCTGTAATCGGCGCGCAAGTGTTGCTGACAAACATGTCTAAATTTCAATCTAGCAATCAAATCTGTAATCGCCGTGCAAATGTTGCTGGGAAAACTATCGAACATTATTTCCAGCAATCGAAGCTGTAATCGTAACGAAAGTACTGCTGGGAATACGATCTAGCCTTATTTCCACCCCCGCGCACCTTTTTTGGGAATATTATCTAACAGCATATAAACCAATCAAATCTGTAAACATCGCGGAAATCCTGCTGAGAATACTATCTACCATTGTTTACACCAATCAACTCCTTAATCGCCGCGCAAGTTTTGTTGGGAATAAAACCTAACAACATTAAAAAAAAATCAAACTTCTAATCGTCGTGCAAGCGTTCCTGAGAATATTATCTACATTATTTCTACCATTAGCGTCGTCTACGTAGCCAATGCATCGACGCCATAGTATAGGATGTGTTGTGTTGAAAATGTAGCCAAAGTTTATAACTCTAGCCTTCTTTGACGTTTTATCGCATGTAAACTACGCAATAGTAAGAGATAGCATTTTTTTATCGACATACTTTATAGGCAGTAAAAGGATTAAGTGTTGATATCGGAATGAAATCGGCGGATACAAAATTGACTAAACTGACTCTTGCTAACAATGTTCGAAGTGTCTGAAAGAAACACCGTGGGAAGCACATTGGATCATAGTCACAAGATCCGTGCCAATCTTTTATTGAGGATAAAGAAAATAAAGACCTCAAGGAATAGACGAAAGGGGGTTATAACTCTATTCAAATTGGAGATGTGTTCGAAACCAGGTACCATGTTATAAAAAAACTGATGTGTGGCTAATTTTCGACATGTGTAGTTATGCTGAGATTGCGAAGACTAGCAGTTCGTTGCTTTAAAAGTACCGAAAAGCGCTCATGATATTAGTGCAATCGCAAGGACGAAATAGATATTTTGTTGATTGTGAGGAATTGTGATGGAAATGACAGAAATAGACATAAAATTTTATATTTGTTAGACTACTCCGAGGTAAGCGATGTCAATGACACTCACGTGTGAATTTTTTTTTGAACTTCTTGGGAGAAATTTGAAAAATTTAATAGGGCGAAATAGGAGTGTGTAAAAGAAACAATGGTTGCGTAATATTCCCAAGAAATGCTAAAAAAATAAGCAATATATGGAGCCAATGCACGATGTATTTGGGCTATTGTTACAAACTCTCAGGGATGATGGGGAAGGGCACATGTATCAGTTTGAGATCAGGAACCCTCGTCCGGAAATGACTGAGTCGAAAATTAAAAGCAAAAATAGTTGTTGGGAAATGAAATGATTTCATTCGTCTGTACACCTTATTTATGTGTATATATCTGTACATCTTGCACAGGCTATATTCATCTGACGTTGTTTACGTTATCTACTTACAGTATTCCATTCAGTGCGCAGTCTGAGTTGTGGGGACAAAAAACTACACTAAACCAACGCACATAGCGTAATGTGTAACGGCCATGGTCGGTCCTGATATGAACGTCTGTATACAGCAGTGTTTGTATACAAGTTGCAGTGTCCAGTCGTTCAGTCTTAGTGAAATGGAGGAGTACACGAGAGCGGAACAAGTAGGCCTGATTTCCGAATATGGATGAGCTTATCGAAAGAGTAGACAAGCTTACACATTGCATTGGGCCTAGTATCCACGTAGGAGACATCTGGCCCAGAATTTCTCCAAAGGTTATTTTTGCTTATAAGTTCCGACTGAGTCATTTCCGGACAAGAGTTTCTTATTTCAAATTGATACAAGTGCCCTTCCCACTCATCCATGAAAGATTTTAACACAAGTCCGGAAACATCCTGTATATATAACAGGGAATATTAAGATCTGCTGTCAGCATAAGTAGAGTATTAATTTAAATTTGTTCGAATCTGAGTGTTTGCTTTCGAATATAATATGCTGAAGAATGTAATACTCACCCGAGTTTTCAAGATGACCAGTATTGCCAGCTTCTTTCTTACGATAATCTCTACAGTCATTAAAAAATTTTCACAATCTGTTAACGAAATCTCAATATTGGTCAAATCAAAGTTCAACGGTCCCATTTCATATCAATGTAGGCCTATTAATTAAGCCTAAGCAAGATGGTGATAAAAGAAAAAGTTTGCACTTACAGTTATAACTGAAATTGTATTCCCTCGATAATTGGCATTACAACACTTGCGGATGTAAGAAAAAAAATCAAAACAAATAAATCACAAAAACAGTGCTTGGGCCCTACTAAGCAGTACAGTGGGGAGCATTTTTCATGATCAGAGATTGACAGTGCTGGTCCCCGTCAAACTAAGGCTTCCTTATTGCGAGGCATGCACCAATTCCCCAGCACTAGTACAATACTTACAATAATCTTACGGATTATTAGGTAATTTGCTACGAGACTTCGTTGCACATAGCTCAGTTTTACACTAATACCAAACATCTTTAGCATGAATTGTTGCTTGTGGGCTATCCCCAAAAACATTGTAGTTATATATCTGGACACAAATCTGGCGCTGGTATCGTGTACAAATTTCAAACCATTCGTACTAGATTATATTATTTTTTTTAATTGGTGCCACTTTATATGCCTGTTGAAATAAGTTCCAGGTCTTTTATGGACCCTTGCCTTTCGCAGTCGTATGGAGAAATATGATTAATGAGACACTGGCGTTTTCATCTTCCTTTTATCTTCATCAGTGATGAAGATAGGTGAGCTGAGTGTAGCAAGTGGAGGGCGATCACTGGGTTAATTCTTGCATGAGGGGGTTGATGTGAGAGTGTGGCTTTTCCAGATAACGTTTCCGTAATGTTCGAACTGATGTTGAGGTCACTGTACAATTGAGTATTTCGGATGTGGTAATCTACTCCAGTGATAGTTCTGCATACTGCGCGTTGGATACCGTCAAGTCTTGCAAGATGGCGGGGGTGGGCGTGAGATCATGTTTCACATGCATATCATGAGTGATCTGATGAGGGATATGTACAGTTGTAATTTGGTTTTTATTGGTATTGAGCTCTTGAAGATGGGATATAGAAACATGAATCGTTGAAAAGCTCTATTTCTCACGGAATGAATATGGTGTCTGAACGTTAGTCTCTTGTCAAGGAGGACTCCAAGATATTTTTCTGATGAACTAAAGGGGATAGCTTGATTTTGAATATGAAGTGGTTAATTTATACCGGGGAAACGTCTTGTGAACATCACTACCTCTGATTTGGTGTTATTTATTTTAAGCCGCCTTCTCGTTGACCATTGCGTTATTTTATCTAGAGCTTCTTGCATATGTTTACAGGCATACTGTATATTAAAGTGCTTCGTATATATATATATATATATATATATATATATATATATATATATATCTGTATCATCTGCATAGAGAGCACGTCGGCATTTTGAGTGCGAAGAGATATCTTGAATGTATGGTGAATATAGAATTGGACTTAATATGGAACCTTGAGGTATTCCTGCATGAATTGGTTTGGGGGTGGAAGTTTGTTTGTGATAACGAACTTGAAATGTTCTTCCTTCCAGAAAGTTTGCTATTAGGTGAATGTATACATCAGGGATTGAGAGTTTTTGTAACTTATACAGAAGTCCGTCATGCCAGATAGTATCGAATGCCTGCTCTATATCTAAAAATGTAGCAACGGTATGTTGTTGAGATAAGAATCTTGTCTGTATGAAGTGCGTTAGCCTGACCAATGGTTCCCGAGTGCTGTGTTCAGATTTTAATCCAAATTGTTCATTTTGGATTAAATCTGGAGCAGTTAAGATTGGACGTAGTCGTGATAGCAGAGGTTTTCCATTATCTTTCATAGGAAGTTAAGTAAACTGATAGGTCTGTAGCTTGTAGGAAGTGTGGGGTCCTTTCCTGGATTGTGGATTGCAATAATTCTGGCTTCTTTCCATGCTTGTGGGAAGTACATGAATTTGAAACAGGCATTGTAGATCTTCGTTAGGTGTATTATGAAGCGTTGGGGTAATTTCTTCGTTGCTTGTGGAGGAATGTTGTCTGAACCAGCTGTATTTTGGAGTGGGATTTTCAGTGGCGTAGCGTCAATGTAAGATAAAAAGCTCAGCTTCCCCAGTTAATAATTTCATAATAAACCTTCAGTCTGGGGACAAAATTATTTATTAATTTTAATAGAATTTATATTTACTCGTTAAATATTGTGATGCGGCAGCTCAGGACGATTTGCGATGCAACAGTAAACAAGAAGCCTGCACACACCAGCTTCCAAGCAGACTGGTTTCTTACACTCATTCTTCTGTGTAACCCACCCCGTAGATTTTTCATCTCTTTCTAACTAAACTACCCTGGTCGCAAGGCTATCAAGAAGCTAGCTTTGACATTGAAAATAAGTAGTTTCCGAGTCACCCCTTTTCGTCAGTTGTGTTCAGTTGAAGTGTTAGTGTGCATTGTGGCTGATATAATAAATAATGAGTGAAATAAGAGTTCCTGATACCAATTTACTTGAATTTTTAGGACAATTCTATTATCAAGATTGACTTACGAACAAAAGTGTGATCTAAAAAAACAAATGACCGACTCCCTTGCTGTCAATGAAGGTCACAACCAAAAGACAGACGCATACTTACGTACTGTATCTATTGAACGTTAATATTGTGATTCCTCTATGACAGGGAGTGACCTAATGTTATACGTATACGTGTCTATTTATTAGAAACGTGTGTAAACCGTGAAATAATATTTTACTACGAACCATTTGAGATCATGCCTTATTTGTGTTACGAGGTTCCAACCAATCTTCCACTGCTGACTTGACATTGACTACTATTTATTTTAAGACAATATTTTTGTAATACGTTTTCCGATATTGCATGAAAGACAACTTGAATTAGCTTCCCCTGCTCAAGATTTCATGCCACGCCACAGGGGATTTTGCGGATAATGTTGTATACTTCTCGTGGGGTAGTGACTGGTATAGTAGAAGTAGTAAACTCTTCACAATTTGCGTGACTTCCTCTGTGAATTTAGGTCGGGATAGCTCTTCATGTGATTCAAAACGATGTAAGAAAGAATTTGCAAGAATTTCAACTTGTTTTCGAGAATCATATATCATTTGGTGGTTGGTATTTTGTATGGGTGTGTTATTTGAGGTATTTGTTTTACCTAATAGTCTTTTTGTTAATATCCAGAAAACTTTTTCAGTTGGTGGTGAATTTTCTATTTTTGTGGCGAAGGCGTTTATTTTGTATATTTGATGTTTTCTTCGAATGGTCCTTTGATATTTGTAAAATGCTCTCTTCGCTTGTGGATCCCGGAATTTCTGCCATCTTTTCCTTGCTTTAGCTTTGGCTGTAAGGAGTAGTTTCAGGTCTAGAACTTAGTTGAGTGATAGAGGTATTGGTGATGTAGTAGTGACAGAGTTGTAGGTTGCGATAATCGTGTCCGTAAATAATTGTAGTGCTGTATTTACAGGGTGTTCAAAAAATACGGGGCATAATTTCAGGTATGTATTTCCCACATGTAGATAATCAAAATAGTTCACTACAACATTTGTCCGGAAATTCTTCATTTCATTCATTTCAAATTCACCGGAACGTTTTTCTTTCCGCAGGTCGTTGTCATTACAGAAGATGTTCAAAATGTCCACCTCCTGCTTGAATACACACCTCACATCGATGTCTCATTGACCTGCGAACACGATCCCAAACTCCAGGAGTATTGCGTATGTCCTCAGAACATGCCACAATTCGATTCCGAAGGGATTCCAAATCAGGCATCGAAGACGAATAAACCAATGATTTTAAATGGCCCCACAAGTAGAAATCGAGAGGGTTCAGATCAGGTGAGCGTGGAGGCCAAGCAATTGGGCCACCTCTACCTATCCATCGATCAGGAAACCTTCGATCCAAGTACCGGCGAGCCGTACGACTGAAGTGTGCAGGAGCGCCATCATGCAAGAAGTGAATGTATTGACGATTGATCAGTAGAGTGTCTTCTAAAACATGAGGTATGGTGTTTTCCAGGAAGTTTGTGTACGCCTGCCCCGTAAGTCTGTTTACAAGTACATGGGGTACAACTAATCGATCACCAATGATACCGGCCCACATGTTGAGGGAGAACCGCACCTGGTGATGAGATGGAACAGTTGCACGTGGGTTTTCATACGCCCATACATGCTGATTGTGGAAATTTGTTATGCCATCTCGTGTGAACTGTGCTTCATCTGTAAATAATACTAAGGCAGGAAAGTTCGGATTTATACCACACTGCTGCAAGAACCACTGACAGAACCTAACTCGTGCAGGGTAATCTGCTGGTGACAGGGCCTGTACACGTTGCAAATGATAAGGATACAATTGATACACTTTCAACAGTCTCCAGACAGTCGTATGAGGAACATTGACTTGCAACGCTACCCTTCGTGTGCTGATAGAAAGAGTCATGTTCACAGCCTCCAGAATCTCCTCCTGTACTTCTGGAGTTGTAGATCTTGGTCGTCCCCTTCCCAAACCAGGAGAGTTAAATTTTCCATACTCGCACAGACGGTAATGGAGACGTACAAATGTCTTCCGATCTGGACATTGTCGCTGTGGGTACCTCTCCTGGTACAAACGACGAGCCAGCGCAGCATTGCCGTCCGCCTTACCGTACATGAAGTGTATCTCTGCCAGCTCTTGATTTGAATACATGTCGCACAGTCTAATGCGTACACAATACTGAATGTAACCTTCGCCTCGGAATGAACTGTCAGAGTGCCCTCTTAATGTCTCCTTTGACGGCAACGACCTGAGGAAAGAAAAACGTTCCGGTGAATTTCAATGTTGTGAAGGCCATAACTCGGAAATAAAGCATTTCCGGACACATGTTGTAATGAACTATTTTTATTGTCTACATGTGGGAAATACATACCTGAAATTATGTCCCGTATTTTTGAAACAACCTGTATATGCGATGGTTAAAAATTACGGAGATTTACTGGTATTGACTCGTGGAGTTGTTTTGTATAGTCGGCCGAATTTGTCGACTTTGCTATTACATTTTATATTTCATATTTTGTGATCGGTTTGTTTATTGTAATTAGGATTGGAATATGATCGGAATGAAATGCTGTAAGACATTGCTGATTGGTTGGGATAGTATTGGTTTTATATAAACAGATGTCTAGAACATTTGGTTTATTTATTTGTGACCAAGGATATCGAGTTGGCATTAATGGACCTGGAATCGCATAATGATGTTTTATAGAATGGTCCATTAGAAATTGACCTTTTGGCGTAGAGATACGGGAATTCCAGGCTGTATTCTTTGCGTTAAAATCACCACAGCAGACGAAATTGTTATAGACGGAAACTAATGAGGTCATATCACGTTCGTTCATTTGCAGATAGGGTGGATGGTAAACAGATATCACTAATAATTGAATATTATCGAAATTAATGTAAACTCCAGTGGCTTCTAATATGTTGAATTGTGGTAATATTGCTCGTCTATGAGGTATATTTGATTTTATAAGTATAGCGGTTCCTCCGCCATTTCTCTGATGTCTATCTGTACGATGGATTTTATAGTTGCAGATTTTAAATTTCGTATTTGGTTGTAAGTGTGTTTCAGTGATGCATGCTATATCTATATCATATTTGTTTAGTAGTTGTTGTAGCTTGTAGGTTTGATTTTTGACTCCATTGGAATTAAAATTAAGTAATAACAGATTTTTGTGTCCTACCATTGGTTTAAGGTCTATCGACAGTGGAGTTCATATTTGTGAATAGAGTAAATCCATCTAGTAGAACCATTATTTTAGACAATGGGTCAGGTGTCGTTTTGAGGCGTAGTATTATTATATTAATTGTACGGATAATTCCCTATATGTTTATTCCTCGGAGATGAGCAATAATATCTTTCAATGAATCGGCAAGAGATTCAGAAACAGATTGTGAATGTGCTGGAGATGAGCCGAAACTGTTTTCGAAAGCTAACACATTTATCGAACTTGGTTGTCGCAATGTAGGAATATCTGTTTACTGTGGGGTTTATGTTTTGTTTGTTTCTCAGTTTCTGTCGAAGCAATTCTCGTTGTTTTTGTTGAATTGGGCACTGTCCGTAACTGGCAGTATGTGATCCTTGGCAGATGGCGCATTTAGCTGGGTATTTGATTCCTTTCGAGAGGCAGTCTACAAATAAATTATCGTTTCCACATTTTACGCAATGAGTTTCTAGATTGCAACGTTTTGATGTGTGTCCAAACCCCTGACATTTGTGACATTGTGTTACGTGTGGAGTTGATCGGTAGGCTTCAGTAGTTACTAAGTGGTTGTTGATGTCGTGTAATTGATAAATGGTTCTAGAAAATTCAATATTTGGAAGCGTTATAACCCAGCTTGGAATTGGGCGTCGCTGAGTGGATCCGTCTGGTGTATGATATGGCATCGTCATTTGTCGCATATGTTCTATTGCGTAGCCTAGTTTTTCTAATTCTTCCTTTACAACAGCCGATTCAACAGATGCGGGGAGTCGTTTTAATACTACTTGTATGAGTTTCTTTTCTCGTGGTTCATGGGAATAGAATTGAAGTTTTTCATTTTGAAAGATATTATAGAGTTTGTCATAGTCAGCTCTGCATGAAGTGTAGTATTTTAAGCCGTCAGATGTGTAACTAATTTTTATGTGTTGACTCAGTCTACTTTGTATTGTCCTGTTTTGTTCAAAGAAATTTCCATATGGTAATTTTTTTAAAACTATTAGTCGCATTCTAATTATTTTAGTTGTATTATCTGGGGTAATGGATTTCTTATTGTAGTCATCTACTGGTTCATAAATATGTTCTTGATCCATTTCTTGTTCCAGAGGAGAAAATGAATTACTTAATGGTATACTTGGGAGTATATTTGCCTGCCAATGTTCGTTTCCCTCTTGGTTTAAATTTTTGTTTCTTTGTGATTTCCATTTGCTTAGGTTCTCTCTTTGAAGAGGAAGCTGAAGAATTGTTTATTGTCGGTGTCACTGTTGATGTGGTACTTGTACTTACAGTATTTTGCTGTTTGTTACTGTTGTTGTTGGCGATGTTTTACTCGCAGTCACGATAGTGAATACTCCTGGTTGACATTCAATGATGCTCAGGTTCTCCTTTGGTTGTTTGTAAACTCGTACGGGTGTAGAATCTGTGCCGTCAACAGAATCAGATGATTGTATAGTAGATTCGTGTTCCATGTTTACACGGTGAGTCGAATTGGCCAGGTTGTGAGAACCCCCTATCGGGTTTCCACTTGTGATGTTGTTCTGCTGATATTCTGCCAACACAATTTTTAAGTTTTGTAATATCTAATAGATTAATTATATATATACACAGAGTGTTTTAAAAATACGGGGCATAATTTCAGGTATGTATTTCCCACATGTAGACAATAAAAATAGTTCATTACAACATGTGTCCGGAAATGCTTTATTTCCGAGTTATGGCCTTCACAACATTGAAATTCACCGGAACGTTTTTCTTTCCGCAGGTCGTTGCCGTCAAAGGAGACATTAAGAGGGCACTCTGACAGTTCATTCCGAGGTGAAGGTTACATTCAGTGTTGTGTAGGCGTTAGACTGTGCGACATGTATTCAAATCAAGAGCTGGCAGAGATACACTTCATGTACGGTAAGGCGGGCGGCAATGCTGCGCTGCCTCGTCGTTTGTACCAGGAGAGGTACCCACAGCGACAATGTCCAGATCGGAAGACATTTGTACGTCTCCATTACCGTCTGTGCGAGTATGGAAAATTTAACTCTCCTGGTTTGGGAAGGGGACGACCAAGATCTACAACTCCAGAAGTACAGGAGGAGATTCTGGAGGCTGTGAACATGACTCCTTCTATCAGCACACGAAGGGTAGCGTTGCAAGTCAATGTTCCTCATACGACTGTCTGGAGACTGTTGAAAGGGTATCAATTGTATCCTTATCATTTGCAACGTGTACAAGCCCTGTCACCAGCACATTACCCTGCACGAGTTAGGTTCTGTCAGTGGTTCTTGCAGCAGTGTGGTGTAAATCCGAACTTTCCTGCCTTAGTATTATTTACAGATGAAGCACAGTTCACACGAGATGGCATAACAAATTTCCACAATCAGCATGTATGGGCGTATGAAAACCCACGTGCAACTGTTCCATCTCATCACCAGGTGCGGTTCTCCCTCAACATGTGGGCCGGTATCATTGGTGATCGATTAGTTGTACCCCATGTACTTGTAAACAGACTTACGGGGCAGGAGTACACAAACTTCCTGGAAAACACCATACCTCATGTTTTAGAAGACACTTCACTGATCAATCGTCAACACATTCACTTCTTGCATGATGGCGCTCCTGCACACTTCAGTCGTACGGCTCGCCGGTACTTGGATCGAAGGTTTCCTGATCGATGGATAGGTAGAGGTGGCCCAATTGCTTGGCCTCCACGCTCACCTGATCTGAACCCTCTCGATTTCTACTTGTGAGACCATTTAAAATCATTGGTTTATTCGTCTCCGGTGCCTGATTTGGAATCCCTTCGGAATCGAATTGTGGTATGTTCTGAGGACATACGCAATACTCCTGGAGTTTGGGATCGTGTTCGCAGGTCAATGAGACATCGATGTGAGGTGTGTATTCAAGCAGGAGGTGGACATTTTGAACATCTTCTGTAATGACAACGACCTGCGGAAAGAAAAACGTTCCGGTGAATTTCAATGTTGTGAAGGCCATAACTCGGAAATGAAGCATGTTGTAATGAACTATTTTGATTATCTACATGTGCGAAATACATACCTAAAATTATGCCCCGTATTTTTAAACACCCTGTATATATATATATATATATATATACACACAAAAGTAGCACTAAATAACACAACAAGAAAATAGTTCTAATACACTAAGTTTTCTTCAGTGATTGGCTCGTAAGAAGTAATAATAATAATAATCCGTGGCGCTACAGCCCGTGAAGGGCCTAGACCGACCAGCCGGCTGCTGGCCTCACGCCCACATGCCGAAGCAGAGGTGAACGATCATCCAACCAGAATGGAAGTATCGTGTGGTTAGCACGATGATCCCCCCAGCCGTTATAGCTGGTATTCGCAACCGGATTTCGCTACCTATCGTAGCTCCCCAAGTGCATCACGATGCTGGGTTGGCACCGGTCCAATACACTGGCCGAAATTTCACGAGAAAATTTCTTCCCCCATGAGGACTCGAACCAGCGCGCATTCCGTAATGCGAATCCTAGGGCTCGTAAGAAGTAGCGTCAAAAAACACGTCCTTTCACCAGCAGTGTCTATCGAAGTAATTCAGATCATATTGTAAATTGCGCCATGGCGAGTGCCTGCTGTTTCCAACAGGTGGCAGCACGCACGAGGCGCGAAGGAGTCGGGCATCTGATGGACGGCAGGTGGCAGCAGGAGAGGGCACGCGGAGTAGTGGCGGGCATCTTCTCGTCCACTTGGTTCAGAGGCGTGCGACCAGGAAGGCGTGATACGAGAGAAGAAGCAATGACGACTACTCGCGTGGATTAGAGATAGTGAAGCAGTGTGTTGTTGTTAGAAAGAAACCACAGGCGAATCCTAAAGGTGTATTAACAATATATTATATGAGGCACTCAGAAGCAAAGTGATACAAGTGACATTTAGTAAGTTTTAAGATAAATTACTTTCTAGTTGAAAAATAAATTAAAAAATCTGTAAATTTACAGTTGTGTATGTCGGTACCAACGAGTTAGATACTATAGACAGGACAAAGAACTCAGAAAGTTGAAGACAATTGAACATTGGTCCGCCATGTTTCGGTTAGTCAAAACAAAGGGGCGTGGTTCGGATGTTGTAGGAAATGACTGTAATGAAGTTAGTATTATTGTGAATTGAGTTCCATATTAAGACTATGTTAATAAGTAAAAAGTAAAATACACACAAAACTTTACGTTTTTTAACAGCTGTAGGCCTATGTTTTATTAGTTTCACTAAATATAGCCCAGACATTAAATGACAAGCTATACTCGATGCAACCAAAGCAAAGCACCTAAAGACGGATGAATTTAATCGGCAGAAGAAAAATAAATAATTTTTTGACTTCGTCACAAAATTAATTACCTTACAGCTAATCTAACCTAATATGAAATTATGTAATTCAGTGCTCACCAGGTGATCCCAAGAGAGACGACGTATGTAACTAATAGGAGTAAAATATAGGAAAGGTAGTGGCGAAAATTAAAAAAAAAAAAATATCCAGTAATTACAGAGGTGTGAAAATTATTAGAATAATCTTAATTTTAAAGGTTTTTTAATAGTTCCTTCACAAATATTAATTGAATTGATGAATATTGGTATATATTACTATACTGATGTAGGATATATTTACTACTAACAATGCCGGAAAGCATTGTTGTACATTGGTATTTTTCTTATTTTACAATTGTTATGGGAATTCAGAAATTATTATATTATGTTGGCGGAATTGGAAACATAAAAAATTATATGCACAAAACAGATGTATAAGTTCATTTGAACCTTCTCAACAATGCAAACGCAAAGAACAATTTGTTTAAAGCATTTCTTAATTATTTTTTTATGTTTCTAATTCCGCCAACATAATATAATAATTTCTGAATTCCCATAACAATTGTAAAATAAGAAAAATTCCAATGTACAATGCTTTCCGGCATTGTTAGTAGTAAATATATTCTACATCAGTATAGTAATATCATATACCAATATTCATCAATTCAATGAATATTTGTGAAGGAACTATTAAAAACTTTTAAAATTAAGATTATTCTAATAATTTTCACACCTCTGTAAGTTATTGAGAAAAATTAATTTGAAATTGGAATTAACACGGAGAGCTTTTGAAAACTGCAATTATTAAAACTACAAATAACCTCTTAGCGTGCAACATAATAATTAAAGAATGACACTAATAGAAAGTTACTCATGATCACAACTCACCACATTTATTGAAACGATAAGATACTTACGATTAACATTGTTATCAGAAACAACAGGAGCCGCAGCTAGGTACACTTCTTTTCGCGTGATGAAGACATCATGTAGTCTAATATAATTTGAAACAAATATTGTCGCGTGATGGAGACATCGTGTAGTCTAATATAATTTGAAACAAACACTGATCTCACACATGTCTCGCAACTAGGCAGAGGCTTTTGCAGAATAAAACTGTTCTTACATTATTTTCAACAATAATGACAAACTGTGTGTGATGCAAGTGCTAACTTTCCTCTTTGTTAACAAAAAGAGCCCTAAGCATTAATAAAAAGAAAATTGGAGTAGGCCCTATAAACACAATAAATACTAAACTCTTGATGGTACAAACTTATTAATACAGATATTTCGCTTATACTCAGTCCGTCTTATCTTATAATTCTCTGCGGCAATGGTACCTGTATTGCGAGGGTTTAATTATCCAGCAACGAATATTATGATTTACGGTACATTTCATTTAAATCCGAGGGAATGAAACATTTTTGGAAATTTTAAAGTCTTAATTATTACTTTTTCATTTATAAATCAGCTTTTCACAAAACCTATAGCGAAATGTTTAAATTAAATATTGATGTATCTGAAAAAATATAATACATGTACCAACTCGTTGCAGTGTACCTTTGATAAGCACTCCTTGCGGAGGCTGGCGGTACTATAGACCGCCATGTTTTTAGGGAACGATCCATAGTACTGCTGGCCTCCGCAGGGAGCGCTTATCAGAGGTCTTCAGCCTCTCTGTAGTATCTAACTCGTTGGTCGGTACATATATTTTTAAGTTCTAAATAGAAATTATCTATTCTAAACCATTTTTAGGTAAAATAGGGTCCTTGTATTATTTTTTCACGAAAATATTTTTGTGGAGAAGTAATATAAGTGCAACAGTTTTCAGTATTTGTATATTATTTATAACAAGAACAAGAATATTGCTTACAACATACAAACATTCCTGTCTTAACAGCATTTGAGCTTTCTGATTATCATATTATAACACAAAATGTGTCTGTATAACCGAAAGAATCACTCAGTCAATCTTCTTAACGTATCCAACTGACAACATAAAGTCCACTATAGTCTATTCAGTTTTTGTTTTTCATGAGAAGTGAGGGGTATTTTGAACGGTGTTAATTATAGATGCCTGTTGCTATTAGCCAGAGTAGTCAATATATACTGCAGAGCTGTGTCTTCTGCAATTGGTACTGACGATTTTAATTTACTTCTTTTGTGGTTTATGGATGGACAGTATAGAAGAATATGTTCAAGACCTTCATAATGATTATTACACCACAGACACGTAGGAGTATCAGAAAGGTGAAATCGGTGTAGATAATTGTGTGACAATGTTACCTCTTCTGGCTCTCGTTAAAAATAATGAACATGTCTGGGAAATTTTTTGTACATTTCCAGGTTATTTGGTTTCCTTTGAACGGACTGTAAAATTTTTCCTTTTTCAGAAGAGAACCAAATGATGATCCATAAGTTTATAAAGTGAGACTTTACTGAAGCAAAGGCATTGGATAGAGATATCACTTGAAGAGGTCTTGGTTGCAAATATGTTGCCTATTTCGCAACGTTATTAACTTTATCGTTTCCAGGAATATCACAATAACTACAGGTATCAATTGAAATGTTATTTCCTTTTGGAGTCTTTTTAGTTTACTTACTGTCTTCGCGCTACAAGTTGGCGCGGGGAGTAGATAGGCGGGAAGGGGGAACTTTACGCTACACTCTGACCTGAAAACTTCAGTCCATTTACTTGGCTACAAGGGAACGGAGTCAGACATAAAAGATTCCGCATCTTCGGTGTTGTCGCTATGACTATCATTATCACATTTTTCAAAATTGCTGGAGTATGATCTGTCCATGATAATCGTCTGTTTGTGTTCCAGCCGTGTATATTAATTCAAATCTCTCAACAAAGCCATTAGCCCCATTGCCCCCATACTGATGGACAACAATGAGTGTTCTGGACACATTTATGGTAGTCACAACTCCCGTAACATTTTTATCGTGCCAGCACTTGGGGAACGTTAAATTGGTAGTCCTATCTTCCGCATTTCGTCCAGATACAAAATCGGTTTTTCCACTTTCCTAAGCTTTCTTATTTGCTGTAGATATCTTCACGTATTCTAATTTACAGTGTTTTCCTCAATTTTGTTTTGCTGCACACTCCTTCCACCTGAAATCCTTTTTCTTCAGTATTCGTCTTAATGCTGTCTTTCATTTCAAATCAATTTTCTCTTGTAAAAGAGTAGAAGTTTGTTGCAGCTTGGTACTATTTTTTTTTCTTTTTATTTGTTATATAACGACAATGTAATAACTACTAGCTTATTCATTGTCGATTGAATTGAAGATGGCGAGATGGTATTTGGCGAAATGTAACCAAGGATTCGCCATAGATTACCTGACATTCGCCTTCCGCTTGGGAAAACCTCGGAAAAAACCCAACCAGGTAGTCAGCGCAAGAGGGAATCGAACTCACTCCCGAGCGAAACTGCAGATCATCAGGTAAACGCGCTACTCCTGAGCTACGCCGGTGGCCCTCTATCTTTTTCAAATAAAAATTCTCAATTATATCTTTTCTTGTCAATCTCCGGTCAAAGTCATCTACATTTGCGTTTCGGTAGTCTGGACGTTTCCGTTTTTTTTTTCTCCCTCAGGTGTCGACAGCGCACTTTCTTCTGTGCAGTCTTTCATTTCAGTCCTTATACGCTGTATTGTTCTTGTAGATAGATTAGAGTACTTTTCTACGTTTGCTGTAGGTTTCATAAGAGGAATACAAAGGCACTGTTGTTCTTCTTCTTCATCACAGAATTATTTTGCACTTCTAATAATATTCCTTTCTTCGCTATAGATTGTCAATCCTTGTTTCCTCTTTGTCGACATATTTACAATAAACAAAAAAACTGCTATAAACCTAAATAACAGTATACAATAACATAAATTCTATTAACTATATTATTATCGACACTATTATCACGAAAAGCAAAGGATAACTAAAGCAATACAAAGATTTGCGGTATACTGAAAACAATTGTCCTGCTGAAACCAATAAAACACTACAATAAAAACCCCACTATTATTTTCACAAAGTCGCAAAGACTCATAGACTCGTGTAGTAGATGTTTGTGAAACAGGAATATTGCAGTGAACAGCGCGGTGCGCATGCGCGACTGTTTCCCCTCCGCCCTGTCTAAGTACTTCAGGCGACTTCTCCTGGCGTGACAACAGTAGTTGCTTCTGAATTTGAATAATTCTATGTGCGTATGGGTTTGGTACATATTTAACTATATTAAATATAGCTTCCTTGTAGTCGGTAAGTATGCAAATAGATTTTTCAGAAATTTGAGTAACACATTAAAGAGCAGCATCAATAACTAGCAATTCAGTGTCAAGACGGAGGAGGATGAACATGGTATGAAGTAACTTTCTTGATATTTTGGAATATAATACCTTACTCCTGATGTCCCATTATTAGGATTTAGAGATCCATCTGTATAAATTTGAAGATGTTTCTTATATGTGCTGCAGAGTAGTTCCATGGCATCTAACTTAAGAATGTATGGAGAATCATGTTTGGAATGATTTCCTGGAATTTGTATGCTATGTTCTGGAATTATCCATTTCCATGGAGGAATTTCAGAACTGAAGTTTTAAAAATGAGTGGTGTCTGTGATATATATTGGTATTTCTTCTTTCTTTATTTTGTAGAAATTACACAGGGATATTATCTGACAGTTGAAGAACATCTGAGATCTGGGTGAGACTTGCAATTTAAAATGTATTTTATATCCTTTTTTAATACATAGTATCTGATAGGTTGAATATTACATTCAATTTCTAGGGCAACAGTTGATGTCGTTTTTAGTACTCCGAAAGAAGAAGGTTAAGAAAATGTTTAATTTTAAATGAAATTCAGCCTTACCCGCTGGTCATTACGTCACAAGCCTCAACTGAAGAAGTCACATCTCTCTTTACTGCAATATCTATGTTTCTGTCATGAAGTACATCTGTAGGATTCCTACCGCGAGTATTCCTTGAACTTTCTCTTGCACGCACTCTTCCACGCCCTGCAGTGCTTATTATAGGCCCAATCTTCATGTTTCAGGTCATCAAATAAAGAGCAGTGTATGGGTGGGATAAATTTCTTTTAAGCTATTGCAAGTTGCTCCACTTAGCAAATGTTATCCTTATTGTATAGTTGGTCCAACTCAATGTGTGCAGGCCTTCCACGAAGATGTTTCGAATATGTAATATATTATCTCTCTCCATTGCGGCAAATGAATTAGTCATAAACAGAAAAAAACGCAACACTATGTAAACAACGCACTTGTATTAGTTTGCCTCTCAGTAAAAACTTTGTATGCATTGTAATATAAGAGTAAGACCAACATGGAGCAGCAATGACTGTAACTGCACTTATTTTACTTTTTCTCTGAACAGAAATGATGTTAAAGATTTAGAATATACACTCAACTCAATTTTGAAAAAAAATGTCACTTGTATCACTTTGCTTCTGAGTGTCTCATATATGATCTAGGCTTTCAAGAATCAAATTTTTAATCGCTTTGCAAGTTTTGCTGGGAATACTATGTAGCATTATTTCCACCAATCAAATCTCTAATCAGCGCACAAGTGTAGCAGGGAATCATGTCTAACTTTCCATCTAGCAATCAAATCTGTAATCGCCGTGCAAGTGTTGCTGTGAAAATTATTCAACATTGTTTCCATTAATCAAAGTTGTAATCGTCTCGAAAGTCCTGCTGGGAATAATATCTAGCATTATTTCCAACAATCAAATCCGTAATCGCCGCGAAACTTTTGCTGGGAGTACTACCTTACAGCATTTAAACCAATTAAATCTTAAATCGTCGCGCAAATGCTCCTAGCAAAAATAACATTATATTATCCAATCAAATCTGTAATGGCCGCGCAAGTATTACTGGGAATACTACCTAAGAGCATTTAAACCAATCAAATCTCTAATCGTCCGCAAGCGTTGCTCGCAATATTAACTACAATATTTCTACCATTAGCTTCATCCACGTAGTCAATGCATCGATGCCACAGTATAGGTTGCGTTGTGTTGACAATATAGCAAAGTTTATGAACTTAGCCAAATTTGAAGTTTCATTCCATGTCACTTTATAGGCAGTAAAGGGATTAAATTTTGATATCGGAAAGAAGTCCGCGTTTACAAAATTGAATAAACTGGCTCTTTCTAACTACATTCGAAGTGTCAGAAAGCAACGCCGTGAGAAGGACATTGGATCACAGTCACATGATCCGTGCCAATCTTCTACTTTGGATAAAGACAATAATGAACCCAAGGAAAAGAGGAAACGAGGTTGTCAACCTATTAAAATTGGAGACGTGTTCGAAACGGGGTACCATGTTACAAACAAATTGTGTTGGTGCTACTATTCGACAGTGTGGCTATGCTATGATTGTAAAGACAAGCAGTTTGTTGCTTTAAAAGTACCGAAAACGCATATGATATTACTGAAATCGCAAGATACGAAATAGATATTTTGGAGAGAGTGAGGAATTATTATAAAAATGACAGAAATAGAAATAAAATTTACATTTGTTAGACTACTTCGAGGTAAGTGGAGTTAATGGCACTCGTTTAGAACTTTGTGTGAGAAATTTGTTAAACTTATTAAGGCCAAGTAATCGTCTTTTAAGCAGGAGTCTGTAAAGGAACTGTGATTGCATGCTATTTGCACGAAATACTAAAAAAAAGAAAGAGAGAGAATACATATAGCAAATATATTTATATATTACTGCATAAGGAATATTGGGATCTGTTGTCAGCATTAGCAAGGAATTAATTTATAATTGTTCGAATCCGACTATTTGCGTTCGAATGTAATATGCCGAAGAATGTCATACACATCCGAGTTTTCAAGATGACCAGTTTCGCCAGGTTTTTTGTAACGGATATCTCTACAGACATTTGAAAATTCCACAATCGGTAAATTAAATCCCTATGTTGGTCAAATCAAAGCTCAATGATCCCATTTCATATCAATATAGGCCTATTAAAAGGCCTATTCAAGATGGTGATAAAAGAAAAACTTTGCACTTACAGTTATAACTGAAATTGTGTTCCCTCGATATTTGGCATTACAACAATTGCGAATGTAAGAAAAAATGCTTAGGCCCAACTAATTAAGTTGTACAATGAGGAGCATTTACCATGATCAGAGATTGGCGCTGCTGGTCCCCGTCAAACGCAATCTTGCTTACTGCAAGGCATGCACCATACCCCCCAGAACTAGTAGAATGCTTACAATAATCTTACCGATTATTGGGCAATTTGCAGGAGACTTCGTTGCACATAGCTCAGTTTTACACTAATACTAAACATCTTTAGCATAACTTGTTGCTTGTGGGCAAAATCGTTGTAGGTATATATCTAGATAGACAATTGGCGTGTGTATCGTGTACAAATTTGAAACCTTTCGCTCTAGATCAAAATTATATTATACAGTATATGATCTAGGCTTTCACGAATCAAATTTTTAATCGCTTTGCAAGTCTTGCTGTGAATACTATCTAGCATTAATGCCACCAACCAAATCTGTAATCGGCGCGCAAGTGTTGTTAGGAATCATATCTAACTTTCCATCTAGCAATCAAATCTGTAATCGTGGTGCAAGTTTGCTGAAAAAACTATCATTTCCACCAGTCAAATCTGTAATCGCCGTGCAAGTGTTGCTGGGAAAACTGTCGAACATTATTTCCACTAATCAAAGGTGTAATTGTCGCGAAAGTGCTGCGTGTCAGTATGTTCCACCACTGATCATCTACAAACGTTCGCGTTCTGCGGAAGGGTTAGAAGATGGACCTTCACCGGGAAGAATTTTTGCTTATAATCCCGAAAGTGGATAAATTAACAAAGATGTATTTGTGAGGTGCTTAAGGCATTTCAACGACACGGTCCGTCCTTCAAAGGAAAGAGAATTCTTGCTTCTTCTCGATGGACATTCAACTCACTCCTGAAATCTCGATGCTCTAGATATTGCACAATAGAATGGAGTCATCATGCTGGCAATTCCAGGACACAGTACTCATAGGTTGCAGCCACTGGACGTGTCGTTTTTTAAGTATTTGAATAGGCAAACTGAAGTTGTTACCCAATTTCATATTTCACGACTGTTTGGTAAAGCGTATGGACTGGCGTTAAAAATAGGGACTGCAGTGAATTGATTTCCAAGAACAGGAGTTTGGCCGTCAAAAGGGATGTGTTCCAAGATTGTCATTTTGTAGCAGCGATGCAGTTTGAAATATATGATGTTCCCGTTATGGAAGCTTCTACAATTGAGCCTGTCAATGAGGGAATTCCAGAACCAAACCGGCCTAATATCGTGACTCCAGAAAAAGGAGCAATAGCATCTGGAAGCCAAGATAATTTAGAATCCCGTCCAGTAACATTGGTACCAAAATGGCAAGTTTCCTTGTGTGAAACCACTCCCGTACCGAACAAAATTTCTCTAGAAAGAAGTGCAAATAAAGCTCAGAAAATGATGGTGATCACGAGTAGTCCGTGCAAACATAGACTGGAAGAGGTAAAAAGCAAACAACTAAAAGACGACGTCTTGAAAATTCTGCACCGGAGAAGTCAGCTCGAACCAAACTTTCTTTTTCTTCAAATGGTTCAACGAGGTGTAATTCTAACAAGGAGTCGTGGTATTGTGGCATCTGTTCCAATGACATTATAGAAGATATGATTCACTGTCTGTCATTTAACGAGTGGGTTCATGAGTATTGTGCTAGTGTTACAAAGTGTGCCATTGCCAAAACTGTGACTAATGTCTGACAATATTTTATAAAAGTTTTGTTTTGTCTCATCGTGGGTGCTATAAAGAAAATTCAATTCATGGTTTTCATTGGACGCTCTTTTTTAAATATTTTCTGTTTCTTATTTGGTCAGCCAAAGAGAGAAGAAGGAAAGAGTTTAATTGGCTTAACAACGAGTAATGGTATTTATAGTCTAATACCGTAATTTCCCATAACTATGGTCCACGCACTCAACTATGGTCCAAAAACGCATTATGTACTGCTTAGTCCCCAAGAGTTCGGTGTTTGCCATTTAAGGCGCCACTGTGATGGAATTATGTTCCCCATAGATGCTTCTATCTACCATTACACGTGGCAATGATATGGATGCTTAACAAGCTCAGTGTGCATCGTTCTATTGAATGTGTGAAGACACGAAATCATTCAGTTTGTGATTGTCTGTTTTATTAAGCTCTCCTCTGTAGAACTGGTACGTTATAGATATATGATTCTTTGTACAATTAAACCTGGCAATATAATGTTTACTTTCACGTATAATTACACTGGCAGAGTTTAAGGACTCTGCGTGAAAAATGTTTAACCTCAAGGCCAGAAGTCAGTCCTCAACTATGTACCACAATTTTTCGTGGACCATAGTTGTAGTAGTAGTAGTAGTAGGTTTATTTTGCCTGGCAGAGTTAAGGCTATGAGGCCTTCTCTTTCACTCAACCAGATTTCAATAATATACATGAAATACAAAATTAGATTACAAAACAACACAAAAGAAAATACCTTAGAAATTACATAAAATATACTAGAAAATTACAATAGTTAAGATCAGTTACATAATATAAAATTACAAATAGTCAAGATCGGTTACATAATATATAAAATAAAGTAGAAAATTACATATAATCAAAATCAGTTACGTAACATAAGGGGAATATACACACTCACACAAACACACAATTTATAAGACCTAAAATGGTCGAGATAAATTCAACGATTCATTCACTTGAGTTATAATATACAGTTAATATACTAATAGGAGAATACATGTGGGTTACAAGACATAAAATGTTGATTAGCAAAGTCGTACTAAATGGCATACAAACACAAATGATTAAGTAATATATCAAGATAATAAAAAAAAAAGAGACAGGAGAAAAAAATAATAACTTGGTCATTTAAGACTATTTATATACTTCCGCACGAGTCTAGTTCTGTTCATTAAAAACATTTCTAAGTAGAGTGTACTTAAAAGATTTTAGACTCCTACTGCTCCTGATTTCCTGTGACAAGGAATTCCAGGAACGAGCTGTGTGTATTGAGAAGAAGCAGAGTAGAGAGATGTTTGATGGAATGGAATTGATAGAAAAGGGTTATACTATGAACGTGTATCACGGTTGTGGTGGGATGCTAAAAGTGTGAAGCGAGGAATTAGGTAAATAGATGTGGAATTATTTAAAATCTGATACAGCAAACAGAGTGAATGAACTGAACGTCTCTCCCGTAAACGAAGCCAGATAATTGAAAGAAATATTCGGAAACATGATCATAGCGATGGCTGTTAAAAATGAAACGAACACAAGCATTATGAACACGCTGAAGCCTCAATGACAATTCAACACTAAGATCACTATACAAAACGTCGCAATAGTCAAAGTAAGGCATCACCAGGGTCTGTATCAAGATCTGCTTCAGTTTAGAAGGAAAGAAATTTTTCAGTCTTTTCAGTGAATGCAAGATTGAGAAAGTTTTCTTACAGACATATTTTACCTGTGCACTCCAGCTGAGATTCGAGTCGAAATGGAAACGTTCTAATACTTTAGATAATGTAGGAAGAATACTTATTGGTCTGTAGTCGCTAGAAGCGGTAGGCTGAGTGACTTAAGGGAGGGATCGAACAAGAGCATATTTCCATTGCACAGGGTAGGAGGATGTGATAGAAGAAGCGTCGAAGATATGTGTAAAAGTTGGAAGAACAATGTCTATTATTTCACTTAGCATTGTTGTGGTAATACCGTCAGTGCCTTGTGCTTTTGTATTTCATTTTGAAATATTTGTTTCAATAAAATGTGATCAATGTGACTATTTACTTCTGCAAATACGGTATCTCTGTATATTCTAAAACACCATTTAACATTATAGTCCAGTAAACAAAGAAACAGACTGTTCCAGCATTAATGGTACTAGCATGAACGATGGTCCGGTAAAACGAAAACTTCAGGGTAGGAGGAAAAGAACTGTCCCTGTGAGTGACTATGGGAGCGATGAAATTGAATTGGATACAGATTATGATTCAATTTCAGAATTACAAGAGAAGTGGAGATTCAAAGGATCGAAATAAGCCTAATGAATGTAGTTCTCAGTACGATAAATAAACATTATCAGTGAATTTATTCGCATAATATTTTGCTTAGAATGTGTTAGTTTATTTTGATACCGTACTTTTGTTCTTTGATATACACTCAACTACAAAAAAACCGGGCCAACAACATCTACTTTAAAATTTTTGAAAATTGTAGGATTTTTTAAATAATTGTAGGTGTGGTGAGGTTCATTTAGTTATTCATTTATGTTGTGATACGTAAAACTGTAATACTGAATAAGTAATAGCCAACAATGATCTGAAAAGAAGATTCGTTCTTCTTGAAATATTGTGTGTAAACTTCTCGGACTCATTTCGAGCTAAGCTGAAGATGTCTACAGACTGGTAAGCTCTTTTGAGGCAGTATTGGAGTACTTCATTGTATACAAATGTCACTAAGTCTTACCGATTTAGCAAAAGTGATTATATTGATAGAAGGTGGGAATAGTCAGCGTTATGTGGCTGCAGTTCTTGGGATTCCTCGATCGACCGTACAACGAGTGTATAATCGCTTTAGAGAGACAGAAGCTTATTCCAGGAGACCCGGTTCAGGGAGAAAAGAAGTAACTTCGGCTCGTGACGACCATTTTATTGTCCTAAACACATTAAGAAATCGCCATTCCACAGCTATTGAGACCAGAAGAGCCTTCCAGAAAATAAGACAAGTTAACGTGAGTGAGAGAACTATAAGAGGACGTCTGGCTGAATGTGGGCTGATTCCAGAAGACCAGCTAAAGGCCCAGAATTGCTCCAGTAACATCATGTTGAACAATTATGTTTTGCTCACAATCATGCTAATCGGAACCTGGGGGAGTGGCGACGAGTGCCCTTCACAGATGAATAGAGATTTAGTTTACAGATGGACATGAAAGAGTGTGGAGAAGAGAAGGAGAACGTTTTTCTTCATGTTCCTTCAGTTTACGTGTCAGTTTCCAAGGTGGATCAGTAATGGTATGGGGTGGCATTTCGTATGAAGCTCACACAGAACTTGTTTTCATTAATGGAGGTGCTTTGTCTGCTCCAAGATACAGCGAAGAAGGTCTAATTTAACATATGGCACCATATTCCCCACTTATTGGTGAAACTTTCCTGTTAATGCATCACAAAGCACGCCCTCACGCTACAAGAATCGTTGATGAGTTCCTTCACGACGTTGGATTTAATAGGATGGCATGGCCAGCAAGAAGTCCTGATATAAACCCTATCGAACATGTGTGGGGACTGCTAGGGAAGCAAGTTAGAAGTCGCCTAACTCCTCACAGCAACTTACAGCAGCTCCGAAATATTCTAAGTAAAGAATGGAATAGATTCGACCAGACTGACATCCAGAATCTGACCGAAGGGTTGAATCAGCGAATGGTAACAGTCATACAGTCATTGGGAGGTAATACCCGCTATTACCAACATCTGGGTGGCCACAAAATCAGTTGAACATTTGGAAGAAAATTGATATAATTTGTAAGTTTTACACCATTTAATTATATCCATTGTTTGGCGTTGAAATAGCACAAATGATAATCAATAAGTTTTTTTTTTTTCTGGGAAGCAATGTTTTCTTCATTTTTCATAAAGGATTTTCTGATTCTCACCTGATAAAAACTGAGGAACTTTAGGTGGGCCGGTTGTTTTACCGGTGAGTGTAGTTGTTTAATATTGCAGAAAAATGACTTTCAAATTTCACTTGTTTATTGAATGTTTATGTAATGTGTACTAATAAAAAGAATCCATGTACTTTTCATTTACTTTTAATATTTCTGTACTAGATTATGTTTCTACCCTTAAATTGGAAACTCAATGTATTGATTTACGAATAATTACAGCTCCAGCTACAGTCCATTCATGCTTTCAAGCATGAATATATGAGTGGACCATAGTTGGGCAACTCCGAATACAACTATGTACCAATTATTATTTTTTTAACACTTGTAATTAAATAATTTCAAACACATATATAAATTATATTTAATATAAACTTACAAGAGTCCGAAGCCAAAATTTCACTTAATCTGGATGAATAGTATTAAATATACAAAGAAAAATGTGACAAATGTGGACCATAGTTAGGGAAACTACGATAGTTCAATTGTCTTGATATGTTTTGTTTTCAGTGTACAGTATATAAATTGTTTTGTTTGATTAGCCCTTAAACTTTGGTTATTTTGAAATGTTTTATTTCTGTTTAATCACACTATAGAACAAATAGGGCCTAAAGTCTTTTCTTTTTATTTCTGTAAGATCGTAAATTATTTCAGATAGAAATGCTGGAGATCTTAGCCTGATTACAAACTAACAATGATGTATTTCGTTTTCTTGTGTTATGAAATATCTGAAGATTTCTTTAAGTGCCCTAAGGGTCTTCCTTGGGTTGAAATACACGTTCTGCGGTTGCACATGCCACGACACTACTCGTATTAATGCCGAAGATAATATGAAATGGCATTTATTGAGATGTGGGTTGTTATTTAACAATATTGCTCTGCAGCCCTTTCATGCAAACTACCTGGCCCAGGGAAGGATACGAGTCTCTTCATTCGGCCGATGATGCTTATTTTTATTTTCCAAATATTTCATTAACACTGAATACTTATAACTTATATTTGAAACGTTGGGAAATACAGAAGATAATATTTAAGTCTGCTTGAAAAAGGAAATAAATAATACTTTATAAAAGGTTATTATATATGATTTATTTTAAATGGCCCATTGATAGAAAAGTTACCCTAATTTGCTAGGAGACTTCGTCAGACATAGGTCAGTTTTACACTAAACCTAAATATTTTTAGCATGACTTGTTGCTTGTAGCCTGTCCCCAAAAATGTTGTATTTATATATCTAGGCACATAATTGTCGCTGGTTTTCAGTACAAATTAGAAAATCTTTCAATCTAGATCATATACAGGGTGGTTATAATTAAACTAACGGTGTTCAGCGTGGCACAGCACCCACTCTGATGACAGTAGGAGTGTGAAACCTCGTATATACGCTAATTAACCAATGCGCTCGGGATTTATGCCAAAAAATAGTTCCAAGTCTCGCCGCCAGCTATAAATACGGCGATGTATGGACCAAAACGTGCCATCCTGCCTAAGGTTTTTCCGTGGTTTTCCTAAGGAGCTAAGACAAATGTCAGGATGAGCCCTAAAAGAAATGGGCCACGGACCTGCACTCATATCCCCATGAATCTCCCTAATTACTCCAAATTAATTTATAATTACATCTCTCCCCTCTCTTCGTAATTGAGTCACCATAAAGCCAAATGGCTGGTCTCTAAATTGAGACGATTCAACAAGGCTCATGTCAACAATCACCTCCTACATAATAGCCAAATTGGCTAGTCTCTTACATGGGACAACTCACCCTGCCTAAGGTATTGCGTGGTTTTCCTAAGGCGTAAGATAAATGTCGGGATGAGTCCTATAAAAAATGGGCCACGGACCTATATGCCCTTCCCCATATATATTCCCCTTTTCTTGTAAACGACGTATGCCCTAGTTCAGAATCTATAAATGTCTATTAAATGTAAGAGGTCACTCAATTAGTCGCAATTTGAAAGGACAGGGACCTCCCAAATTGCAGATTTAGATTTCACGGCGCTTCTTCCGACGGCCTTCACATGCCTTGTCATGGAACAACAGATGACAGCCTCTTGCCATCCTACCGGCAAACATCAGCCATCTCCTTCTCGCCCCGTCCCGTGATCACTTGATCAATTCTCCGTCCCCCTCGCGTATGTGGTACCTAAGAGGTTACGTCCAATTTCGGCTTCCCCTTCAAAATTTTCTAGAGCTCCTTCAGTGGAGCAGCGTAACCCGCAGTGAGACTAGTGGCCAACACGCTTGGAGCTCACATATTTAGTTTTGTACAGCCCCCAACCTCTTGCAAGGACGCGATTTGCGTACCTTTTAAATTTGTTCTCCCAATTCTCTTTCGATTTTCGATTTTTTTCGATTTTTTCGACCAAAACGTGCAATTGTCTGTAACTCTGACGTCAGTATGTTCTTCTGGTTGCATTGCATTGTGTCACTTCCCTGTTGCATGTTGAGGCGTGATGATTCCGTTAGTGAAGTGAATGTTCTTTGGAAATTTAGAAGGTTGAACTTTTCCTTATGAAACGCAATGGCTATTGACAAAAGAGACCGTGCATTGCTAGTGAAGTTGTTAAACCAGAATGGCAGCAATGGCAACGCTACATTGTGGGAATATCGCGACAGAAACAGTTGAGAAGAGGTTCCAAGTCAATTAATGGGTTGAAGAACATGATGAATAATTCTAGGAAACACGTATCAGCAAGCAACAGAGAACTGGCACAATTCAATGCAACCGGAAGAACATACTGACGTCAGAGTTAGAGACAATTGCAAGATTTCACTGCTTATAGCGCCATATTAACACATGGTGGCGATATTTAGAACTAATTTTTGGCATAATTTGCGAGCGCATTGCTTAATTAGAATAACCACGATGTTTCACACTCCTACGTTCATTAGAGTGGGTGTTGTGCCACGCTGAACACCGTCAGTTTAATTATTACCATTTTGTATTATGTGTTATCTAGGCCAGTGGTTGCCAAACACCACGAAATTGTGACGTAATAGAAATGCAACCCGCACACCACTATCGCAGGGAGAGGGGTGGAGTGGGTATCTCCTCAGGTAATGCAGTGAATAACATTGCAGAGACTGACTGTGACCAAAAAACGAAAGCAATATAATATTCTTCTACTTATTAACTACACATACTTTTTTCCATGTTAATTTTTTGTCCTATTAATTATTTTTGTATTATTGATAAAATAAAATAAATTTATTTTCTTATTTGCCATAGAAAGAGCGTGTACTTTACATCATCATATTTTTGAAATTAGAAAAACGTACCAGGCTGGTCACGAAGTTGTAAATTACACTACATACTTCAAAAAAACGTTGAAGTATTTTACTCCGGTTAAGACATAGAAGCCGATATTTTTTAGTGTTTATTTATTAATGAAATATTCAAATTACACATACGTAGAAAAAAAACGTGGAAGTATTTTACACCCATTAAAACATAGAAGCCAATATATTTTATTGTTTATTTATTAATGAAATATTCAAATTACATTACATACGTCGAAAAAAAGTAGATGTATTTTACCCCGATTAAGAGATAGAAGCCGCTACTCTTTATTGTTCGTTTATTATTCAAGTTACAGGTAAGGGCGTGGTAGTCTTCATAACAAGAAGACTAATGACAACGTACGTTGTTCTTTTATACTTCATTTAAAATTTTACAACAAATTAAGTATCTCATATTTTTGCCATAGCACAAAATAAATACTTTTCCTTCCATGCTCCTTAAAATTAAGTTTTTACTTATAATCTGTTTTCGAAAAGACATCGAAACATTATCCTACACACTTGTAACATTACATGCGTATGTCCGCTGCTGATAAATGTCTTTACTTATATCGAAGTGATGGCTGTAAACAGAGGGTGGGGATGTGATGTCATGATTACGCTTGAGTGGAGACAGGGGCATGTGTCGCGACACAGCTTTTGGCGATCACTGATCTAGGCTTTCAAGTATCAACTTTTTAATCGCTTTGCAACTTTTGCTAGGAATACTATGTAGCCTTACTTCTACCAATTAAATTTGTAATCGGCTCGCAAGTGTTGCTGGTAATCATGTCTAATTTTCCATCTAGCAATTAAATCTGTAATCGCCGTGCAAGTGTTGCTGGGAAAATTATCGAACATTATCTCCAACAATCGAAGCTGTAATCGTCGCGAAAGTGCTGCTGGGAATACAATCTAGCATTATTTCCACCAATCATATTCGTAACCGCCGCGCAACTTTTGCTGGGAATACTACCTAACAACATTTAAAAACAACCAAACCTCTAATAATCGCACACGTGTTGCTCGAAATATTATCTAGATTATATCTACCATTAGGGTCATCCACGTACCGAATGCATCGACGCCATGGTATAGGATACATTGTGTTGACAATAAGCAAAAAGTTATAACCTCAGCCTACTTTGAAGTTTTATCGCATGTCATCTACGCAATAGTAGAAGATAAGTTGCTTTTAACGACATAATTTATAGGCAGCAAAAGGATTAAGTTTTGATACCGGAATGAAATCGGCCGACACAAAATTAACTAAACTCACTCTTGCTAACAATGTTCGAAGTGTCAGACAGGAATGCCGTGGGAAGGACATTGGATCACAGTCACAAGATCCATGCCAATCTTCTATTGAAAACAAAGACAATAAAGAAACCAAGGAATAAAGGAAAAGGGTATTATCACCCTTTTAAAATTGGAGACATGTTCGAAACGAGGTACCATGTTATAAGAAAATTGGGTTGGTGCTACTTTTCGTCAGTGTGGTTATGCCGGGATTGTGAAGACAAACATTTTGTTGCTTTAAAAGTACCAAAAAGTGCACATGATAATAGTGAAAACGCAAGAGACAAAATAGATATTTTGGAGAGAGTGAAGATTTGTGATGTAAAAGACAGAACTAGACATAAAATTGTAGATTTGTCAGACTACTTAGAATTAATTGGTGTCAATAGCACTCACATATGCATGAGTTTAGAATTTCCTGTGTGAAATTTGTTAAACTTAATAAGGCGCAGTAATCGTCTTTTAAACAAGAGTCTGAAAAGCCACTGTAGTTGCGTAGTTTTTGCAAGAAATAATTTAAAAAGAAAAACAAAATATATGTAGAGAATATATTTCTATATAATAAGGGATATTAAGATCTGCTCTCAGTATAAGCAGAGAATTAATTTAAATTTGTTCGAATCTGATTGTTTGCGTTCGAATATAATATACTGAAGAATTGATTACGCATCTGAGTTTCCAAGATGACGAGTGTTGCCAGGTTGTTTCTAACGAAAATTTCCACTGACATTTTGAAAATTTCCAAAGTCCATAATAAAAGTACCAATCTTGGTCAAATCAAAGCTCAATGGTCCCATTTCATACCAATGTAGGCCTATGAAATGAGCCCATACAAGATTGTGATAAAAGGAAAAAGTTAGAACTTACAAATATTACTGAAATTGTGTTCCCTCTATATTTGCCATTACAACACTTGGGGATTAAAGAAATGCGAAAACAATTACAAAAACTACTAAGTCAGTAATACAGCGAGGAGCATTTATCATGATCAGAGATTGGCGGTGCTGGTCCCCGCCAATCTAAGGCTTGCTAACTGCGAGGCATGCACCATTCCCCCCAGCACTTGGAAAATACAATAATCTTACCAGTTATTATGTAATTTGCTAGGAGACTACGTTGCACATATGTAAGTTTTACCCTAATACTAAACATCTTTAGCAAGACTTGTCCCTTGGTGGGCTACCCCTAAAAACCTTGTGGTTAAATATTGTAACTTTTACTTCAAACAATAATGTAGCTTTTATTTGTCACAAGAATAATCACTTTCTATAATTTAATTTAAACACTTCCGTCAACAATGGGATTTGCACTCCACACAGCAACACAGTATTCGTTATTGCACTTCACAGACGACAATGACAATTCACTTGGATTATTGAAAACAATAATGTATTGCTAACCTCAATTAATGTTCACAAAGCACTATTTACCAAACAGAACTGTCAATTCTCAGTTCGTTTGCCTTGGCAAGTTATTCTAGCTCATTCACTCAAGTTCACAGTATCTCGAACCCAAGACTTTCAGAGACAGTCCACTGAACTTCGAACTCAGGTCCCCCAACTGCGGTCCACCGCAAGTCGAACCACAGACTCCGGATACGCCGCTCTCGCTTGGACAATCGCACAGTTTCGGACACACACTCAAGTCGAACTCCGTTCTCGAAACTGCCTTCACTGCTACACAAGACTGACTGGCTTGTTGACCAAAAACTGAACTGAACTTCTCCTCGCGTCCCCTATTTATCACTAAACCATAGTTACGAGAAATTACGATTTCGAGTGTCTTCCACCTGTTTCCGCACGATTCTGTTCGGGAGGTTTCGTCTCCCCCATCCACCTCGCACAGCGAAGTAGCCACAGCTTTGCGCCCCCTTTGCGACGCGCCGCAGTATACCTCCAATTGCCATCTCGGAATGAAGACGTTCCCCATACGTCCGTCAATTCCAGTGTGCGTGGCTGCAGCTACGATCCTTACACGGGCGCCCCGCCCTCTGCGGGACGCGTCATTGTATCTCGACATTGCTCCTTCCTTAGGGCTGGCCGTCGCGGACAGTCCCTTGGTATGTCGCTAGTCGGTCCACATGCACCACCATCATCTTTCCTCGGGGTTTTCGCTGGATGCAGTACACCACGTCGTTCATCCGGGTCACCACGCGGAATGGTCCATCCCTGGCACGCTGCAGCTTCTGTGATTTTCCTTTGGTCCTAGTAGGTCGATACAGCCACACCAAGTCGCCCTCCTGGAATCCTGCAGAGTTGGCTAATCTGTCGTAGCCCACTTTCATCATGACGCTGGCCATTTTGAGATGCTCTCTAGCCAGTTGGTGGACTCCACTCAAGTTCTCGGTCAGTTCTCCCACGTAGTCAGTCGCTGGCTGGTCGGCGTCGGATGGCATGCCAAACAGCAGCTCTCTCCCGAAGACCATGTTTGCCGGTGTCGTCCCTGTTGTATCGTGGACCGAAGCTCTATAGGCCAAGAGGAACATTCGAGCTCTGGCGTCCCAGTCTCGCCGATGATTGGACATCACCTGCCGCAGGTGCTCCTCCACGGTTTTGACGTAGCGTTCCACCATGCCGTCGGACTGTGGAAGGAGGGGAGTTGTCCTGGTTTTATGCACTCCAAGACGCTCGAACAGTTTTCCCATCAGGTTGGATTTGAAGTTGCGCCCCTGTTCACTATGCAATTCCCGGGGCACCACGAATCGGCAGATGAAGTTGTCAAGTAGTGCGTATTCCTCGTCGAAGCCTCTTGGTTATGAATCGCGTATACCTCTGGCCATTTTGTGAAGTAATCCATGGCTACTATCAGGTAGCGGTTCCCTCAATCCGTGGCCGGAACTGAACCAGCTACGTCGATGGCGATTCCAATAAAAAAAGGGTTCCCACGTTGTACTGCTGCATGGCTCCACTGCTGTGTGTCCTTGGTCTCCGACTTGCTGCACATGTGTCGCAAATTCGTCACCATTGTTCCCTGTCGGTTTTCTGATACAGTCATTATAACCTCTGTCTTAACTTGTCCAGCGTCTTGTTGGCTCCTATGTGGCCTCCATTCACACCAGCTTGACTCTCCTCCAGCACTTCCTTCACTTTGCTCCTGGGCAGGACAAGTTCTTCTATCCGGGTCCTTCCATCGGCCGAATCCCAAATCCTCTTCAGGATACCGTCCTTGACATTGAAGGATTCCCACTGGGCCCAGTAGCTCTTGTAAGTGGTGCTACGTTTGGCGATATCGGCCCACATTGCTCTCTAACCGAACTCAACATCACACAGTAGCTGCCCAAAATTTGGGTCCTCCGACTCCTCCCTGCTTATGGCGGAGTTGTCCCACCCTGGACGGTGCTGGGCGGTCATTGCTCAGACTGCGTAATTGCCATCTCGCTCTCCTAGTTCCAGACAGTGTCTGTAGCCATCCGGGAACGTGCGTCGTGATAGGGCATCAGCATTAGAATGTTTCGTTCCTTGGCGATGTTCGGAGGTGAAATTGTACTCATGCAGACGTATAAATCAACGGGTGGTCTGCCCTTCCACATTCTTGAAGCTCAATAGCCAGGTGAGTGCAGAATTGTCTTTTGTCAGGTGAAGTTCCTGGTCATACAAATATTTGCGGAAATGCTTCAGGGCCTTCACAATTGCAAGACGTTCTCTACGGGTGACGCAGTAGTTTCTTTAAGCTTTGGATAGTGTTCGGCTGAAGTAGGCAATCACTCCCTCTTTTCCGTCCTGTTCCTGAGAGAATACTCGGCCGATGACTACGTTGTTAGCGTCCTTGTCGAGAATGAACTTCATTCCAGGAATGGGGTAACCTAGTACAGAAATAATGCAGAGCGCCTCTTTCAGCGACTGGAAGGATCACTCCGCCTCGTCCGTCAATTGGAATTGTCTTTCTCCTCGGTTACCTGGGTTAGAGTCTAAGCGATGTTGGCGTACCCAGCTACGAACCTTCTATAATAAACGTAGAGGCCGAGAAAACGGCGCATCTCCTGCTTGTCCCTCGGTCTCGGCCATCGTCTGACGGCTTGTAGCTTCTCCGGGTCCGTGACCACTCCGTTGGTCCCTACTACGTGCCCCAGGTACCTGACCTTCATCTGGAAAAGATGGCATTTCTTCGGGTTCAACTTCAACCTCCGTTGTCGCAGTCTCTCGAACACTTTCCTCAGATCCGACAGCTGTTCGCCGAAAGTCTTGACGACCACGATGACGTCATCAAGGTACAGCAAACAGGTGTCGTATGTCAGTCCTCTCATTACGGACTGCATTAGTCTCTGGAATGTAGCCGGGGCGTTGCAGAGGCCGAACGGCATAACGGTGAACTGCCATAGACACTGGCCTGTAGGAAATGCCGTTTTCCCCTTGTCCTCCGGATGTAGCGCCAACTGCCAGTATCCTGACTTGAGATCCAACGTTGAGAGCCACTCTGCTCTTGCCAGGGTGTCCAAGGTGTCGTCAATTCGTGAAAGGGGAAAGAAGTCCTTGCTGACGTCATTACGCTTTCTGTAGTCCACGCAGAAACGCAGATCCCCATTCTTCTTCTTTACCAGCACCACGGGTGATGACCAAGGGCTTTCGGATTCCACGATGACCCCTTTTGCTTTCATGCCTTCCAGTTGGCTGTCAATTTCCCTCTGTGTAGCTATAGGGACACGTCGAGGAGGTTGTCTGGGCGAGCATTTCCGGTGTCAATGCGTTGGTGAACTTTCTCCGTTCTCCCGTAGTCATTTTCAGACAGACTGAACACGTCCTGAAATTCTATCAATAGATGCTGGACTTGTCTTCTTTCTCCTTTGCTTAAATTCTCCGCCGTTTCTCGAGCCATCTTTTTCAGTGATGGGTCTAGATCTGGACGTGGTCGGTGTAACTTCTTATCTGCCAGAGACGTCACAGACACTATCGGCTCGACGCTAACTAGTTCAGTTCCACTACGCACTTCCTTGTCCCGGTTGGTGACATTCAGTTCCCCCACCCGTACCAACTTCTGATACGGGAGTAGGGATCTGGCCACATAAACCCCATGTACCGGAGTTGTTTGCGAATCGAGGAGCAGGATTCTCTTAGCCTGTCCATCCAGTCTTGCCGTCACCACCATCTCGCAGCCTGCTGGGATTGTCACTTGATTCTCCAAAGTGATTCTGCTGGCAATGGGTTGCTCTTCGACGTCCCTCAGCAACACTTCATCCTGATCAAAACGGAGGATATGGCGCCGGACGTTCACCGTTGAATTGAAGATCCGCATGGCGTCGCGTCCCAGGATGACGTCTTCAGTGTTGTTGGCGACGAATACCTACATTACGAGTCTCCTTTTTCCCATGGTCAAATCCAGGAAAACCTCCTTCTGGATGGGCAGGCTTTCGCCTGAAGCAGTACGTAGCTCATATTGGGCCAGCGGCATCCTCCCAGGTAGGCTAGGCACGACTTCCGGTCTGGCGATAATGAGCGACGCCTTGGTGTCTCCCAGTACTCTGCATGGGCGGCCTCTTATCATCCATCAGGAAACAGCCCATCGTCGCATCTTCTGTTAACCGTCTTCAAGATCAGTCCAGGGGATGGTGATGACGGCGCCGACCTGCCCCTCATTGCATCGCCCCTTCTAGTTTTCCTGCCTGTGACCAAACCGGTCACAGTCCCGCCTCAAGTCTCCAGGATCGCCGCAGGACCAGCAGGTGGGCAGTTCTCGTCTCCATCGCTCGGGTGATTTCGGTTGACGTTCCTCGACGTCGGCCGCCTCGACGCTCCTAATCCGGTGCGATGCCTAGACCTTCGGTGTCAACTTTGCCGCCTCCATCCTGAGGGCCGCCGCCAGAGCTGCATTGATTGTGCTATGCTCGGCCAAGAGCAGCTGTTGTCTCATCTCGGAGCATCGAACTCTGCTGCCGAAGGTGTAGGCCGCCTCTCCAGCGACGAAATTAGGAGGTAGGCAGATGAGGGCCTTATGGGCCCGTTGGTCCACCGCCATCGCAAATTCTTGTAGGAACTCGCCTAACTGTTGGACTCTCGTTTTCAGTTGAGTTCTAAATGCTGCCGCAAGATAATGGTTACAATAATGTCCCTCCAAGGCTGTCATTTTTTCAGCGGCTGTCCCATCTTCTGGAACGCTGTGAAGTATCTCCGACGCCTGTCCCTGAAGAGCGGTCAGCAGCTGGGTATTCTTCTCCGCTGGCGTCTATCCATTATTTGTCGCGGTAGCCTCGAACTGGCGACGGAAAATCGCCCAAGACGTCGTACCGTCGAACTTTGGCGTCTGGACGTTCAAATGTCTGGCTGGGGTAATGGTACTGCAGGGCCACTATATGGGGTCCTCAAATCTGTTGCCGCTTCTTGCATGGCCCGTCGAACCTCCTCGGCAACTATCTGTTTATGTTCTATAGCATGGCGTGCCACTAACGCGAGTAAGTGCTTGTTTTCCTCAGCATTTCTATCCAGCAACTCACTCATCTGCTCTTGACGGTGCTCGAGAGCGCGAATTTTGCTGTAGAAATGGTCTACATCCTGTCTTAGTTCGGCCACTGTTTCGTTTACAGTTGCAAAATTCCTGTTTATGTTGTCAAAATCAGCTTTAACTTCGTCTTTCACGATGGCAACAATTCCAATTACGTGTGTCGAAACACTTCCAATTTGCGCAGTAACGTCATTTTTCACTTCGCTTATGTCACTTTTTACGTCTGCCTTTACTTCACTTATGTCGTTCTTCACTCCACTGACGTAGTTTTTCACTCCACTTATGTCGCTTTTCACGTCATTGATATGTTTGTTCATTTTCTTGATGGCTTCCAGGATCAGATGTAGGTTCTCCATTGTGTCAACTATATCCCAATTCTGACACCAGTTGTAACTTTTACTTCAAACAATAATATAACTTTTATTTGTCACAACAGTAATCACTTTCCAGAACTTAATTTAAACACTCCCGTCAACATTGGGATTTGCACTCCACACAGCAACACAGTAGTCGTTATTGCACTCCACAGACGACAATGACAATTCACTTGAATTATTGAAAACAACAATGTTCAGAAAGCACTATTTACAAAACAAAACTGTCAGTTCTCAGTTCGTTTGCCTTGGCAAGTTATTGTAGCTCATTCACTCAAATTCACAGTATTTCGAACCCAAGACTTTCAGAGACAGTCCACTGAACTTCGAACTCAGGTCTCCCAACTGGGGTTCAACGCACGTCGAACACAGACTCCGGATACGCCGCTCTCGCTTGGACGCTCGCACGGTTTCCGACACACACACAAGTCGAACTCCGGTCTCGAAGCTGGCTTCACTGCTACACAAGACTGACTGGCTTGTTGACCAAAAACTGAACTCAACTTCTCCTCGCGTCCCCTATTTATCACTAAACCATAGTTTCGAGGAAATACGATTTCGAGTGTCTTCCACCTCTTTCTGCACAATTCTGTTCGGGAGCTTTCGTCTCCCCCCCTTCACCTCGCACAGCGAAGGAGCCTCAGCTTTGTGTCCCCCTTTGCCCTCTCGGCAAGCAGATGTTCCCCTTACGACCGTCCCTTCCAGTATGCGTGGCTGCAGCCTCGATTCTTCCACGCGCGCCCCGCCCTCTGTGGGACGCGTGTTCAAATCTCGACGTGGCTGTCAAAATATCTAGACACACAGTAGGCGCTGGTATCGTGTACAAATTTGAAATTTTCGCTATATATGATCTAAGTTTGTACGAATAAAAATTTTAATCGCTTTGCAAATCTTGCTGGCAATATTATGTAGAACTATTTCTACCAATCAGATCTGTAATAGGCACGCAATTGTTGTTGTTTATCACGTCTAACTTTCCATCTAGCAATCAAATCTGTAATCGCCAGCAAGTGTTGCTGGCAAACTATCGAACATTATTGCCACCATTCAAAGTTGTAATCGTCACGAAGGTGATGCTGGGAATACCATCAAGCATTATTTCCTCCAATCAAATCTGTAATCTCCGCGCAATATTTGCTACGAAAACTAACGGCATTTAAACCAATCAAATCTGTTATCGTGGCAAAAGTATTGTTGGGAATACTTTCTAGCATTATTTCCATCAATCAAATCTGCAATCGCCGCGCAACTTTTCTTGGGAATACTACCTAACAGCATTTTAAAAAAATCAAATCCCTAATCGTCGCGCAAGCGATGCTCGGAATATTATCTACATTATATTATCTATCATTAACGTCATCCAAGTAGCAAATGCATCGACGCCATTGTATTGTATGCGTTGTGTTGACAATATAGCCAAAGTTTATGACATTAGAGTTCTTTGAAAATTGAAGGGTACACGGGAAAAACGACCAAGGTCCATCAAAAATCGAAATTGAGTTAATAATGCTATCTTATAGTGGAAAGGAAGTACTATCATGTGATGTAGCTAGCAATAAGAAATCATCCTTCTTGACATTCCACTTCACAAAGTATTAAGTGCTTAAATTTTAAAATTCGTTTTTCTCGAAACGTTCTAAAATGGACTTTGATCGTTATTCCCGTGTACCCTTCAATATTCGACTCTCATCTACGCAATAGTATGGTATAAGTTGTTTTATCGACATACTTTATTGGAAATAAAAGGATTAAGTCTTGATATCAGAATGAAATCGGCGGATACAAAATTGAATAAACTCGGTCTTGCTAGCAATGTTCGAAGTGTCAGAAAGGAACGCCGTGGGAAGGACATTGGATCACAGTCACAAGATCCTTGGAAATTCACTATTCATGATAAAGACAATGAATACCCAAATATATTATCTAGGCTTCCACGAATCAAATTTTTAATCACTTTGCTAGTTTTGGTGAGAATACTATGTAGCATTACATCCACCAATCAAACCTTTTATCAGCGCGTAACTGTTGCTGGGAATCATGTCTAACTTACCATTTAGCAATCATATTTGTAATCGCCGTGCAACTTTTGCTGGGAATAGTATCTTACACAATTTAAACCTTTCAAATCTGCAATCGTCCCGCAAGTGTTGCTGTGAATATTATCTAACATTAATTGAACCAATCAAATCCGTAATGGCCATCCAAGTATTGCTGGGAATACTACCTAAGAGCATTTAAACCAATCAAATCTCTAATCGTCGCGAAACCGTTGCTCGGAATATTATCGACATTATTTCTACCAATAGCGTCAATCACATAGCCAATTCATGGACGCCATAGTATAGGATGCATTGTGTTGACAATATAGCCAAAATTTATGACCTTAGCCTACTTTGAAGTTTTATCGCAGTAGTAGGAGATATATATAGTTTTATCGACATACATTATAGGCAGCAAAAGGATTAATTTTTGATATAGGAATGAAATCGGCGGATACAAAATTGACTCTTGCTAACAATGTTTGAATTGTCTGAAAGAAACGCCCTGGATCACAGTCACAAGAGCTGTGCCAATTTTCTAATGAGAAATAAAAACAATAAAGACCCCTAGGAATAGACGAAAGGGGGTTATCACCCTATTAAATTTGGAGCCATCTTCGAAACCAGATACCATGTGGCTAATTTTCGACAGTGTGGTTATGCTGAGATTCTGAAGACAAGCAGTTTGTTGCTTTGAAAGTACCGAAAAGCTCTCATGATATTAGTGAAATCGCAACAAACGAAATAGATATTTTGGTGATTGTGAGGAATTGTGATGTAAAAGACAGAAATGGACATAAAATTGTACAATAATTAGACTACTTCCAGGTAAGTGGTGTCAATGACACTCGCGTGTGAATGATTTTTGAACTCTTTGAGAAAAAATTGTTAAATTTAATAAGTCGAAACAGGAGCCTGTAAAACAAAGAGTGGTTGCGTAGTATTTGCAAGAAAAAAAACATATATATAGCCTATACAGGGTGATCTTGGGTATTGTTACAAACCTTCAGGGATGATGAGGAAGGACCCATGTATCAATTTGAGATAAGGGACCCTCGTCAGGAAATGACGGAGTCGGAAATTACAAGCAAAAATAGTTGTGTGGAAATGAAATAATTTTATTCTTTTCTACACGTTATTTATATGTATTTATCTGTAGATCTTGCACATACTGTATTCATCTGATGTTGTTAACGTTATCTACTTACAGTATTCCATTCAGTGCACTGTCTGATGTGTCGGAATAAGAAACTACAGTAAAGCAGTGCATTATGTGTAACGGACATGGTCGGTCCTGATATGAATGTCTGTAGACAGCAGTGCAAGTGTACAAGTTGAAGTCTCCAGACGTTCAGTCCTATTGAAATGGAGGAGTACACGAGAGCGGAATATGCAGACCTGATTTTCGAATACGGATGACCCAATGGAAAGAGTAGACAAGCTCACAAATTGCATTGGGCCGAGTATCCACGTAAGGAGACATCTGGCCCATACCATCTTTCCAGGACTATTCCAAAAGTTAAAGGAAGGAGGGGACGTGGTGCGAAATTACAGTTCCATTTCCACACAAATATTTTTGCTTATAAGTTCCGACTCAGGCATTTCTGGACAAAGGTTTCTTATCTCAAATTTATACACGTGCCCTTCCTCATCATCCATGAAAGATTGTAACACCTGCCCAGAAACACCCTGTATATTTTATATAACAAGGAATATTAAGATCTTCTGTCAGCATAAGTAGAGCATTAATTTAAATTTGTACGAATCAAAGTATTTGCGTTCGAATATAATATGCTTAAGAATGTAATACACACCCGAGTTTCCAATGACCAGTGTTGCCAGGTTTTTTCTCACGAAAATTTCTACAGACATTTAAAAAATTTCCACAATCTCTAAAAGAAATGTCAATATTGGTCAAATCAAAGTTCAACGGTCCCATTTCATATCAATGTAGGTCTATTAAATAAACCTATACAAGATGATAAAACAAAAAGTTTACACTTACAGTTGTAACTGAAATTGTGTTCCCTCGATATTTCCCATTACAACACTTGCGATTGTGAGAAAAATGCCGAAACAAATAAATCACAAAAACAGTGCTTAGGCCCTACTAAGTAAGTAGCACAGAGAGGAGCATTTTTCATGATCAGAGATTTAAGTGCTGGTCCCCGTCAAATTAAGGCTTGCTTACTGCGGGGCATGCACCAATTCCACAGTACTACTACAATACCTACAATAATCTTACCAATTATTAGGTAATTTTCTAGGAGACTTCACTGCACATAGCTCAGTATTACACTAATACTAAACGTCTCTAGTATAATATCAAGCTTGTGGGGTGTCCCCAAAAACGTAATTATATATCTAGACACAAAATTGGCGCTGGTACCGTGTACAATTTTCAAAATTTTCGCTCTAGATAATATATGTTATCCATGATCTAGGCTTTCACGAATCAAATTTTTAATCGCTTTGCAATTTTTGCTGGGAATACTATGTAGTATTACTTCCACCAATCAAGTCTGTAATCGGCGCGCAAGTCTTGTTGGAATTCATGTCTAACTTTCTATCTAGCAATTGAATCTGTAATCGCCGTGCAAGTGTTGCTGTGAAAAATATTCAACATTTCTTCCTTAATCAAAGCTGTAATCGTCGTGAAAGTTCTGCTGGGAATGCTGTCTAGCATTATTTCCACCAATCAAATCCGCAATAATTGCCAAGCAACGTTTGCTGGGAATACTACCTTACAGCATTTAAACCAATCAAATGCTCCTGGCAATAATAACTATCATTAATTCAACCAATCAAATCCGTAATGGCCGCGCAAGTATTCCTGGGAATCCTACCTATGAGCATTTAAACCAATCAAATCTCTAATCGTCAGCAAGCGTTGCTCGGAATATTATCTACATTAGCTTCATCCACGTTGCCAATGCATCCACGCCATAGTATAGGATGAGTTGTGTTGACAATATAGCCAAAGTTAATGTCCTTAGCCTACTTGGAAGTTTTGTCGCATGTAATCTACGCAATAGTAGGAGATATATATAGTTTTATCGACATACATTATAGCCAGTTAAAGAATGAAGTTTTGATACCGGAATGAAATCGGCCGATTCAAAATTGACTAAACTGCGCTCTTGCTAACAATGTTCGAAGTGTCAGACACAAATGCCATGGGAAGGACATTGGATCACAGTCACAAGATCCGATCCAATCTTCTATTCAGGATAAAGACAATAGAGACCCCAAGGGACAGACGAAGGGGGGTTATCACCCTATTAAAATTGGAGACGTATTCGAAACCGGTTACCATATTACAGAAAAGTTGGGTTGGTGCTACTTTTCGACAGTGTGGTTATGCTGGAATTGTGAAGACAAGAAGTTTGTTGCTTTAAAAGTACCGAAAAGCGCACATGATTTTAGTGAAATTGCAAGATACGAAATAGATATTTTGGAGATTGTGAGGAATTGTAATGTAAATGACAGAAATTGATTTAAAGTGTACATTTGTTAGACTACTTCGAGGTAAGTGGTGTCAATGACACTCACGTGTGAATGATTTTTTAACGTCTTGGAAGAAAGTTGTTAAATGTAATAAGGCGAAGCAGGAGTCTGTAAAGAAACAGTGGTTGCATAGAATTTGCAAGGAATACTAAAAAAAAAAAAAAAAACAACAAAGAAAAATTTAGCCTATACAGGGTGTTTTCGGGCTAGTGTTACAAACTTTCAGGGATGATGGGGAAGGGTACATGTATCAATTTGAGATCAGGAACCATGGTCGGGAAATGACTGGGTCCAGAGCACAAGCAAAATTAGTTGTGTGGAAATGAATTAAATTTATTCCTCTGTACACCTTATTTATGAGTATTTATCTGTACATCTTGCATATAGTGTATTCATTTGATGTTGTTTACGTTGTCTACTTACAGTATTCCATTCAATGTGCTATCGCAGGGGTGGGGACAGGAAATACACTAATGCAATGCAGATAACATAATGTGTAACGGACATGATCGGTCCTGATATGCACGTCTGTAGACAGCAGTGTACGTGTACAATTAGAAATCTCCAGTCGATCAGTCCTAGTGAAATGGGGGAGTACACGAGAGCGGAATATGCAGACCTGACTTTCGAATACGGATGACCCAATGGAATCAGTAGTGAAGCTCACAGATTGTATCGGGTCAAGTACCCTCGTACGAGACATCTTTCCACGACTGTTCCAAAAGTTAAGGGAAGGAGGGCACGTATTGCGAAATTACAATTCTTTTTCCACATAATTATCTTTGCTTATAATTTTCGACTTAGTGATTTCCGGACCAGGATTCATTAAGCCAAAATTATATATGTGTTCTTCCCCATCATCCCTGAAAAATTTGAACACTATCCTGGAAACACTCTGTATATTTATATATAAAAAGGTAAGGTAATTCGGGGGAAGATGCCAGTTGGGGGAAGACGCAACTTTTTTTGCAATTCTTTTATGTGTCAGCAATTGACAGCGTGGATCCTCTAGTTTGAAGAGTGTTTACGGGGTGGACACGTAGCTTGTGCATTTGCCTTACTTTATCGTTTTTCATCGCCATTATTTTGTATCTTGTGAGCATAGAGTCTGGTGAGTACAGACTTTATAATATTTCGTTGCTTATATTTAAGGTTCATAGACTGATGTTTTATTTTAAGTGGAATATCTGCTATATAGTACGTGAGTTGTGCATTTTATTACGCACACTAGGCATGCAGCTACGGCAACAACCTTGCGGCAGTAGGCAAGTAAGTG
This sequence comes from Periplaneta americana, assembly GCF_040183065.1. NCBI lineage: Eukaryota > Metazoa > Arthropoda > Insecta > Blattodea > Blattidae > Periplaneta > Periplaneta americana. Next base: position 102,634,827 of record NC_091123.1, read on the forward strand.
TGAGTGGCGTCTTCGCCCTGTAACTGGGGGAAGACGCAACATGGTTAAGAAATACATTATTTAACCCATAAATTATATTGTGGGAAGGTTATTATTTGATAATATTTTACATTATATTATTTTACATATTCTCTGATACTTTACAAAAGGTAGCAATGATTAAAAATGTAATTCACATTTCATTTCTATGCAGACGATGACTTGAGATTGCAAAATAAAAACAGATCGGACATCTTAGTCAAAATAAAATTTAATTCGAGCTGCTGAAGATGTAAAGTATGGACAAAAATCGTCATGGACTGCAGCGAGGATGTCTGGCATTCCATACAGAACTCTGAAATGACGAATGGAATCTTCAAACCTTACTAAATGTTTACCAGGTCCTTTCACTAGCGGAGCATGTGGCAGTAGACCTACATCAATAGTTGCTTCCATCATAATAGATAACGGTATTTCAACTCTGAAAAAAATTAGCCCTATTCCTCAAGCAAGGAAATCTAAACTCTTTGGGCGTAAAAAACAAACAGCGGATATCTCAACTACACCACAGAGAAGAGAAACTATGCGGGAAAAGACCAGAAAAAAAAGAAACCTTCCCAATCAAGGAAAGAAAAGAGATTTGTAAGTTCTTCTTCTTCTTCTTCTGGTGACAAAATTAGTCACGATGACAGTGGTAATAGTTTTGATTAGGAAGATGATTTTTGTAGTTTGTTCTGGACACTTTCACGCTAAGAAAGGTTCCAAGTGTGACTGGATTCAATGCATCGCATACATGAAATGGTTGCACGAAGATTGCAGTGGTGATAATTCGCAGTGAATGAAATGTGGTGCAGACTCGTACTAACATTCAGAATTATGTCCTAATTAATAAATTTTTGCAAAATAATCATGAAACAAGTTTATAATTAATTTCATAGATGTTTCTCTGTAGTTGTAATAAAATACACATAAAATATTCCAATGTTTATTTTATGTATGCCATTTACTGTGTTGTTGCATCTTACCCCAGAACAAGTGGCATCTTCCCCGAATACATGGGGGAAGATGCCACCCTGACACAAGTTCTTTTAACATGAAAAATTATTAACAATACACGCACTTGGAAAGGAACCAATCATTATACAGAGCCAGTTATAATTTAAAAATACGATACATTTGTTTGTATTGCCTTATCACTTCAGATTTGAGTTGTATAGCCAAGAAATACCTTAGTTGTGGGGTCTTCCCCCGAATTACCTTATATTACAATCTGCTGTCAGTATAAGTAGAGCATTAATTTAAATTTGTTCCAATCTGAGTGCTTGCTTTCGAATATAATATGCTGAAAAATGTAATACACACCCCACTTCTCAAGATGACCAGTGTTGCAAGGTTAATTCTAACGAAAATCTCTACAGACATTTAAAAAAATTCCACAATCCGTGAAAGAAATCTCAATGCTGCTCAAATCAAAGCTCAACGGTCCCATATCATATCAATGTAGAATTATTAAATAAGCCTATACAATATGGTGATAATAAGAGGAAAAGTTTGCACTCACAGTTATAATTGAAATTGTGTTCCCTCGATATTTGCCATTACAACTTACGAATGTAAGAAAAAATGCGAAAACAAATAAATCACAAAAACATTGCTTAGACTCTACTAAGTAAGTAGTACAGTGAGAAGCATTTATCATGATCAGAGACTGGCAGTGCTAAGGCTTCCTTACTGCGAGGCATGCACCATTTCCCCAAGCACTGGTACAATATTTTCAATAGTATTACGGATTATTGGGTAATTTTCTAGGAGACGTCGTTACACATAGGTCAGTTTTACATTAATCCCAAACATCTTTAGCATGACTTGTTGCTTGTGGGGTCCCCAAAAACGTTGTAGTTGATATATATGTAGACACACAATGGGCGCTGGTATCATGTACAAATTTGAAACCTTTCGCACTTGCTTTCACGAAACACATTTTTAATCGCTTTGCAAGTTTTGCTGGGAATACTATGTAGCATTATTTCCACGAATCAAATTTGTAATCGGCGCGCAAGTGTTGCTGGGAATCATGTCTAACATTCCATCTAGTAATCAAATCTGTAATCGCTGTGCAAGTGTTGCTGGGAAAACTATTGAACACTATTTCCACCAATCAAAACTGTAATTGAGGCGCTGACATGGGAAAGGTAGTAACTGCCAAAAACAAAAATTTTCAGGGGAAGCAAAAAACAAACTTATGTACATTTTCTCACTTGCATTATTACAGAAACTGCTTTAAATGAAAGGCATACACTCATGTTTGTGTTACATATGAAATTTGAAAAGTGTGGCACAGATTTATCTGTGAAATCCTATTTTATGAAAATACAATATTGAAATGACTCCTTAGCCAAACTGAGAATTAACATTTTTTATACATTATGCACAAATTTTTCGGTAAAATGCATGATACTTTTCATCGAGGAAGTCTAACATAGATAACAAGTCTCTCTTTTTGGCATCAGGGACGACTGGTCTTCTTTCAAGCCGTTGCAAGCACTGCAAGTTAGTGATTGACGTTAATGACTGTCCTTTCTTAAAAATCCTGTGCTCTGTCCACATTTCAAGGTCATTAAATGACTGTCTTGTTTTTATTAGAGGAAAATCAGCTCTTGAGGGTGCTGATTTTGATAGGAGTTGTATTCAAAAACTTGTCACATTCTGCAGAAAAGTCGAAGAAATCCTCATCCTTCATTATTATTACATTATTAGGCCTTACCTCTTCTGGAACCATGGTCTTGCATCTTTTTGTTTCTTTTCTCTATGATGCCAAATTCCCTATCTCATGGCATGTAGGAATGTTCTGAAACCAGGAATTTCAAGTCCACTGAATCAAAATGTTTCTTGGCAATAATGTAAATCAGGACCATTAGAATCATCCGATTCTTATTCTACCCTGCACAGTTATCAGCCCATATTTATCAAGACACACTCTGATGTTGTAAAAGGAGTTCTATCTTCTCCGCGCCAACAGCTGTGCACATACAACTTACAACATCTAATTACTACGTTTCCAACTTCCTTTCTTTACATACGGATATACTACCTTCTCTGTGCCATTGGCATGGCCATTTACTACCTACTCAATGAAAAACCTAAAAATTCGAATTTTTGGCAGTTACGACCTTTCCCAGGTCAATGCCTCAATTATCACGAAATTACTATTGGGAACACTACCTAGCTTTATTTCCACCAATCAAACCCGTAATCACCGCGCAAGTTTTGCTGGGTGTAATATCTAACAGCATCTTAACCAATCAAATCTTTTATCGTCGCGAAAGTGATGTTGGGAATAACATCTAATATAAATTCAGCAAATCAAATCCGTAATGGCCGCGCAAGTATTGCTGGGAATACTACCTAAGAGCATTTAAACCAATCAAATCTCTAATCGTCGCGCAAGCGTTGCTCAGAATATTATATACATTATTTCTACCATTAGCTTCATCCAACAAGTCAATTCATCGATGCAATGGCATAGGATGCGTAGTGTTGACAATATAGCAAAGTTTTTAATACCATTAAGTACGAGAAAAATCCGTACCGGCACCGGGAATCGAACCCAGGACCTCTCAGCTGTGCGCGCTGAGAGCTCTCTAACCAACTGAGCTATGCCGGGAACCGATTCACGACGCCGGCCGAACTCCTCTCGTAGTGTCATGTTACGGCCTTACTGCCTGCATTTAAGACGATACACGTCATATATATACAGGAGCGCATATTCAATGACTTTATTGCCATATTCAACAACAGTTTCTTAAAACTGTTAACATCATATATGTATCGAATATGAATGAGGTCTCGCCCACCTCATTACATATTACACGACTAGTATGACTAGTCAGTTTGTTTTTAATACCATTAAGTACGAGAAAAATCCGTACCGGCACCGGGAATCGAACACAGGACCTCTCAGCTGTTCGCGCTGAGTGCTCTCTAACCAACTGAGCTATGCCGGGACCCGATTCACGACGCCGGCCGAACTCCTCTCGTAGTGTCATGTTACGGCCTTACTGCCTGCATTTAAGACGATACACGTCATATATATATATATATATATATATATATATATATATATATATATATACAGGAGCGCATATTCAATGACTTTATGGCCATATTCAACAACAGTTTCTTAAAACTGTTAACATCATATATGTATCGAATATGAATGAGGTCTCGCCCACCTCATTACATATTACACGACTAGTATGACTAGTCAGTTTGTTTTTAATACCATTAAGCACGAGAAAAATCCGTACCGGCACCGGAAATCGAACCCAGGACCTCTCAGCTGTGCGCGCTGAGTTCTCTCTAACCAACTGAGCTATGCCGGGACCCGATTCACGACGCCGCACAGTGTGAAATTTCGCCAATCTAGCTGGCCAAAAGTCAATTTTTGACTTCGAAAATTGAGATCCATGCTGCAGTACATTTTATCATTAAATGTCTGAAGTATCTTGTTCTGCATTTTGTTTGGCAAGGGTCATCATAGTTTACACACAGCACAAGCATAAACATACGCCTCGAGATAAGGTTTCGGTTGCCGTTCTCAGTTGCGTTCAGCGCACCGTAAGAAGAAGCTGTGTAACTTTTGTCAGAAGCGTGGTATTTTAAAAGTGAAACATGGAAAATGCAGAGGAAGGTATGCACTTTAATCCTATATATATATTTAAATAATTTGTTTTCTACTAATAAGCCACAGCATTAAGTTTAAAATGGCCAAAAAATATAGGATTTAAAAAAATATTTTCTCCTTTAAATACAGTTTTTAAAATTTCCAAAAAGTTCCAAACTCTGGAATTTACATAATTATGAAGATCGATTTGTTTTAAATATGCATGCAAAATCTCAAAGTGCGGAAATGTGCGGAAGTTTGTCATTTTCATACTCGCGCACTTCAATTGCAAGGCGGAGGCTGTTTGAAGTGTGGCGTAGTAGCTCCAAACAAACAAGAAATACAAAAATGCTGGACTCGCTGCTTCAGGCTTTGGACATAGGAGAATGTAATAAAACAACTCTTAATAAAATGATTTTTTTTTTGTCAAAACGTTCGATACAGTTTAATAACAAGTGGGTTAAGTGTGGAAGACGGATGCATCAATTTTTTTAATTGGATCGCAGCAGAAATACATAGAAACATGAAATCGGACTGTGCAGAATTTACGAACAAATCGGGTTCAAGTAAGGTAGGCCAAAATTATTCTTTGGCGATAGTAGTTACAGGAGTAAGAGGCGGAAAGCTAAATCTTTTTCTCAGGGGCAAGATTCCGGAGCTGTAATGTTAGCAGCTGAACTAGATCTTAAACATTTAGGGTAAAGAGATGCTGCTAACATTGTTAAAGAACTGTACCTGGATTCCCTTAAAAGAGCAACAAAAATAAAAAGCCAGGCAGTTGTTCGAATCAAAACTGAAGCAAATTACTCCTGAACAGGCATTATCCTTCTATGTTAGTGCCAATCTTACGTACAATCAATGTAAAATTGTGTACAACAATGCAAAAGAATTAGGATCACTGATATATCCTTCCTACTATATTTTACGTCAGGCAAAAAAAAAGCATGCTACCCTCTAGAGGACAGTATTTCGATCACAGAAGTAAATGCAGAAATTAAATTACAGTAATTATTGGACCATATAGTTCATAGATTACCAAGTGTGTAAGAGGATGTTCTAAATAGTATTAGGACACCAATGAAAATAAATTCAAACAATATTTAAATCAAACAAGATAACTGTACATTAATTTATATCCATGGTATTATATGGCAGTATCTGTTCATAAGATCCTGGTACATGGCCCAGAAATTGTAAGTAATTTCATGCTACAATAGGTCAACTGTCGGAAGAAGCACAAGAGGCTCGCAACAAGGACTGTAGAAGATACAGGCAGAATCATACTGGAAAGATGTCAAGAATCCATACTAACAGAGATATACTTTCTATGATGTTGATTTCAAGTGATCCTATCATCTCCAGTCTCAGAAAGTTTCGGCACACAACACATGTTGATTTATCACCGCTATAAAGTTGCTTACGGACCCTGACATTCCCTTTAATGCTGGAGATAGTGAGAGTGATAATGAGTTTTAAGCATTTGTTGCTCTGAAAACATTCTCTTGCTTAGATATTACCTGTTTTAATTTAAATGTCAGTCAGTATTTTAATATATCCCTGCTTTATTATATTAATATTTTATTATTCATTTTATTTTGAGTTAGCATTATTGCCTTCTTACCGTCTTCATTCTTTTTTTAATACTTCTATTTCGTATTATTTTCTGTTTGTGTGATTCAGTCTGCTCTATCTCCATTTACACAAGAGTATTTATTTTCTGTTTATTCAATTATTATGTTTAGTATGCTATTGTTATTATTATTGTTATTATTATTATTACTATCATTATTACTATTACTATTATTATTACTATTATTATTATTATTAATTATTGTTAGTATTAATTATTAGTATTATTATTAATTGTATTTTTTATTAATTGTGTTTATTGTCTTTATTGAGTGTAATTAGTTACCACTGCCACCGGGTATACACCCATTGCAGTGTGAATACATACATACATACACACATACATACATACATACATACATACATACATACATACATACATACATACATACATACATACATACATACATACATACATACATACATTATTAAATGTTACTTTTAAATGTAATTTCATTCACTTATAAACTACTGGCTAACATGTCTTTATTTCCCCACTGCTGGAAAATAATATTTTATTATGTTCTAAAGTGTGATGTATTGTGAAAATGTTTAAGATTCTAGATGTTAGATACAATATATGTGAGTAAAAATACAGTAGGTTTTTCCATATCTGCTAAGACAATGATTAAAATGTGTACGTGTCAGTATTATAATTGTCCGATAATTATCCCTCCAACACTTAACGCAAAATAATTATTTCTGGTTAAAAAAGTAATAAAATTATTTTTAAAATATTGAACATTACCTACAGAAAATTTTCTTTTCCAATTGCCCAATTTAAGAATTCTATGCCAATTCCAAAATGTAACATATTTTTTTGTAATCCGTAGAGATTCGAACCGACATCCTCGCGAGTTCAGAAACCTCGCGCATCTGAAACTGTCTTCAAATGATAGAACAAGGGTAATCTCATGTTATTGTAACATAAAACATTACTACTCGTGCTTATAGAAGAGACAAATATTTTTGGCCAGCTAGATTGGCGAAATTTCACACTGTGCGCCGGCCGAACTCCTCTCGTAGTGTCATGGTACGGCCTTACTGCCTGCATTTAAGACGATACATGTCATATATATACAGGAGCGCATATTCAATGAATTTATGGCCATATTCAACAACAGTTTCTTAAAACTGTTAACATCACATATGTATCGAATATGAATGAGGTCTCGCCCACGTCATTACATATTACACGACTAGTATGACTAGTCAGTTTGTTTTTAATACCATTAAGTACGAGAAAAATCCGTACCGGCACCGGGAATCGAACCCAGGACCTCTCAGCTGTGCGCGCTGAGTGCTCTCTAACCAACTGAGCTATGCCGGGACCCGATTCACGACGCCGGCCGAACTACTCTCGTAGTGTCATGTTACGGCCTTACTGCCTGCATTTAAGACGATACACGTCATACATATACAGGAGCGCATAATCAATGACTTTATGGCCATATTCAACAACAGTTTCTTAAAACTGTTAACATCATATATGTATCGAATATGAATGAGGTCTCGCCCACCTCATTACATATTACACGACTAGTATGACTAGTCAGTTTGTTTTTAATACCATTAAGTACGAGAAAAATCCTTACCGGCACCGGGAATCGAACCCAGGAACTCTCAGCTGTGCGCGCTGAGTGCTCTCTAACCAACTGAGCTATGCCGGGACCCGATTCGCGACGCCGGCCGAACTCCTCTCGTAGTGTCATGTTACGGCCTTACTGCCAGCATTTAAGACGATACACGTCATATATATATATATATATATATATATATATATATATATATATATATACAGGAGCGCATATTCAATGACTTTATGGCCATATTCAACAACAGTTTCTTAAAACTGTTAACATCATATATGTATCGAATATGAATGAGGTCTCGCCCAACTCATTACATATTACACGACTAGTATGACTAGTCAGTTTGTTTTTAATACCATTAAGTACGAGAAAAATCCGTACCGGCACGGGGAATCGAACCCAGGAACTCTGAGCTGTGCGTGCTGAGTGCTCTCTAACCAACTGAGCTATGCCGGGACCCGATTCACGACGCCGGCCGAACTCCTCTCGTAGTGTCATGTTACGGCCTTACTGCCTGCATTTAAGACGATACACGTCATATATATAGAGGAGCGCATATTCAATGGCTTTATGGCCATATTTTCTCCTACTTAATGGTATTAAAAACAAACTGACTAGTCATACTAGTCGTGTAATATGTAATGAGGTGGGCGAGACCTCATTCATATTCGATACGTATATGATGTTAACAGTTTTAAGAAACTGTTGTTGAATATGGCCATAAAGTCATTGAATATGCTCTCCTGTCTATATATGACGTGTATCGTCTTAAATGCAGGAAGTAAGGCCGTAACATGACACTACGAGAGGAGTTCGGCCGGCGTCGTGAATCGGGTCCCGGCATAGCTCAGTTGGTTAGAGAGCACTCAGCGCGCACAGCTGAGAGGTCCTGGTTTCGATTCCCGGTGCCGGTACGGATTTTTCTCGTACTTAATGGTATTAAAAACAAACTGACTAGTCATACTAGTCGTGTAATATATAATGAGTTGGGCGAGACCTCATTCATATTCGATACATATATGATGTTAACAGTTTTAAGAAACTGTTGTTGAATATGGCCATAAATTCATTGAATATGCGCTCCTGTATATATATGACATGTATCGTCTTAAATGCAGGCAGTAAGGCCGTACCATGACACTACGAGAGGAGTTCGGCCGGCGTCGTGAATCGGGTCCCGGCATAGCTCAGTTGGTTAGAGAGCACTCAGCGCGCACAGCTGAGAGGTCCTGGGTTCGATTTCCGGTGCCGGTACGGATTTTTCTCGTACTTAATGGTATTAAAAACAAACTTACTAGTCATACTAGTGGTGTAATATGTAATGAGGTGGGCGAGACCTCATTCATAATCGATACATATATGATGTTAACAGTTTTAAGAAACTGTTGTTGAATATGGCCATAAAGTCATTGAATATGCGCTCCTGTATATATATGACGTGTATCGTCTTAAATGGGCCGTAACATGACACTACGAGAGGAGTTCGGCCGGCGTCGTGAATCGGGTCCCGGCATAGCTCAGTTGGTTAGAGAGCACTCAGCGCGCACAGCTGAGAGGTCCTGGTTTCGATTCCCGGTGCCGGTACGGATTTTTCTCGTACTTAATGGTATTAAAAACAAACTGACTAGTCACACTAGTCGTGTAATATGTAATGAGGTGGGCGAGACCTCATTCATAATCGATACATATATGATGTTAACAGTTTTAAGAAACTGTTGCTGAATATGGCCATAAAGTCATTGAATATGCGCTCCTGCATATATATGACGTGTATCGTCTTAAATGCAGGCAGTAAGGCCGTAACATGACACTACGAGAGGAGTTCGGCCGGCGTCGTGAATCGGGTCCCGGCATAGCTCAGTTGGTTAGAGAGCACTCTGCGCGCACAGCTGAGAGATCCTGGGTTCGATTCCCGGTGCCGGTACGGATTTTTCTCGTACTTAATGGTATTAAAAACAAACTGACTAGTCATACTAGTCGTGTAATATGTAATGAGGTGGGCGAGACCTCATTCATATTCGATACATATATGATGTTAACAGTTTTAAGAAACTGTTGTTGAATATGGCCATAAAGTCATTGAAATATGCGCTCCTGTATATATATGACGTGTATCGTCTTAAATGCAGGCAGTAAGGCCGTAACATGACACTACGAGAGGAGTTCGGCCGGCGTCGTGAATCGGGTCCCGGCATAGCTCAGTTGGTTAGAGAGCACTCAGCGCGCACAGCTGAGAGGTCCTGGGTTCGATTCCCGGTGCCGGTACGGATTTTTCTCGTACTTAATGGTATTAAAAACAAACTGACTAGTCATACTAGTCGTGTAATATGTAATGAGGTGGGCGAGACCTCATTCATATTCGATACATATATGATGTTAACAGTTTTAAGAAACTGTTGTTGAATATGGCCATAAAGTCATTGAATATGCGCTCCTGTATATATATGACGTGTATCGTCTTAAATGCAGGCAGTAAGGCCGTAACATGACACTACGAGAGGAGTTCGGCCGGCGTCGTGAATCGGGTCCCGGCATAGCTCAGTTGGTTAGAGAGCACTCAGCGCGCACAGCTGAGAGGTCCTGGGTTCGATTCCCGGTGCCGGTACGGATTTTTCTCGTACTTAATGGTATTAAAAACAAACTGACTAGTCATACTAGTCGTGTAATATGTAATGAGGTGGGCGAGACCTCATTCATATTCGATACATATATGATGTTAACAGTTTTAAGAAACTGTTGTTGAATATGGCCATAAAGTCATTGAAATATGCGCTCCTGTATATATATGACGTGTATCGTCTTAAATGCAGGCAGTAAGGCCGTGATATGACACTACGAGAGGAGTTCGGCCGGCGTCGTGAATCGGGTCCTGGCATAGCTCAGTTGGTTAGAGAGCACTCAGCGCGCACAGCTGAGAGGTCCTGGGTTCGATTCCCGGTGCCGGTACGGATTTTTCTCGTACGTAATGGTATTAAAAACAAACTGACTAGTCATACTAGTCGTGTAATATATAATGAGTTGGGCGAGACCTCATTCATATTCGATACATATATGATGTTAACAGTTTTAAGAGACTGTTGTTGAATATGGCCATAAATTCATTGAATATGCGCTCCTGTATATATATGACATGTATCGTCTTAAATGCAGGCAGTAAGGCCGTACCATGACACTACGAGAGGAGTTCGGCCGGCGTCGTGAATCGGGTCCCGGCATAGCTCAGTTGGTTAGAGAGCACTCAGCGCGCACAGCTGAGAGGTCCTGGGTTCGATTTCCGGTGCCGGTACGGATTTTTCTCGTACTTAATGGTATTAAAAACAAACTGACTAGTCATACTAGTCGTGTAATATGTAATGAGGTGGGCGAGACCTCATTCATATTCGATACATATATGATGTTAACAGTTTTAAGAAACTGTTGTTGAATATGGCCATAAAGTCATTGAAATATGCGCTCCTGTATATATATGACGTGTATCGTCTTAAATGCAGGCAGTAAGGCCGTGATATGACACTACGAGAGGAGTTCGGCCGGCGTCGTGAATCGGGTCCTGGCATAGCTCAGTTGGTTAGAGAGCACTCAGCGCGCACAGCTGAGAGGTCCTGGGTTCGATTCCCGGTGCCGGTACGGATTTTTCTCGTACGTAATGGTATTAAAAACAAACTGACTAGTCATACTAGTCGTGTAATATATAATGAGTTGGGCGAGACCTCATTCATATTCGATACATATATGATGTTAACAGTTTTAAGAAACTGTTGTTGAATATGGCCATAAATTCATTGAATATGCGCTCCTGTATATATATGACATGTATCGTCTTAAATGCAGGCAGTAAGGCCGTACCATGACACTACGAGAGGAGTTCGGCCGGCGTCGTGAATCGGGTCCCGGCATAGCTCAGTTGGTTAGAGAGCACTCAGCGCGCACAGCTGAGAGGTCCTGGGTTCGATTTCCGGTGCCGGTACGGATTTTTCTCGTACTTAATGGTATTAAAAACAAACTGACTAGTCATACTAGTCGTGTAATATGTAATGAGGTGGGCGAGACCTCATTCATATTCGATACATATATGATGTTAACAGTTTTAAGAAACTGTTGTTGAATATGGCCATAAAGTCATTGAATATGCGCTCCTGTATATATATGACGTGTATCGTCTTAAATGCAGGCAGTAAGGCCGTAACATGACACTACGAGAGGAGTTCGGCCGGCGTCGTGAATCGGGTCCCGGCATAGCTCAGTTGGTTAGAGAGCACTCAGCGCGCACAGCTGAGAGGTCCTGGTTTCGATTCCCGGTGCCCGGTACGGATTTTTCTCGTACTTAATGGTATTAAAAACAAACTGACTAGTCATACTAGTCGTGTAATATGTAATGAGGTGGGCGAGACCTCATTCATAATCGATACATATATGATGTTAACAGTTTTAAGAAACTGTTGCTGAATATGGCCATAAAGTCATTGAATATGCGCTCCTGTATATATATGACGTGTATCGTCTTAAATGCAGGCAGTAAGGCCGTAACATGACACTACGAGAGGAGTTCGGCCGGCGTCGTGAATCGGGTCCCGGCATAGCTCAGTTGGTTAGAGAGCACTCAGCGCGCACAGCTGAGAGGTCCTGGGTTCGATTCCCGGTGCCGGTACGGATTTTTCTCGTACTTAATGGTATTAAAAACAAACTTACTAGTCATACTAGTCGTGTAATATGTAATGAGGTGGGCGAGACCTCAATCATATTCGATACATATATGATGTTAACAGTTTTAAGAAACTGTTGTTGAATATGGCCATAAAGTCATTGAAATATGCGCTCCTGTATATATATGACGTGTATCGTCTTAAATGCAGGCAGTAAGGCCGTAACATGACACTACGAGAGGAGTTCGGCCGGCGTCGTGAATCGCGTCCCGGCATGGCTCAGTTGGTTAGAGAGCACTCAGCGCGCACATCTGAGAGGTCCTGGGTTCGATTCCCGGTGCCTGTACGGATTTTTCTCGTACTTAATGGTATTAAAAACAAACTGACTAGTCATACTAGTCGTGTAATATGTAATGAGGTGGGCGAGACCTCATTCATAATCGATACATATATGATGTTAACAGTTTTAAGAAACTGTTGTTGAATATGGCCATAAAGTCATTGAATATGCGCTCCTGTATATATATGACGTGTATCGTCTTAAATGGAGGCAGTAAGGCCGTAACATGACACTACGAGAGGAGTTCGGCCGGCGTCGTGAATCGGGTCCCGGCATAGCTCAGTTGGTTAGAGAGCACTCAGCGCGCACAGCTGAGAGGTCCTGGTTTCGATTCCCGGTGCCGGTACGGATTTTTCTCGTACTTAATGGTATCAAAAACAAACTGACTAGTCATACTAGTCGTGTAATATGTAATGAGGTGGGCGAGACCTCATTCATAATCGATACATATATGATGTTAACAGTTTTAAGAAACTGTTGCTGAATATGGCCATAAGGTCATTGAATATGCGCTCCTGCATATATATGACGTGTATCGTCTTAAATGCAGGCAGTAAGGCCGTAACATGACACTACGAGAGGAGTTCGGCCGGCGTCGTGAATCGGGTCCCGGCATATCTCAGTTGGTTAGAGAGCACTCAGCGCGCACAGCTGAGAGGTCCTGGGTTCGATTCCCGGTGCCGGTACGGATTTTTCTCGTACTTAATGGTATTAAAAACAAACTTACTAGTCATACTAGTCGTGTAATATGTAATGAGGTGGGCGAGACCTTATTCATATTCGATACATATATGATGTTAACAGTTTTAAGAAACTGTTGTTGAATATGGCCATAAAGTCATTGAAATATGCGCTCCTGTATATATATGACGTGTATCGTCTTAAATGCAGGCAGTAAGGCCGTAACATGACACTACGAGAGGAGTTCGGCCGGCGTCGTGAATCGCGTCCCGGCATAGCTCAGTTGGTTAGAGAGCACTCAGCGCGCACATCTGAGAGGTCCTGGGTTCGATTCCCGGTGCCGGTACGGATTTTTCTCGTACTTAATGGTATTAAAAACAAACTGACTAGTCATACTAGTCGTGTAATATGTAATGAGGTGGGCGAGACCTCATTCATAATCGATACATATATGATGTTAACAGTTTTAAGAAACTGTTGTTGAATATGGCCATAAAGTCATTGAATATGCGCTCCTGTATATATATGACGTGTATCGTCTTAAATGCAGGCAGTAAGGCCGTAACATGACACTACGAGAGGAGTTCGGCCGGCGTCGTGAATCGGGTCCCGGCATAGCTCAGTTGGTTAGAGAGCACTCAGCGCGCACAGCTGAGAGGTCCTGGTTTCGATTCCCGGTGCCGGTACGGATTTTTCTCGTACTTAATGGTATTAAAAACAAACTGACTAGTCATACTAGTCGTGTAATATGTAATGAGGTGGGCGAGACCTCATTCATAATCGATACATATATGATGTTAACAGTTTTAAGAAACTGTTGCTGAATATGGCCATAAAGTCATTGAATATGCGCTCCTACATATATATGACGTGTATCGTCTTAAATGCAGGCAGTAAGGCCGTAACATGACACTACGAGAGGAGTTCGGCCGGCGTCGTGAATCGGGTCCCGGCATAGCTCAGTTGGTTAGAGAGCACTCAGCGCGCACAGCTGAGAGGTCCTGGGTCGATTCCCGGTGCCGGTACGGATTTTTCTCGTACTTAATGGTATTAAAAACAAACTTACTAGTCATACTAGTCGTGTAATATGTAATGAGGTGGGCGAGACCTCATTCATATTCGATACATATATGATGTTAACAGTTTTAAGAAACTGTTGTTGAATATGGCCATAAAGTCATTGAAATATGCGCTCCTGTATATATATGACGTGTATCGTCTTAAATGCAGGCAGTAAGGCCGTGATATGACACTACGAGAGGAGTTCGGCCGGCGTCGTGAATCGGGTCCTGGCATAGCTCAGTTGGTTAGAGAGCACTCAGCGCGCACAGCTGAGAGGTCCTGGGTTCGATTCCCGGTGCCGGTACGGATTTTTCTCGTACTTAATTGTATTAAAAACAAACTGACTAGTCATACTAGTCGTGTAATATGTAATGAGGTGGGCGAGACCTCATTCATATTCGATACAAATATAGCAAAGTTCATTATCTCAGCCAACTTTGAAATTTTATTGCTTGTCACCTACGCAATAGTAGGAAATAACGTGTTGTTTTATCGACAGACTTTATAGGTAGTAAAAAGATTAAATTTTAATATCGGAATGAAATCGGCGTATACAAAAGTGACTAATCTGGCTCTTGCTAACAATGTTCATAGTGTCAGAAATTAATGCGTTGGGAAGGATATTGGATCACAGTCACAAGATGTGTGCCAATCTTCTATTGAGGATAAAGACAAAGACCCCAAGGAATACAGGAAAGGAGGTTATAACACCCTATCAAAATTGGAGACGTGTTCGAAACGAGGTACCACGTTACAAAAAAATTGGGTTGGTGCTACTTTTCGACAGTGTGGTTATGCTGGGATTGTGAAAACAGGCAGTTTGTTGCTTTAAAAGTACCGAAAAGCGCAAATTATTAGTGAAATCACAAGATACCAAATATATATATTTTGGAGAGAGTGAGGAATTGCCATGTAAATGACATAAATAGACATAAAATTGTACAATTATCAGACTACTTCGAAGTAAGTGGTGTCAATGGCACTCACGTGTGTATGAGTTTTGAATTTCGTGGGAAAAATTTGTTAAACTTAATAAGGCGAAGTAATCATCTTTTAAGCATGAGTCTGTAAAGAATGTGTGGTTGCGTGCTATTTGCAAGAAATATTAAAAAGATAGGCAATGGTAAACTTTAGCTGTCCCTGCTTACGTCGTTCTTTCACGCATGGAAGTACAACGGGATTCAAAAGCACTGCCATAATAAAAGAAGGCTGACGGTTTTATGTATGCTATTGACGGCGTACTTTACGATGCCGACACTAGAGTGGCATAAAAAGCGCAATTTTATTAATTGTCTATGAATATATTTACACAATGAACGTCTGTCACTTTAACCTCTCTTTTAAATGTCAGTCGACGGTTTAACCTCTCTTTTAAATGTCAGTCTACGGTTCGAACCCCGAAATTAAATTATTCTTTATTATAGCTATATAAAAAGCGCAATTATATTAATTGTCTATGAATATATTTACACAATGAACGTCTGTCACTTTAACCTCTATTTTAAATGTCAGTCGACGGTTCGAACCCCGAAATTAAATTATTCTTTATTATAGGTATAATACAATTGCTCGAAAAATCTAAATAAAGTGTATACAGAATGAACTTCTCCCTTTAAATCTCAGTTTACAGTTTGAACCAAGTGACGGCTATATTTTCCGAGTTCGGGCCCCGAAAATTAATTGCTTTTATTGGGGGTATAATTCAATTGCTGTAAAAATCTAAAAACTTGTGTACACAAAGAATCTCGCCCTTTAAATCTATAATTTTAATCCAATGAACGTCTGTCACTTTAACCTCTCTTTTAAATGTCAGTCGACGGTTCGAACCCCGAAATTAAATTATTCTTTATTATAGGTAGGTATAATACAATTGCTCGAAAAATCTAAACGAAAGTGTATACACAATGAACCGCTCCCTAACCCATATATTCCCACAGGGTCGTTAACAACCCACATCATATTTTATTGGTTTCTTTAATATTTGTTTAAATTTTCGGTTGGACACCATCATTATGTGTTCGATAATATGTTGGAACACTTTTGTTTGTCCAATTGTTCCGTTGTAACTCTCTGCAATGCATTTTAACTGAAAATGTGTAACACTTCATTTTGGTTATAATGCACGTCAACAAAGAAATGTAAATAGACACTTCATTGTTAAGTATTTTAGTTCTGTTGTTGTTTTATTACATAGGGCAAGCAGTAACCAATATGATTACATGAGGTGGAGTCATGAATTTTATTCATTAGTGGCGTAATAGTGTAAGAAATTTGGCGTGGGTCGTTTTCGACCCTATGGGCACATAGGGAACCTTTCGTACATTTTGCTAAATTTTCTAATAATATTATTATTGTGAGTAGATTTTCTTTACTTTCATATTCCCTATGAAAATTTACGAAACATTTACGATTTATTAATATGTGAAGTAATTTTTTTAGGAAAAGTACTATCCTGCTAACACAGCTAACAAGCAAACATTCTGATGAAGTCAAATAAAAAAGTTATTTTTTTTTCTTCCACCATGTTAATAATGTCAAAAGAAGTGCTCATACAAATTTTGGCCACTCGACCACAATTACGAGGCTGTCCAGAAAGTAATTTTCCCTGGTGTCGTTTGCAGAAAAAAGCACAACTGCATGGAAAGATTTATTGAAACAGATACAGCAAATGTTGCGCTACTTGTCAACATATCCCCAACCTGGAATTGAGATATCTGTCACACCATGGGGTCAATTTTTGTATCCTTTGTGTCGTAGAAGTTAGCCGTTTTGGATCGGAACCAGTGTTTGATAGCCGTTTAGAGTTTCTGTCGATCCCATGATATGACAAATATCTCAATTCCGATGAGAATATGTTGGAAAAATAGCTCTATAATTATTGCTTTGTCTGTTCCAATAAATTTATCCAATGAAATTGTGTTTTCTTTCTGTTAACTTCCCCTGGCGAACTTATTTTTACGGCCCTCGTAATTGCGGTTGAGTGGCCAAAATTTGTATAAATACTTCTTTTGAGATTATTAACATGGTGAAAGAAATTAATTAACTTTTTCATCTGCATCCATCAGAATGTTTTCTTTTCCCTTAATTTAGAGATAATTACGACAAATCTCACAAAAAGAGTCTTACCACTTTCGAAATATTGGAAGAACTTGAAACAGTATTTTCTCAGGAAAATATTTCAAATATTGAGTGGTTCTACAACCTCCTGAAGATGACGGTAATGAAACTGGTGACGATTCGGTTGACAAAGATTGTAACAATCTCTGTGCCATCGCCAACTTGAGGCTGCAGCTGAACTTTTTGTCAATAAAGAGTCTGTAGATTGCAATGAAATTGTTCATAACAAAGATTGCGAAAATGAAAACTTGGTAGAAATACAACTATCTTTCTGGAAGCATCAGGGATAATTGGAGGGATTGATGTGACCTTATAAAATAGTCATTAGCTACAATTAATCGTTCCAGTTCTGTAGAATTAGAGTCCATTGTTTCTCGCGTTGTGGGCCAGAAATCTGAAAGATGTGTTTACTGCAAAAGATGTGATATAGCATTTTATGATAAGTGCTTCATACAGTTCCATGCGTAGTTTTTTTTTTTCTGATGTACATCCATTTACATTCCCTTCATTTGTAAGTTCATGAAAGCAGCACTTGTGTGGTTAGTGGTTACCGGTAATATTTTGTTTGGTTTAGGATGCTATAGTTGTGCAAAACCTTTTTTTTTTCATTGGTAATAGTAGTTTTGTAAATTTGTTGTTTTATATTTTTTTGTAAAAACTGAATCCTTACAGTAATAAAAAATTCCTATTACATCAAACATGTAAAAGGTTGACTAAATTATGTCCAACAACCTTAGTAAATACATCCTATTACATAGCACCCACCTGGAATTTCTGAGTAACAGAGACAGTTTTATGCATAGTAGTTTTGTACATCTATCCCTTTGTACTTGTATACACAAAATATAAGTGTAATAATAAATTTTTGAGTTATATTAAGCAAAGGAGTAATTTTTCCATTAATTATGTCCAAAAGATTTAGTAAATAATCGTTATGATGACTTTACTGTAATATGCATGAAAAGGATGTTCATGTGCCCACAGGGTCATTTTCGACCCACGGTTAAATGGGCACTATTGATTATATACGCGGAGATTTTGCATTCTCATTTTCTTACTATAACTAAAACAAGCAACATTTGTGAAAATGAAGACTTTTTTCAAAAATAAAAGTTACGGGCATATATGGGTTAAATCTCAGTTTACAGTTCGAACCCAGTGACGGGTATATTATGCGAGTTCGGGCTCCGAAAATTAATTACTTTTGTTGGGGGTATAATTCAATTGCTGTAAAAATCTAAAAACTTGTATACACAAGGAATCTCGCCCTTTAAATCTATAATTTTAGCACAATGAACGTCTGTCACATTAACCTCTCTTTTAAATGTCAGTCGACGGTTCGAACCCAGAAATTTAATTATTCTTTATTTTAGGTATAATACAATTGCTCGAAAAATCTAAATAAAGTGTATACAGAATGAACTTCTCCCTTTAAATCTCAGTTTACAGTTTGAACCCAGTGACGGGTATATTTTGCGAGTTCGGGCCACGAAAATTAATTACTTTTATTGGGGGTGTAATTCAATTGCTGTAAAAATCTAAAAACTTGTATACACAATGAATCTCGCCCTTTAAATCTATAATTTTAACCCAGTGACGGCATTATTTCCTGAGTTTTAGCCCCGAAATTTGAAGTTATAATTTATTAATAGCATTATGAACGATTTTCAAGAAAAATGTCAAAAATAGCATACACAACGAGTCTGTAACACACAATATCACTACACACTTCTCATCCTCTTCTCTTTAATATTATATGTTGGCTCTGAAAAGAGCCGTTGTTTCTGCTGCACTGGATTAGACAGAGTAGAAAGCTGCAATTTGATCCAGCAAGTTATCAAATGCAGTCCGTGTCTTCTTTCTCAATCAGCTGCCACCACATTAACTCGTCCATGTAGGATGGGAGATGAGCGTCACAAGTGCCGGACATCTCCTTCAGCTTCTGCTTCACATTTTTCCAGAAGCATTCCACATTGTTCTTATGTACACCTGTCAATGGAGCCTCGAACTGAGAATATATAACTGCCCTGGGTTGAAACTGTAGACTGATGTCTAAAGTGAGAGGGTAATTTTGTATACTTTTTTTTTTAGGTTTTTCCAGCAATTGTATTATATCTATAATAAAAAAATAATTAATTTTCGGTGCTCCAACTCAAAGAAATATAGCTGTCACTGGATTCAAACTGTGGACTGAAGTTTAAAGTGAGAGGGTAATAATTGTGCATACTTTTTTTTTCAAGCAATTGTATTATACCTAAAATAAAGGATAATTAAATTTCAGGACTCGAACTGAGGAAATATAGCCGTCAGTGGGTTCCAACTGTGGACTGACATTTAAAGTGAGAGGTTCATTTTCTATACATGTTTTTAGATTTTTCCAGCGATTTCATTATACTTACATAGGGGTTCACAACCAGAGTGGACCAAGTCCATCTGGAATAGTTCTGAGATATTGACACAATATTGAGTCTTCATTCACCTTCCATAGGAAATGCTGTCCTCTGAGGAGTAACAAATGAGTTATGAACTTTGTTTGTTATGGCAATGGATAAATCTAAGTGTTCTTCATCCGAGATTGTATTACTCCAAAAACTGATCACGGGTGGACTTCGTAAACTCTGGTTGTGCGCCCTTCAAATAATAATTAAATGTCGGGGATCGAACTAGGGATATATAGCCCTGACTGGGTTCAAACTGAAGACTGATATCAATGTCTTCTCGATCTAGACCAGGGGCATGTTTCTCGAAACTCATGGACTAATAATATTAGCCTGCACAGTAGTAATATTAGTTTATTAAATAAAATTTTTACAAAGTCTGTGTTTCTAGAAACTACAAGGGTAAAGTAATAGTTACCAGTTCACAGACTAGTAATATTGTTCGAGTTTCACCAGTTCATAAGTGATTCTGTTTCTTAAAATGCTGATTTAGTTGATTATACCAGTATTCAACAGGAATATTGCTACAAGACTCTAAAGATTGGATGATTTCTATATTATCAGTTACCAGTGACAACCTTTCTCAGATAATCAAAACAAAATATTGTAGTTATTTTTTTAATATGTGGTTTACTGGTTGCGATTGAAGTGATGAAGTTGTTGTGAGAAGAGCTAAAACTATATCCAGAAAGAACAATTATTCCATCATGGGAGCACTATTTAAATATAATGAACAGTTTGGGTAAAGTGCTGAATAGCTTGAAGAGTTGTTAAATATAGTGGGACCTGCCATAACAAGACAAACAAATAGAAGTCATGCATTATGAGCAAAGCTTCAAATACAAGTTCCTCTACAAATTGGAATGTTGATTGTTTTCCAATGCCATCAGGTATTTCTGTCCTAGACCAGCAACACTTGCAGAACTTTTTTCTTAATAATCTAATACCAATTCATCAACTGCAATAATTTTTGCTGGCTTCCCTCCTCCACTGCCAGTTCTTCTGACACTGTCAACTTTAGCCTACAAATTAAATATAAAGCTACACTAGTTTATGAATAGATGAAATGTAAAGCTGAAAAAAAAAAAATAGCGAATTTTTCATCAAGTCATATTAAGTGGCATTCATGTCGGCAGTAGACCCACTGGCTACATAATATGTTCATATTATGATACCGGTACTAACTGTGAACTTGAATTTGTACTTGTCAAAGTTGCTTTCTTAACGTATGTTCTGAGGTATCAGTTCCATAGCCTCACACATTACAAATATTTGTTTCCATTGGTTTACTTTACCATTTTCGTTAATATGCTTTAAAAAGCAGCGAATAAAATATCCTTTGATTCATTAATCATATTCACTACAATTGATTTACTTTAAATTGATGGCTTTTCAGCCGAAAAGAGAAATCAAAACCAAAACAAGTTAGCCTTCTAACCTCAAATAACAATACAAATGACCCTTAAGGAACCCGCAGGTTCATTGCCGCCACACATAAGACCGCCATTAGTCCCTATCCTGTGCAAGATTAATCCAGTCTCTATCATATCCTGCCTCCCTCAAAAGCATTTTAATATTATCCTCCCATCTACATCTCGGCCTCCCCAAAAGTTTTTTTCCCTCCGGTCTCCCAACTAACACTCTATATGCATTTCTGGATTCGCACATACGTGCTACATGCCCTGCCCATCTCAAACGTCTGGATTTAATGTTTCTAATTATGTGAGGTGAAGAATACAATGCGTGCAGTTCTGCATTGTGTAACTTTCTCCATTCTCCTGTAACTTCATCCCTCTTAGCCCCAAATATTTTCCTAAGAACCTTATTCTCAAACACGCTTAACCTATGTTCCTCTCTCAAAGTGAGAGTTTATTTTAATTTAGCACATTTACCTTCTTTAATCGTAGGTAGAAAATTCACCACAGTCCCTTCTATGATATTAGTTTACGTCCTCTGGTAGATAGTAGATAAATATAATTCAATACAACCCAGTATAGTAAGAAACAAATAAATAATACAATTAAAATTTTTATTTAGTGTAAAGTGTGCATAAGTTCCATTTATTTGTTGCATAATATGTTGCAGGTATAATTATAAAACTGCATTAATTTTAATGTGAAGAGAATTCACCATGTTAACATAACCTGTTTGCATCAACATTTTAAGTTGAGAACGAAAGCTATTTTGAGATTTAATAAAGAAAAATATATTTAGGATAGACTTCAGAACACGATTACCATCCTTACTTGTAGGTAGAAAATTCACCACAGTCTCTCCTATGAAATGTAGCCTACATAGGTTAGGCCTACCGTATATTATTTCCCCTCGTAGATAGTCGATAAATACAATTCAATACAACTCAGTATCGTAATAAATTAGTTAATTAAAATACAAATTGAAAGTGCGAGGTATCATAGTGACATTATGCTTAATTATAATGTATAATTGCGGATATAGAAATATAAGGTAAATACAGTAAACATAACCTACAATTCCTATATGGTATCATAACGTAGTTATGGAATGACGGGGCATTGGAGAACATCAAAATTAGACAGAAATGGTTATATTATAGGATAACTGGTTCTTAATTTGAACTGAGTACATTAAGCATTCCTGATATTTTCCGGAAATGCTTTATCAGTGTCTATAACTAGTAGCCTATATGTGAAGATTTCTCAACGAAGATTTCTCAACACTAATGCTTTCTTTCGCTGTAAAAAAATTATTCAGCAATATATTTATACATATATTAATACAGTGGTCTGTAATTTGAATAATTGTGCTGTCACATTCACATTCAACATGACAACATAACCTTGTAAATCTGGTTGCTTTGAGGTTGCCTTATTGCAATACAGCTGCCATTTAGTCAAGTGTCCGAAGACCAATAAAGCATCACTCATAAAGCAACTAAGCCAAGAAATAATGGGGGCAGGGTGGCCAGTTCCTGTTCCCTTCCATTGCATACATCACTGACTACTAGCGCTGAGGTAGTTCTGGTGATTTCAAGTGAAAATCGTTCAATTTACTTTTTGTGGAAATGCATTTGATCTTATAAGCAAGGCATAATAAAAGTCTAAATTAACCAAACTAATTCGTATATGCAAGGCGTATGTGCGCTAGTTTAGTCCTAGTAACATATTTAACTAATCAGACTTCAGATTGAAGTACTGTATGAAACGAATAAATGCAGTTGATGTGTAAACAAATTGCCTTTACAAGTCGTCATACGTAACGTTATGCTTAATTATAATTGCATAATTGCGAATGTAGAAATAAAGTAAGTAGTGATAGAGTAAACATAACCTATAATTTTAAAACATCAAAATATGCGTGCGATGCAACTGAAAATTATTGACTGATGCATAAATGAATGTGCAAGAATTTCGTAATGAAGCACGCTTCATTTCATTTAATTACAATATTAGGTACTATAACAGCAATGAAATCTATATGGTAAAATTTTTGGTAATATACATCTCCTTTTTAGTTCTAATTGTGTATATTATCAAATGTGTATTATTTCCAATGCGAATGCGACTCTGCTGTACCCAAAAAAATAAAAATTTAATGTCGGGGATCGAGCAAATATTGCCCTCACTGGGTTCAAACTGCAGACATATTTCAGTAATGCGACTCTGGTGTAGCCTTTGTAAACTACGTCCATATTTCCATAGATGAAACCGTTAGCCTTCTGTTTTTTTTTTTCCGGTTTAATTATCACCATGCC
This sequence comes from Periplaneta americana, assembly GCF_040183065.1. NCBI lineage: Eukaryota > Metazoa > Arthropoda > Insecta > Blattodea > Blattidae > Periplaneta > Periplaneta americana. Next base: position 102,658,704 of record NC_091123.1, read on the forward strand.
CCATAACGCGTAGTCATATTACATGGTTTATTGAAACTTGTTTATCAATTTTGTGTTCATTGGTGTCCCATTGTCTTTTGCTTCACTGTTTCGTGGTTTTGTTGATATTGATTGTTGTGTTGTATTATTTTATGTTATTCACTGTTGAATGTTCTCTATCACTATCACTATCTTTGAGTTAATTATACTTGTTCTATTTACGCTGTTTATATATATATATATATATATATATATATATATATATATATATATATATACACTTTTGTTAATTGGATCTTCGCTATCACTCTCTTTCACTTAATTAAACTAATATCTTCACTATCACTCTCTTTCACTTAATGAAACTAATTCTATTTACACTATTTACATATGTTATTTCCGTCATACTTTTGAGTCACGTAGTACTTCCTGTCCAAAGATTGTGAATTCCATTGTTATTTTCATGCGTGCAAGAACGACCTAAGCAGGAACCGCTAAAGTTTGCCGAGGAAAACATATAGCCAATATGTTTATATATTATAAGGAACATTGAGATCTGTTGTCAGCATAAGTAGGGAATTAACTTATATTTGTTCGAATCCGACTGTTTGCGTTCGAATATAATATGCTGTAGAATGTAATACCAAACACTGTAGATACTAATACCGGAAAGCTGGCTCTCATATGTGCGACATCGACTAACAGCGCTCCAAGCGGAAAGGTTTGAATAAGTTGACGAGAGGGTCGGCCGTGCGAGAGGAGATCGAAACATTTCTTGTGTTGCCTGCAGCGAGCTAGAAGTAAGAATAGTTGCCTGTCTAAGAAGCTGTGATGCTAGCAAATATGATTGCAATATAAAATGTTTCGAAATATAATATTGTAAGCCTTATAAAGCACAAAATTTATCTTGTTATAGATAACTTGGAGAATGCTAGAACTCCTAAAAGACAAAAAATTTCGTCTGAGAAAAAAATATATTTCTTACTAACAAACTAAGGAATGCGCAGAAAATTATGTCAAAACAAAGGAAACTCATTCAAACCCTAAGAGCTGATGTACAAAAATTGAAAAAATCTCATTCATCTTTAGAATGTGTTCAATTGCTGGTAGAAGATTCTTTTCTTAAATCTCAGTTGAAGCTAAGAAAAAGAAAACCTATGGGAAGGCGATATACCGTGTATGACAAAAATTTCGCACTGGCATTGCATTATGCTTCACCGAATGCATATCGATACTTGAGGAAGACTTTCTGTCTGCCGACTATTCGCTCCTTATTCCTCGTAATTGGCTGCAACAATTGGGTGTTGGTCCATGTTTCAATGAGACAATAATGCAACTTCTTAAGATAAAATCGAGAAGTCTGACACCAGCTCAAAGAGTTGTTTCCATTGTACTTGACGAGATATCTTTGAAACAAAATTTCTCGTATGATGCAAAATCATATTTATTCGATGGCTTTGTAGAATTTGGACCGTACGAGAGTCAAAATGAAACAAAAAGTGAAGAATTGAAACCCGCAAATCAGGCTTTAATATTTATGATTAGGGGCTTGCAAACCAACTACAAGCAGATAATACGATTATTTCCTATCTAATAATTCCACGCCAGGTGATGTTCTAAAGGATCTTCTTTCCGAAGCCATCCGCGAGGTTAAGAAGTGTGGCTATTTTCCTAAAGTAGTCGTTAGTGACCAGGCTGCCAGTAATAATAGAATGAGGAATTTATTGGGATGCGAGGTTGATAAACCATTTATTGAAATAGATGGAGAACAACTTTAAGCGGCACGACCTTTCGTACAAAGATGAAGTATACAAGTGGCAACATGTTGTTGAACTGTATAAAAAGGATAAAGATATGAATCCTCGATTATGCCCAAATTTGAGACAAAAAGATATAGAACTTCCACCTTTCTCGCCCATGAGGGTTTGTCTGTCTGTACAGGTGCTAAATCATTCAGTCAGCAAGGCCATAAAAACTCATGTATCGTTTCAGTCACTACCTGAAGAAGCTCTTCAAAGAGCTGAGTTTACAGAGCTAGTGGATCGTGGATTTGACTATTTTAATTCATCGACCATGAACGATGTTAAATCCTCACGCAGGGTTTTGCAAACTACTTCTTGTCATTGGACGACTCTACAAAAACTGGAAAGTCTGTTTTCAAAACTGAAAATTCTGAGCGAAAAAAGGACAAACCCTCCTTGCTTTAAGGGTTGGAAGAAAATTTTAACTTTCGGTTCCTGCTTAAAAGACGTATAACACAAGACTGTATTGAAAATATTTTCTCTGTTGTGCGTTCTAAGGGTGGTAATAACATTACCCCTGACAGCTGTAAATTCAAGTCTGCTGTCAGAGGAATTATGAGCTGCCAGCTCTTAACACCTTCAGAGAAAGGCAACTGTGAAATTGAAGTTAGTGATTTTTTAGTTACGAAGAAGGAGATTGAAGAAAGTTCATTTAGAATCTGCAGTGATTATCCAGCAACAGAAAACAGTTTTGTAGAAACCGCTGAACTTGAAGAGGACAATCATGATCAGTGTATGATTCCAGATAATGCACTAACATATGTGACAGAGTGGGCTTGTAGCAGAATACCACATGAGACATGCAAACTGGAACTAGCTAGTTTCAAATCTGAAAACTTGACAGGCATTTATCAGCACATTGCAAATAAAAAGTATGACAGTGCTAATTTTCTAATTCCCACAAGTTATTCAGTTTCTTTATCTAAAATTATTCGATCAACATTTCACACGTACTTCAGAAAAATTCTTTCATCAAGCAGACAAGGTGTAAAAACCAAGATAATGACCCTTATTTTTTTAACAAATAGATCAAACTAATTCAGTATGTAAAGATTGTAAACATATTTTCGTTAATAAGTTCCTTAACGTAATGATCAATTGTTTTGTAAAATATGAATGTGACAGAATAAGTTGTAGAACAGTGACTGGAAAAAAGAACAGAAAGGCTAAAAAAAAGTAATGCATCAGTAACCTGGAGAATAGAGAGCTAATGGGACATATGAAACAACAGGAAATATTGTCTCTCTCACCAGAAGGATATAAATTAGGTGCTAGTTACTGCAGACAAACTCTTGAGGATGGAGGCGTGAGTGTATTTCTCAAATCTGACCTTAAATTAAAAAATATTGAACATTCACATTTTTGCAAAGACAGGGATTTAGAAATTTGTGCTGTTGAATAAGAAAATGAAACATATAATTTCATAATAATAAGGCTATATAGAGCACCATCTGGAGACTACGAAAATTTTATTCATTTATTGGAAAAGGCACTAGAATACTTACAGAAACTGAAACGTGAATGCATTATTTGCGGAGATATCAATGTCGATTATCTAACAGAAAGCAATAGGAAAGATCAACTAAATTCATTGCTAGCATCTTCCAATTTAATTTACACAGTAAACTTTCCGACCAGAATACAAGGGGATTCAGCTACTGCAATAGACAACATATTCATCGGAAAAGAAAAAATAGGTATATCTCAAACAACCCCAATAATTAATGGTCTTTCGGATCACGATGCTCAACTCCTAAGTATAAATATTAACACATCATCAAAAAAAACCAACTAAAGTGAGATTCAGAAATATAAACAGGGAATCATTAAATGATTTTGAAATAAATCTTAAAAATGAAACATGGGAATCAGTATACAGTCAAAGTGATATGAACAGTAAATGCAACGAGTTTCATAAAACATTTCTAAATATTTTTGAATCCAGTTTTCCTGTAAAGTATAAAAATGAAACAATATGTAACAATAGATGGACTACACAAGGTATTAAAATCTCATGCAAAACCAAGAGATCATTATACATACAAAGCAGAAATAGTAATGATACAAACTTAAAACAACACTACAAAAATTATTCAAAAATATTACACAAAGTAATTCAAAAAGCTAAAGAATTACACTATAATACAACAATACAAAACTCTGATAATAAAATCAAAACAACTTGGAACATAATTAAAAAAGAAAGTGGACGATCAAAAAGTAAAGTAACAAACTTTACCCTTATATCTAACAATACAAAAACGTCAGTCCCAAATGAAATTGCAAACATATTTAACAAATATTTTCTTACAATAACTGATTACCTCAACATCCCCCAAGATAATGTTACTAACAGTTTAGATTCTTTAACACAATATTTTCCGACAAAATTCCCAAATATTAAAATATTTCCAACAAACAAACAAGAAATAATTGCAATTATTAAAAATCTAAAGTCAAAAAACTCCTCAGGGTATGATTAAATAACAAGCAAAATATTAAAAGCGAGTTCACATATTATAGCTGGGCCATTAAGTTATTTATGTAACTATTCAATGTTCAATGGTATATTTTCCAAGAGATTAAAATATTCAGTGGTTATTCCTATCTTCAAAAAGGGAGAAACAACGTCTCCAGAAAATTACAGACCCATATCACTTCTACCAGTCTTCTCCAAAATCTTTGAAAAAGTAATGTATAAAAGATTATATCATCACCTAGAAAGATACAACATTTTAGTCCCAGAACAATTTGGATTTAGGAAAAATAAAGGCACAGAAAATGCAACATTTAGTTTAACTGACAAAATTCTGGAGACAGTAAATAATAAATTACAAGTTGGAGGAATTTTCTGTGATTTATCCAAAGCATTTGAATGTATAAATCATAAAATGCTGCTAGATAAATTAGATTATTATGGAATTAAAGGTGTTGCACACCAATGCTTTCACTCATATCTCATAGATAGGAAACAGAAAGTTGAAATCAATACAACTATGAAATCTACATCGACATGGGGAACTATTAATAATGGAATTCCTCAAGGATCAATATTAGGTCCCCTACTTTTTCTAGTCTTTATAAATGATCTTGCCCCCCTTATAAAAGATGTAGGTCATCCCATATTATTTGCAGATGACACAAGTATAGTAATTACAGCCAATAACTCCAACACATTCCAATCTTCAACAGAGGAAATTCTCTTCAAAATATGTGACTGGTTCTCAGTCAATAAATTAGTATTAAATTGTAACAAAACTAACATAATTCAATTTAAATCCTGTCCAAATTCAACGTCGCAAACTTCTAGCGCAATAATTAACAATAGATCCCTATTAGAAACAACAACAACCAAATTTCTTGGCTTAAAAATCGATCATGTGTTAAATTGGAAAAATCATATTAAAGAAATTACCCCCAAACTAAATTCAGCTTGTTTTGCTATTAGATCTATGCAAAAGATAGTAATATCAATACCTTAAAAACAATATACTTTGCATATTTCCACTCGGTAATGAGTTTTGGAATAATATTCTGGGGAAATTCCACAGATAGTAACAATACATTTCTATTACAAAAAAGAGTAATTAGAATAATAGTAGGTGCGAAATCTAGGGAGTCGTGTAGGACTATTTTCAAAAAACTACAAATAATGCCCATGGCTTGTCAGTATATCTTTTCATTAATAGTCTTCCTCGTATGTAATCGTGAAAACTTTGTAACTAATTCAACAGTTCATAGCATAAATACACGTCAAAAAATGACTTTCATACTCCATCGGCAAGTCTATCGTGCTATCAAAAAGGAGTGCGTTATATGGCAGTAAAAAATTTTAATAGCCTCCCTATCGATATAAAAAATGAAACTCAAAACATAAAATTATTTAGGGCCAAATTAAAGAAGTACCTAATTTCTCACGCCTTCTATTCTGTAGGTGAATTCATGACATTCAATAACACTTCATGAAATTGATACTAAAACTATGTTGTACTAGTAGACTATATTGTAAATCTCGTCTGTATATATTTCATCTAGACTGTGACTATAAATTAAGATTTTATAATAGTATTAAGTTTTTTGACTTGTTCCATATTCAAGCTGTAAACATGTATGAATACCATGGAATGTTAATAAATACAATACAATACAATTAAGAAGTATGCACTGTAGCTTTAATGTTGTTTTTCACCAATGTGATATCTCTTTTGAAATACCTTATAATATTATTATTATTAGCATCATAATGTTAGTTCAATAGTTATGATAATTAAATTAACGAGAATGTAAATCTGACCGTTCTGTAATGATTTCTTTAGCTCTCATGTAATACTGTATAGGCCTACCACAATTCCTCCCAACCCCTCCTAGATATGTACGCAATCAAATACTGTAGAGAGCTTCGTACGGTATTTGAATCAATACATATTGGAAGCATTGTTCAAACCAAGCCGCTAGACAGCACTAGTGTTCTCGTGTCGCCGCCCGACACCATGTTAATCGCACTGCTTTCCAGTATTAGTTCTCTACAGTATTTGGTAATACTCATCCGAGTTTTCAAGATGACCGGTGTTGCCAGGTTTTTTCTAACGAAAACCTCTACAGACATTTGAAAATTCCACATACGGTAAAAAGAATCCCAATGTTGGTCAAATCAAATCTCAATGGTCCTATTTCATATCAATGTAGGCCTATTAAATAAGCCTATTGAAGATGGTGATAAAAGAAAAAGTTTGCACTTACAGCTACAACTGAAATTGTGTTCCCTCGATATTTGCCATCACAACACGTTCGAATGTAAGAAAAAATGCGAAAACAAATCACAAAAACAGTACTAACAAGGGAAGGGTTTCGGTTCGAACAGGAGTTTCGTATCCAAAATTTGTATACAGGTCCATCTTTACATCTCTGTAAAGCCACCAAAAGCATTCGTTTGCGTAATGTGTGGTTTGTCTGTTATACCACAGTACAAGTTGAGGGGTGAGGAGAGCACTGCGCAAGTTAAGGGGATGGGACACCTTACCCGTAACCCTAGCCGAGTGGTAAAATGCCTAAAGCCCATTTAAGAACATTTTTCTCCAACGTTCTGTCTGAAAACATTGCAGCTAATCAAAAATGTAGACTGTTGTGTGAGTCATTAATACGCACAAGGGCGCAACTTTAATAAATGAATCATTCCAAGCCTAGGACATGGAATGTATGATCATTCCAACTAAAAACCTAAATATATCCAGCCTCTGAATATCTATTTCCTTAGACAATACAAAATATATGCTCGGATGATAACAGATTGCATAAGGACTCTTGCTGAGAATCCCGAACTTAACTTGGGAAATCGAGTGTTTATAATGAAAATGCACTCTGTTATTCATAATCAGTTGTCTGCTCCAGTGTACCGCCCTATGCTTCAATATTCCTGGCAATCAACTGGTTACGTGAATCCTGACCAAGTCTCGGACTTCAAAAATGTAATTCAGGTGGCACTTGATTTTTCAGCACTGGAGTATTTAGTATTTAGTATTTAGTATTTATTTATTTATTTATTTATTTATTTATTTATTTATTTATTTATTTATTTATTTATTTATTTATTTATTTATTTAACTTGGTAGAGATAAGGCCGTCAGGCCTTCTCTGCCCCTCTACCAGGGGATTACAACTATAATATGAACAATAAAATTACAATTAACATTAAATTTACAATTACAATTACAATACAAATTAAAGTACGACAAGATTACCTGATTAATGAAAGCTAGACATTTTATCATAGAAGTTAAGAACAAATAATATTTTTGTATTTACTGAATTACAAATTAAACCTACAATAACAAAAATCTATAGTAATGAAATTACCGGATATTGAAATATTTTGTGATAGATTAAGAGAACTATTTACAAGAAACCATGTCTGAACGAGTCTCAATTACTGGCCAAGTGCCTAGTAAGTTTGCGTTTGAATTCAATTTTATTTCGACAGTCCCTGATGCTAGCAGGTAACGAATTCCAGAGTCTTGGCAGGGCTATTGTGAAAGAGGATGAGTATGAGGAGGTGCGATGGGATGGTATTGTTAATATTGTTTCATGGCGAGAGCGTGTGTTCAGATTGTGGTGGGAAGAAAGGTAAGTGAAGCGAGACGACAGGTACGAAGGAATAGAAGAGTTCAAGATTTCGAAGAGAAGGAGAAGTGAATGTAAATTTCTTTTCTGATCTAGTTTAAGCCAACCTATTGTTTCCAGGGATGGGGTAATATGATCATATTTACGAACATTGCTTACAAAACGTACACACAAGTTATGAGCACGTTGAAGTTTCATTTTGTTGTCGCTGGAAAGGTCAGTCAGTAAAATGTCAGCATAGTCAAAATAGGGAAATACAAGCGTCTGCACAAGGGACTTTTTTTTAAGCAAGAGGGAAGATGAACATTTATTCTTTTTAGCACATGGATAATAGAATATACTTTTCTGCGGGTTTCTGTGAGTTGCATGTCCCAGTTGAGATTATTATCCATGTGAATGCCAAGATTTTTTACCGAAGAACTGAAAGGGATATGCACTATACTTACTTTAACGGGGGAAATATCGAGGTGCTTTACAGCGTCGGATTGCCGTTTGTTTCCTAATATAATTGCTTGTGTCTTTCCAGGATTGATATTAAGATGGAATTCCTTTGTCCATGTCACAATCGAGTCAATGTCTTCGTTCAATTTATCTATAGCGTCATTTATTCGGTCTAAGCGGGAAGAGATGTAGCATTGAAGATCGCCAGCATACAAGTGATAGTTACAATGTTTTACAAGAGATGTAATATCATTGACATATATTGTGAACAACAATGGTCCGAGTACCGAACCCTGTGGTATACCTGATGTTATGTTAAGCCGGGAAGAGCTTCGATTCCCGGATACAACACATTGTTGTCTTTCCCGTAAGTAGGATTCGAACCAACTCACAGCAGTCTCTGAAAAATGCAGATTTCTCAATTTAAGGGTAAGCAGGACAAAATTTACAGAGTTGAAAGCTTTGCTAAGGTCAAGAAGTGTTAGTATTGTTACTTTATTAGAGTCGATTGCTTCACGAATGTCTTCGATCACTTTAAGTAGAGCAGTGCTTGTGTTGTGTCCAACTCTGAAACCTGACTGATACTTGTCGATTAGTTTGTGTTCGCTCATGTAGTTAATAATTTGTCTGTGTACGACTCTTTCTAGTGCTTTTGATATGGCTGGCAGGATACTGATTGGTCTATAGTCATTCGGGTTGGTGGGAACTTTGACTTTTGGAAGAGGAAGAACGAAAGCTTGCTTCCATATTTTAGGGAAAGTTGAAGTGATTAAGGAACTATTGAATATGTGTGCAATTGTAGGTATTACTATCTCTTGTATTTTCTGTATGAGTAATATGCTAATGTTGTCTGGCCCTTGAGCTTTCGTCTTAATGCGTCGGATGGCTTTCATGACGTGAATAGGAGTGACATCGGTAAAATAGAATTTGTCTCGAGTTGGGGGAATTGAGTCAGGCAAAACTGTGTCTTGTTTCGTTGTGTCGTTTAAGGTCGGGTCCTTTACAAAGTGTTCGTTCAAGCGGTCAAGTGGGATGGGAATGTCTGCTTGTTCACTAGCCCTTCCAAGTCCAATAACCTTCAGATTTTTCCATAATTCGGAAGGGGTTGTGTTGGGTTCTATAAGTTTGCAGGAGTATTTGAGTTTAGCGTTTCTTATGAGTTGAGTCGTTCTATTTCTTAGGTGTTTATAGAAGTTAAAATATTCGTCGTTTTTGTTTCGGGTGTATTTCCTATAGACTAAGTCGCGTTCGGACATCAGGCTACGTATTTCAGTCGTCATCCAAGGGGCTGGGGTCTTTCTGGTACGTTTGGTCTTTAATGGTGCGTGTTTGTCATAAAGTTGAAGTATTAATCTATTGAATAAGTCTACTTTCTCGTCTACAGTTCGTAATGTCCAGATCATGTGCCATGGAAGTTGTGCAGCGTCTTCTTTCAATGCAATATCATCTATTCTTTTAATATCCCTGTAACTAATTACTCTAGGAGTCGATTTAGGACACTGCAGATTAAACGATAGATAAATGATATCATGCCCTGATAGTCCTGGTGCAGGCAATTGTCCATGCGTCAGTATTTTGTCGGCATTGTTAGTAATTATCAAGTCCAGTAATGTGTCTGTACCTTCCGTATGATGTGTGGGAGCTAGGGGTAGGATTACCATATCAAGGCACTGCACAGTGGACCAGAATCGACTCAAAATGGGACAAAATTATTTTATGTCTCCGTTGTTTTCTTGGATGCATAAAATCAATAGTTATTCAATAGTTTTCACTTTTTCTTTAAGTTAAAAGCACTTTCACAACATAATAGTTTTTTATTCAATATCTGATTCCTCATCATTACATTTTCATTACTGACATTTTCTTCATGAATGACACTTTCTTCTTCTTCCTCACTAGTCTCTCAATAGCTGTAATCCTTACTTCCACAAGGGAGTTTTGTGTTTTTTATGTGACTTTCTGATATTTGAATTGAGAGGATCGGAAGATATGAGAAGGTTGTTGACTAAATCTGTCATTGTGTTTTTTACGAGAACTTCTCCTTGTGTGGGGCTCTCGATATATTATTTTAATATCTTTATTATGAACCTCCTGAGCCTCAGATAACTGTGCAATTGGAAGCAGAGCTGAGTTAGTAATCTAAGACCCATGGATGAGAATTTTGTGTACGCTAGCTCGGAGGTTAAACTAGGGATACTTCTGAATGAACAATTTTGCATTTTCTAGCGCATATTGATTGAGAGAATCAATTTTAATGTCTCTTCCATTAGAAAGTACTCGAAGAACAACTGCAAAACGTATAATTAAGTCTTTGTCTATCCCGGTTATGGATATGTTAATTCGGGATTTGAGAATAATCTTCTAGGAGTATTCCCGTTGTTTGAGATTCCACTCTCTCCTGGTTTAGGTTTGTCCACAAGAAGTCCCATCTCATTTGGAAACCGACTCTGAATTTCTTCCTTTCTCCTTTTCATAAATTCGTCTGGCTGTATGATCTAACAGGCTCTGTAACTTCACTTCTGCACTTATTTCTGTCATAGTAATATCACATGGATAGCAATGCAGCTTTGCTTCTCGAACTTCATTGTACGCTGGATATAAATCTACATTTCTACATTTTGCTTGTAGTCTCAATAAAGTTTACTGGTACTTAGATAATTTCGTATCTATTATCAGGGCTAAAACGTCATCACCACTATATTTTGCACCATTTTTGCAGGAACTACTATGCTCGTTATATGCAGTTGGAATTTTTGCCGCACGGGTTGGTGTACTTACAGCATTTTCCATTAGTTTAGCTGGTTCTTTTTACCAGAAGCCTTCAGACTTATCTGAGTAGCAAGAACAAGCGCAGCAGGATCAGCAGCTTCTCTGAGATGTTCAGTTTTTCTCCTCTTGGTTTTCTGAGATGATTCAGAGAACAATTTTCTTGGATGACCAGAACGACTATACAACTATAAACATCCAGCCACATGTTCAACATGAAATTTATTACATGGAACCAGCTTAAATTCTTGATCCAGTGAACTGGCTATATTTTTCTTCCTATTTATTTTTCATTCTGTAGCAATTCCGCTATCTTTTATTCAAATTACTGCAGAATGAACTATTTTTTTCTTTAGTTCTGAAGAAAAATCTTGTTGACAATTTTCACGTAATCCTAATTATGAAATAACAAACTCATGAACAGCTGTCTTATCATTATTATTTTGTAGCAAGGCTTCCATGATTTCACAGTGTAAAATCAGCAGTCATCTGGAATAGTAATGAATAATACTGTACGTAGGTATCAGAATTTTCGCACATTAAACAGAAAAGTGCAAGTAGCTGCAGCTGAATATGACCTTTCTGCAATCTATAGGGTCTGTTTAAACCATCGACACAAAAGTTTTCGTAACATAGAGTGACATGCACTTTATAACTCTCTTTAAATATTGAAAACTAAAATATTTTAGCTTAAATTGCAGTCCTCCGAGTTATCACAAATATTTACATTCTATATAAACCAATTCAAAACTACATGTATTCCTAATAAAACCTACCCTTTGTTCTAACATTCTCAGCCACTGTTATTTCTTTATTCACGAATATGACCACGTAACACACACCACTGTCTGAAGCGCACGGCCTAGGACTGACTGGTGCGCTATCGCCTGGTTACAATAGCTCTCTTTCAAGACTGTAGCCACAGTTGTTAAAACATGTTATCGATGATGCATCATAAGTTTAGTGCTCACCAGCATCTCTACTATAGGTTTACACTGTGAAATGTATTGTAAAAAAAGTTCATTTTTTCAATTTTGTCCCATTTTTTACTCAATCTGGCCCACTGTGCACTGGAAGAATGATTGAAGTCTTCTAGTCATACTAGAATGTGAGTCAAGTAAATTTGAATTGAAGTCCCCCATTATTATAACGTTCTCATATTGCGGCGTTACGTTTAGTAAGGAGGTTTCGAGATCATCTACGTCATATATATGTGGGGGTTTATATACGACACACACTAGACATTTTGTAAATAAGGTGCAAATTTCAATGAACATAAATTCGGATTTGGCAGAGTATTGGCTTGGAGAATGATGAATAATTTTAGGTCGCAAATCGGATCTAATATAACCAGCCACCCCTCCTCCTCTCTTGCCCTCTCTGTCATTACGGCAAAGCGTATAGCCAGGAAGGTTTACGAGAGTGGAAGGAAGATTAGGATGTAACCAAGATTCGGAGATAAGAATAACATGAATGTCTAAAGGTGAGAAGATAGAAGATGACAGAACAGACTTTCAGCATTCACGTGAACAACATTAAGTGACAAAAGAGAGGAAGAAAGCGCAGCCTTGAGTATGTCTGCGGTACAGGGCAGTGAGCGGGTAGGGTTGCTATTGTTCGTGTTAATACAGGGGAGCGGTATCTGTCCACTGACCTCAGGGACTGTCGGGTGAACATGCTGCTTTTTATTCTCAATGGTACCAACTTAAATGCAATTCAAGTTTTTAAATTATTTTCTAGCAATAATAACTTAAAATTACAGTACTAAATGATCAAGAATATGAAGAAAAAAAGTTAATAAATAACGTTATTATATAGTAAAAGTTAAAGTGACTTAAATTTACAGTACTAAATGATAAAAAATAAGGATGAAAAAAAAATTATTATTAAGTAAAGTTACTCCGGTACTAAAGTTAATCCAGATCCAGTATCTAATGTATCTAGTCTTAAGCAGTGACTTACAATTTTTAAATAATGTCAGCTTCGCGCATGATGCGACGTTTGACGTCACCCTGCTTCACAAATATGTTGCCGTCGATTGTCCACACTTGTTTCAGTCCATATTTTGAAATGCATTGTTTTAACAAAGTGTGTCTATATTTGGTCAGGTCTTCATGCACCGTTACACCGGAATTTTTCAGCAACTTCTTACTGCGAAAAACTTCACTTCGTTTTCTGTAACTTACGAATTTAACTGTTATTGGTCGAGGCTTGTCACTTGCACCTGCTCGAGCAACGCGGTGACTGCGGTCTATGTCGCCTTTCGTCAGTTGGACACCGATCTGTCGGGCAACATGGATGGTACACGTATCGGTATCTTCGTCGCTATTCTCCGTAACACCAAAAATTCGTAGGCATGACGCCGCTGGTACTGCTCCAGATCGTCCTGTTTTTCACTTAGTTTTACCTCCAGATCAGCGATCCTCTTGTCCCGTTCCTGCAAAGCGGCCTCCAACTTCTCGATCACCGCCGTATTCCTCTCCAGTGCCGCACGCAACTCCGCCATTACCGTGACCCTTAGCTGGTCCGCTAGGCTTCGCAACATGGCGGGATCCTTCCATGCCTCCTGCACCTCACGCTTCACCAGTGTGGTTCAGAAGATTGTTCAGGTGTTGCTTCTGCGTGTTGTGTTTACTGCTCTGCTCCATGATGTTTCAGGCATTTTATAGAGAATCCTCGTGTACATTTTTAAAGAAATGTATTGACCAATACCAACCAAACGGAGAGTTACACAAATGAATGCTTTTAGGGTCTTCATAACCAATCTGAGGTAAGTCTCTGTACAAATTTTTAACCAAAAATTCCTGTTCGAGCCGAAACCCTTCCATTGTAAGTAAGTAAGTAGTACAGTGAGGAGCATTTATCATGATCAGAGATTGGCGGTGCTGGTTCCCGTCCAGTGATCTCAACATTATAAACAGGATACACAACTCCTGTAGAGAAATGCTGAAAAAATCGTGACGTGTAACTTCCGTACTATTGGCACACCTGAAGCGTATCTTTCTCTCTTTCTAACGCACATGGGAAACGGTTGTTTTGTTGAAAGAAGTATACATATTAATTATATTTCTTTCATTTTGCCGTTACAATATTGAAATATTGTGCAGCATACGGCTGTACGTAAGACTGAGTAGCAAAGAAGTGACATATAGGCTTACTTTATTTTTCCAAACAAGCCTGGACACAGAGACCCTAGGGAGTTAACAGAGTAGGAATTATTTAACGTAATTTGAATTTAGAAAATAGAGAAGCAGACTTAGAAATGAAGTAGACAAGTACCAATTACATTTTTTTATATTTATAATTACAAGATTACTTCTGATTGAGGTTCTGGCTGATATGTATGTATGTATGTATGTATGTATGTATGTATGTATGTATGTATTGTCGGACTATCGGATCTGTGCCCCCGTAAGATATGCGAACTGAACCCTAATTCCTTCTCAGCCTCGGTAATTCATTTCTCTCCCTGCATTCCTACCTCTCTCCCTTTCTCTCCCCTTCTACTCACAATTTTGAGCCTTCTTGCGGGACAGTTTATTTGCACTTGCAGTCCAGTGTTGTCGACTCAACATGAACACTGTAGCACGGAGTGGTGAAAAAATATTATTAAGCAAGTAATGGCATTTTCGATGAAGAGAACAAACAGGTCAATATCTGTTTCCCATAAATCAGCCAACGAAAAGAGCAGCTGCGATCACAGGTAAGGCTTATTTTATTTCAATTGATTACGTATTAAAATTAGTTACTCGACTAATACTAATATAATACAACATTTTAATGTAATTTATAATATAGGCAGGTCAGAGCGCCTAATAAAGAAAATCAGGAGAGAGAGAGAGAGAGAGTCTGTGCACGAGCTGAAAAGCTAGAATCACCAGGGCAGAAGAGACCAAGGGAACCTTAATTCTTGTAGATGATATGGACCGATGTATTTTAAGAAGAAAGATAGGCCTACAAGAATTTTATACCACGCAGAAAGAAGTTCCGACTTTGAAGAAATTATTGAAGGTTGCGAGAGAAGAAATAAATTTCCAAGATGGAAGAGAAACGTTACGGATTAGACCTAATAGAAGAGGAAGTAGCTAGATTTTTATCAAGTTGGGTGAAGACAACAGCAGCAGCAATAGTACTGACTCACATTCAGATATGTCCGGAATATTCCATCTGTATAATACAAGTATTGGTCTTTTCTAAATATGTAAATTATTTTCATAAGCATAATTAGAACTCCTAGGCCTACACATTATCAGTATGTTACGTTATATAGTATGTAAATAAGATCGTAGCATGTAGTAACTTCGCCATAGACGGTCCCTAGCCCGGATGAGAAAGAAAGAGGGTAAGTTACATGATTATGTGTTCATTCATTCCTACAATTTTATAATTTTATTAGGACTTCAAGATTACGTTCCATACCTAACAAAATAAAATAATGAGGTGAAGGAGAAGTATTTATGACGAAAACATTTCTCTTTAAAAACGAAATAGATTCCCTTCACGTAATCCATTTAACCAACAAATATTCAACTGTAATCATATAATAATCTCCAAATAATCGTAGATGTCAATAAATGTCATTAGACCTATTTAAATTAAATTATGAATAAGTAATAATTAACCTCACATTATTAATAGTAATATTCAAGAGACATAACATTGTTTGACAGAAGTTTGGCAACATCCCTATTCGGCAAGGTTCGTGGCCTACTGTTTGACGTGGTGGGAGGAAAGCTGGTGGAATGGAGTGAGTAAAGGCGTTAACTTTTCCAAAAACGTCGACAGCGCTGAAGGTGCACAGATCCGATGGTCCGACAATATGTATGTATGTATGTATGTATGTATGTATGTATGTATGTATGTATGTATGTATGTATGTTAATAAACAATAGCACATCACTTATATGTCAGAGGAAGAACAATAATTGTTTGTATACATCTGATTAGTGAAATATGTTACTAGCCATCGACGAATGCAATGGAGGGGGAAATGAGATGGAAACCCTATTCAATTATCTCCTGGCTTAGTTGCTTCATGATTGGTACCTCATTGGTGTCACTTATGAGGTTCAAAACTGTCTTCGGACAGTTGACAAAACAACAATTTATAACAAGATTTATTGCCACGCGAAAGTTTGCCAGAGCAAATAGCATTATTATTATTATTATTATTATTATTATTATTATTATTATTATTATTATTACTATTCCTGCCAGGTATCCCCTCGATGTTAGAGCACTACGTAGCTGCTTAGTTTGCTTAGGCAGAAGTTCGCCACTGTTCCTATATAATGTTTATATATTTCATATTTAACTATTCATATTTTTGTGCGGTACCGAATGATGTAACATTTTGCGTGTGTTGTTATTTTGATAAATTGATGTAATCAATTTTTCTTCCAGTGTTAATGTAGGCCTACCGTTATTTAGTAGACTATTTATTATTCTTATACTTGGGTTTTTTACTTTAGTGTATTTCTGTTGACAAGAGAATAAATTTTAAAGGAAACTCAGCTCTTATATCACATACATTTAAGTATAACAGGTTTTCATATTCTGAGGTCAAAGCATAGATACTGATACCTATAAAATCGGTAAATTTAGTTACATTATTTTATATTGGGTGTAAGGCAATCAAACTTGTAACAAAACCAAAAATTATACAATTTAATGGCGAATAAATCTTCCTAGTTCAAAATATATGTTCCGGTTTACTACCAGTACTACAGTAGTTAAAAACTTTATGAATATAATATGTACTTTTCTTATAGGTATCGTATTTCACTTTTATTTTAATTTAATCTTTACTATTGCTAACCCATATTTATCATGATCGAGAGTAGTCCATATAAATATGTGACCTAGATAAGGCAAGAGATTTCTTTCATATAACTTACTGCTTTTGTCTTTGCTTTTCATATTTTTGTATTGGTACGGTATGTATTTTTTTTAAGTTAGAAGTAATGTAGAGCACATTATATACTTAATTTCATTTATGTTTACGTACAAGTTCAGAGAATTCATAGCCCATATTAAATTGAAAGAAATAGTTCAAGATAACCCTATATATATATATATATATATATATATATATATATATATATAATTTCAATATGCATACACGGACTTGGGGGGTAACATCATTGTAGCAACTGTGTCAGAAAGATATATATATATATATATATATATATATATATATATATATATATATATTCCCTCACCAACATGGCGACGCGCGAACCTAGTGGCACGATATTTTAACATACGGTGTTTATCTTTAGCATGACTTGTTCCTTGTGAGCTGTCCCCAAAAACGTTGTAGTTATATATCTAGACACACAACTGGCGCTGGTATCGTGTAAAAATTTCAAACCTTTCGCTCTAGATCAGGCCTGCACAAGCTTTGCGCTCTCCGAGCCGGCTCACAGCTCATGAGCGGAATGCAGATATTAGCTGCGCTCTGTATAAGGGTGGACTGGAAGAAGGAGTGATCTCGTACAAAATAAACACAAAAGGAAGTACTATTACGAGTGTTTATGAAATGAATTCCCGTTCAGTGTTTGCAAAATTATCTTGGACTATTATTGATTAATAAAGAAATATTTATTTTACAGAAATAATAGAAATTTTATAGCTACTTAAATGTACAATATCAATTTGTTATATTTTTATTTATCAGTACATCAAAACGAGGTTTTATGCTGTTGGCAGCAGAAAGGAACAGTAGCCTACTGATCGTAATGAAACATCAGTTACAGATGTTCGATGTCTGCCTTTATTAAAGTTGATTATAGAAAACAGTTGCTCACAAATATAAATGTTGAGCCAAACATAGCAATCATATTCACGCCAGCCTGTGTCGTCGTGGATATTATTGCTAATGTTTAGTCTTGTAAAACTCAACCAGGCTCGTAGTATTATTCAAACGATCTTTAGTCCTTAGGTCACATTGAAGATCAATAAGTTCGAACTGTAAATCATTAAATGTTATGTTCCGTCTTTTAGATTCCTCCATACTGTACTGTAGCAGTAGGTAAGCAACGTGAAACACGGCTCTCCCGCTCCGAAGGAGCGCGCGCTCGTTGAGCGCTGTTTGTGCAGGTATGCTCATATATTATGTATGATCTAGGCTTTCATGAGACGAAATAGATATTTTCGAGATTGTGAGGAATTGTGATGTAAATGACAGAAATAGACATAAAATTGCACATTTGGTAGACTACTTCGAGGTAAGTGGTGTCAATGACACTCACGTGTGAATGATTTTTTAACTTCTTGGGAGAAATTTGTTAAATTTAATTAGGCGAAGCAGGAGTCTGTAAAGAAACAGTGGTTACGTAGTATTTGCAAGATATAGGCAAGTTGAAAAAAAAAGAAAAACAAAAAATATATAGGGTGTTTCCGGGCTAGAGTTACAAACTTTCAGAGATGATGGGGAAGGCCACATGTATCAATTTGAGACCAGGAACCCTGGTCAGGAAATGACTGAGTCCAGACTTACAAGCAAATATAGTTGTGTGGAAATGAAATAAATGTATTCCTATGTACATCTTATTTATGTATATTTATCTCTACATCTTGCACATACTGTATTCATCTGACGTTGTTTACGTTGTCTACTTACAGTATTCCATCAGTGCGCTGTCGGAGGGGTGGGAACAGGAAACTACACTAAAGCAATGCAGATAGCATAATGTGTAACGGACATGGTTGATCTTGATATGCACGTCTGTAGACAGCAATGTAAGTGTACAATTTGCAGTGTCCAATCGTTCAGTCCTAGTGAAATGGAGGAGTACATGAGAGCGGAATATGCAGACCTGATTTTCGAATACGGATGAGCCAATGGAACCAGTACAGAAAGAAGCTCACAGATTGTATCGGGCCAAGTATCGTCGTAGGAGACATCTGGTCCATACCATCTTTCCACGACTGTTCCAAAAGTTAAGGGAAGGAGGGCACGTGGTGCGAAATTACAATTCCTTTTCCACATAATTATTTTTGCTTATAACTTTCGACTCAGTCAATTCCGGACCAGGGTCCCTTATCTCAAATTGATACGTGCCCTTCCCCATCATCCCTGAAAGATTGTAACACCAGCCCAGAAACACCCTGTATATTTATATATAAGAAGGAATATTTTTTTTATGAAACTGTTATTCACTTTCACAAAGATCCTGCATGAGTTGGTTCAGATGCCACAGCACTGCACCAACTAAGTTATTTTTAACTGAACATTAATAAATAATTCGAGGTTATTTTCAACTATACCGTATAAAATTAACATACGAAAACATAAATTATGTTTAGCCTAATTGATATTCGCAATAAAATATGTAGCAACACCGCAAAACATGAATGAAATTCGTGTAAAGCCAGTTGATTTTTAACTGTTTCGCCAATGAAACAAAAAAAAAAAAAACAATCATCCGCCATTCGTCTCAATATAATATTAGGGGCATATGTAAGCAAGTTCATGAACATTGGATTCAGAGCATTATTTCGTTTTATTTGTGGTTGTAACTGAGGACGTAACCTTTGTTCATGTTCTTCCACTACAAAATTCGGTAAGTGAAATCCCATTTTAAACTGCCATCGAGTTCAGTGTATGGAATTGCTCGCCTGTGGAAAACAGGAGGATCATGGCAAAATTCAATGTCTCATCATCAGATGAGATATATCTTATAGTAATCAGATATCTGGAAATGCAATAATTTGTAATTTGACTTAACCTAGAATAAAATAATAAAAGTGTGTATAACATCATTTCACTGCAATCGGAACTTAAACTCACTGTACCAGTATGTCACAATTTGAAAAGTTGCAAAACAGCTTTTATATTTAAAAATGGTGATTGTTGTTAACAACATATAAGTAGAAAGCAAAGATGTGATGTATTGACCCTATGTAAACGCACCCATGTCTTACACAAGTGCCCAGCTGCTCCTCAGCCAGGCAGATAACAGGCCTGGATTTCAAAAAATGCTCCTCTCTGTAGTTCAGTACATTCCTAATGTATATCCTGGTCATAAAAATGCCTTGATAGATCACAGAGAATTGTCAAATCTCTTATCCATTCTGATTGAGACAACTCGGGTATTATTATACAGAGTGTTTAAAAAACACGGGGCAAAATTTCAGGTATGTATTTCCCACATGTAGACAATCAAAATAGTTCATTACAACATATGTCCGGAAATGCTTTATTTCCGAGTTATGGCCTTCACAACATTGAAATTCACCGGAACGTTTTTCTTTCCGCAGGTCGTTGCCGTCAAAGGAGACATTAAGAGGGCACTCTGACAGTTCATACCGAGGCGAAGGTTACATTCAGTGTTGTGTAGGCGTTAGACTGTGCGACATGTATTCAAATCAAGAGCTGGCAGAGATACACTTCATGTACGGTAAGGCGGGCGGCAATGCTGCGCTGGCCCGTCGTTTGTACCAGGAGTGGTACCCACAGCGACAATGTCCAGATCGGAAGACATTTGTACGTCTCCATTACCGTCTGTGCGAGTATGGAAAATTTAACTCTAGGGGACGACCAAGATCTACAACTCCAGAAGTACAGGAGGAGATTCTGGAGGCTGTGAACATGACTCCTTCTATCAGCACACGAAGGGTAGCGTTGCAAGTCAATGTTCCTCATACGACTGTCTGGAGACTGTTGAAAGGGTATCAATTGTATCCTTATCACTTGCAACGTGTACAGGCCCTGTCACCAGCAGATTACCCTGCACGAGTTAGGTTCTGTCAGTGGTTCTTGCAGCAGTGTGGTGTAAATCCGAACTTTCCTGCCTTAGTATTATTTACAGATGAAGCACAGTTCACACGATATGGCATAACAAATTTCCACAATCAGCATGTATGGGCGTATGAAAACCCACGTGCAACTGTTCCATCTCATCACCAGGTGCGGTTCTCCCTCAACATGTGGCCCGGTATCATAGGTGATCGATTAGTTGGACCCCATGTACTTGTAAACAGACTTACGGGGCAGGCGTACACAAAATTCCTGGAAAACACCATACCTCATGTTTTAGAAGACACTCCACTGATCAATCGTCAACACATTCACTTCTTGCATGATGGCGCTCCTGCACACTTCAGTCGTACGGCTCGCCGGTACTTGGATCGAAGGTTTCCTGATCTGAACCCTCTCGATTTCAATTTGTGGGGCCATTTGAAATCATTGGTTTATTCGTCTCCGGTGCCTGATTTGGAATCCCTTCGGAATCGAATTGTGGCATGTTCTGAGGACATACGCAATACTCCTGGAGTTTGGGATCGTGTTCGCAGGTCAATGAGACATCGATGTGAGGTGTGTATTCAAGCAGGAGGTGGACATTTTAAACATCTTCTGTAATGACAACGACCTGCGGAAAGAAAAACGCGTCCACACCTGTGGAGTAACGGTCAGCGCATCTGGCCGCGAAACCAGTTGGCCCGGGTTCGAATCCCGATCGGGGCAAGTTATCTGGTTGAGGTTTTTTCCGGGATTTTGCCTCAATCCAATACGAGCAAATGCTGGGTAACTTTCGGTGCTGGATCCCGGACTCATTTCACCGGCATTATCACCTTCATTTCATTCAGACGCTAAATAACCTAGATGTTGATACAGCGTCGTAAAATAACCCAGTCAAATAAAATAAAAAGAAAGAAAAACGTTCCGGTGAATTTCAATGTTGTGGAGGCCATAACTCGGAAATGAAGCATTTCCGGACACATGTTGTAATGAACTATTTTGATTGTCTACATGTGGGAAATACATACCTGAAATTATGCCCCGAATGTTTTAAACACCCTGTATACAGGAAAATAAATGATAAAATTTATTCGTACTTTTCTGCAATCTGAATGCTACTATAAGAACTTTCAATATAAAATTAGTACAGTAACATTAAAAACTCAGTCACTTGTCGAAGATCATAAAAGTCATCTTAGAGTTTTCCCTCTGCTAAGCCACTTTACTTGTCAATAGTAAGGCAAATCCTTGTTTGACTGAATTTGTTCTAAAAATAATTGAAAACTGTCAATGTTTGACACTATATGA
This sequence comes from Periplaneta americana, assembly GCF_040183065.1. Classification (NCBI taxonomy): domain Eukaryota; kingdom Metazoa; phylum Arthropoda; class Insecta; order Blattodea; family Blattidae; genus Periplaneta; species Periplaneta americana. Next base: position 102,680,862 of record NC_091123.1, read on the forward strand.
CTTGATCAATTTTACAGCTTTCTTCTTCTTCATTTAAGGGTATCTATTTCAACTACAGCACTTAGGCACAAATGGCCCCTATTTCAACCACGGCACTTAGGCACAAATGGCCCAGTGTGCACTCCATGAACTGCAAATCAACACAGAAGACTGCAATGCGACACCAACCTTGCCATGCTACTGGGTTTAATTTCCTGAAATTCCTCGGGAGACAATATACACAGTATTTTCCGAAATACTGATTAATGATGCCTGATTTGACTTAGACGTGAGAAATCCAGCAAAATGTGAAGTGATGACTCAGCCTCCACCTCACATTTCCTGCAAGTTGGGTTATCACTAAGACCAAATATGTGTAGGTGCTTATTTCGAAGGCAATGTCCAGTCAAAAGTTCAATTACTCATCTTGAAATTCTCCTTTCTAAAGCCAGGAGTTGTTTCTTTTCTTTTTTCCTGTCTTTTTTTTTTTTTTTACTTTCTCTATGAGGCTGGGAAGGGAACATCCCTGTGCACCACGACCTGAGATCTATTGTGTACCCCTGAGATGAGTTGCGAGCCCACTGACCGCACCCACGCTGAATCGACCGAACCCCCAACACCCTAATGTCCCACCATCCTTCTAAGTCCGTGTACCATTCCCCCCAACAGTCCCCCTCAAATGTATGGAGTGTATGCCACCCCTCCCGTCTGGCCAACGGTCTGAAGTGTAGGCCATCCCTCCTGTTGGGAGGGGAGTGGGTTCTGCTGCCAGGTCACCAACCTTCGAACACAAAATAGATAGAAGGGGCAAGGCTTGATGGATAGTGGCACCAGAGTTCGATCAGCTGATCTAGGGCAGAAGCGATATGGGATATAGAAAGGCCAATGTATGTCTAGTGGAATATGAGTGTTTTGGATTGATTTTGGCATAAAACAAAATATAAATAACGATATTTCATAGGTGGTTACACTTGATGCAGATTAATAACCTCACTGCAATGTATTAAACCGCGATAACGTTATTTAATTATGTTTATTTCGGAAAACTTCAGTACGTGTACGATTTCCTCACTGCCAGCAATTTATCTTTAAAAAGGAGCAGATTTGTGTGTGTTTAGCGAATGCGCATCATTACGCTTACGAATTCAAATACAGAAAAATAAATAGACTTACTTCAAGTTACCAAATTACCCTATTCGTTTCGTGTTCCTGTTTCAGTTTTGCAATCGAATCTTCAATACGTCTCAGGTAATTTCAAGAAAGTAACTACAGTGTCCTATTAAATTGTAGAAATGGTAATGGCATATAATTGCACCCGCTCGTCTCCCCCCTCCCTTGACCTTGGCTATACGTCTATGGATGAACTGAAAGTTATCTAGGTGAAACTAGCGTTGAGGTAGTTCCCGTGATTTTGGAAGTGAAAATTGTTTCATTTAGAAGGATTTTTTTTTGTGGATATGCAGTTAATCGTATATGCAAGGCATAACAAACGCCTAAACTAACCAAACCTAACCTTTCTCAGATTCGAATATGCAAGGTGTATAAACTTAATATAAAGGGAACTACCTAAGTGCTAGTTTAGCCGAAATTGAATTACAGCACCACAAATTTTCAAAACTATGTCAAGAAAATGGCATCGAAGTACTGCTCAATGATCTAGAAATTTCGGCGTTGGAGTTTTCTTTATTTCCTTGTCACACTGAGCTAGTTAAGAGGTGCACGAAGCTTGTGACTGAAGCTTCCACTTCCACTATGGGTAAAAAAAAAATAGATAATTTATAAGGATATGAATTGATTCAAGAGCAGTTTTATCCAGGTTTGAAACAAAACCAGAATAAACTTACATTGTATAGAAATAAAAAAAAATGTTAGGCCTACACTGTTATTTAAATTGTTTTTATTCCAGTATAAATATCCAATTTATGTGACATAACGCAGAAATATTATTTTCCTCTAGTTTTTATATAAATAATTATTGTGTCATGACTTCATTTGTAAGCTTTCATTTTAACACTACCTAGCCTATTATTATTATTATTATTATTATTATTATTATTATTATTATTATTATTATTATTAATTTATATTTACTTATAAGGTATATTGTGAGGATTTAATTATAATTTACAAGACATCCAGTTTCATTGTTACCTACGTATAATTATTGAGGGAATTTTAAAACTCTGAAACATAATGGGTTAACATGTTTCGTTACATTTTTTCAAACATTCATTTTATGCTAAAGACCGAAAAATCATGTTCTTTCCCATTACTCTTTGTGTAAGTAGCTGCCAGTTTGTGACCTATTCCTTTTTATGGGATTACATAATTATATTGTTTATTAATCTGCGAATTAAAGTAATATATAAAGACACGGTTGGCCTATATTCCAGTTTCACTAGTAAATAAACTTCCCGAACTTACGAATAATTTCTAAAATATAAGACTCGGTAGAGCTGTCAAGATGTTAATCACAAAATCAAAGCTATTATATTTAATATTTCTGTAAGACACAACTTTCTCACACTATTACAGTTTTCAGATCAATAAAAGTTACATAACCTATGTTTTCACTCCCCCCAAATGAAGGGTACTTGTCAGACTAAGAAATCCAAAGTACTGTCAAATGTCGTAAAGAAACTGCCATGATTAATTAAAAAAAAAAACAATAGTGTCCTTTCTTTTGTCAACTCCTTCGTTTCAATCTTACATAATACATTTTCAGTAACTTCTAACTTCAATTTCCTTACTAAAACGTCTATAGTAAAAGCATCCTATATGTTCATAAGACATTTATAGCAGGCTTATCTTTAAGTTATTTCATGTTTTATTATAAAAGCAAGCATTAAAACAAGACACTTGTTCAATTAGGATCTACTGAAACATTTTTTTATCTTAATACATTCTAGGATATGCTGTCATAGCCACAATCATTGTAATAAACTGCATATAGGTACAGCATACTGTGTAATGTTTTGCCCGAGATCAGCTGATCTGAGAGAGCTGTTATTTTGGTGTCACGTTCATCCGGTAGAGTAGTATTGAACGCCCTCTCTATTTACTTTAATGCTCGAAGTCACCAACTGCCAACTTGATACATATCCATGGAGGCTGGCCGAGAGTGCTAGGAGCTCTGGAAGGTCGCCGCAGGAGCGATCTGAAAACCTAGAAGACAACCGGAATGATAAGGAAGGATAAATAGGGGGGAAAGAAAGTGGCGAGAATGAGTGGGGTTCCATACGCCTGATAAAGTTACCTGATATTCATCCATAAGAGTGAGGAAAAACCCCAAAGAAACCTCACCCAGACAACTCTTCCCAAGCGGGGAATCAAACCCCGGCCCGCTGGGTTCGGGAGTAAACACGCTACCATGAAACCACAGTCGTGGATCAGGAGTTGTTTAGTTGAGTCAGGTTTTGGTTCTCTAACAAGAAGTTCAGCTTGTCCCATAACTGCTGTAGATATCAGGTTCCTAGTAATTCTTTCAACAGATTCTTCTTTAGAGCCTGTTTGATTATACAGTTAGAGATACCAACACAAGATTCTGGGCCTTAGCACTGGATTGAGAGTCTGTGCTTGGCCAATAGGTCGATTTGTTCATTGCTGTACACTCCAATGTGCCCTGGGACCCAGAGAAGTTGTACTTTATTTCTTATGGATAGGGTTTCAGGGTAGTTCTGCATTTTTCATCCAGCCTGGAGTCGACTTTGTGCACTTTTAGTGCACTCAGTGCAGCCTGCCCATCAGAGCAAATGTGGTTATTCATGCCTTGGCAAGATCCTTTTTGGTTTTCCTGAGCACGAGCTAATATAACAAACACTTCAGCTTACAAAACCGTAGTATAATGACCAAAGGGAATAGATATTACTTTCAAATGTTTTTGGACAAAGGACCTGGAACTACTTAAAAAAGAACGCAACTCTCTTCGTAGAAAAGCAGAAACAAGTAAAATGAGCGAAGATGTAAACAAATGAAAACAAGCTGCTGCTCATCTAAAGAGATCAATATTAGAAGCTAAAAGGACAACTTTCGACAAATTCATATATACAATAAATTACAGTCAAGATAATAGCAAAACCTACAATATTTTTAATAAAATATAAAATATAAAAACTCCTCAAAAGAAACAGCCAATAAAAGTAGAAAACAGAACTCTCAGCACTGATACAGACATAGCAAACGACTTTGCCTTATTTTATTCCCAGTTACAGAGGAAAGAAAGTTATGCAAGGAAGATGACAAAAGACATACAAAAAGATATATCAAAATCCATAAATAATAAGCAGCTTCACTATAACAACAATTCACTACCTTCAAACATGGTATTTGAAGCTGCATTCTCCGATCAACAACTGCTTCTAGCAATAAGTAAATTGAAGATTAAAAAAATCACCTGGTGAAAATAACATACAGCCAGAGTTACTGAAACGTCTCGGAAGGAAAGCTAGAAAAACAATACTCACTATGTGTGCGGTTTTAGCTCCTATGGGTTCCGTGACCGTATAAGCTCATGCGTAACAACGAAATCGTTGTTGGATGGTGAGGAAAATTAACAAACCAATATGGATCACTAAATATAAATGGCCATTTTAATAACAATGTTAGAACTATAACTAAAACTAATACATAAATCTAAATAATCTAAATTCTGTGCACAGTCAGAAGGTACCCACATCATATAACCATACCAAAACCATACTCAACGAACTAAAACTCACTCGAGAAGGAATATAATGACAACCATTCATAGCCCAACTCGAAAACATGCTAAATAGCATACAACAGCAAGAGGTCCCGGGAAAACCACGCGAAATATAAAATGGAACTATTTGGTGGCAGCTCACCCCAATTTACACCAAAGGATTTGTACACATCCCGCGGAGCAAAGTCATATTACCCAGTGATACTGTCCCCTGGCCACAACCCATACTAGGCGGCACTGCATTCAACGGATCGCTCCTTTTCGGGCGTTGGAAAACCGTTTACAACCAATGATACCGGGAAATTCTAAAAACCAATTTTCAGAATCTTGCTCATCACAGCCGCCGCAGGTTTATAACAGGCACTCTGTCCCAGACCGCCATCCGACGCCTACTCGAAGTCCTTGTCCTGACTGCGACTTGGTGACAGGGCGAACAAACCAGCATCGCCGTCTAGAGGCGTTGCTTACCAAAACGCCCCCAAATCTTGGAGCTCTCCACAACGGAACACGGTCGACACCAATCCACGGTCAGGCGTTCGGCGGTCCCAGACCGCCATTCCCAGAACGCCTTTGGTCGTAGCGGAGTGTTTTGACCGCGCTTAAACAGCCTTGCGGCGTTACTCAATGAACGCCTGCAAGTCTCGGGGCTCTCGGCTGCAACACACGGTGGACTTTGTGATTAACAATCAAACGTTGGCCGGTCCCAGACCGCCATTCCCAGAACACCTTTGATAGTGGTAAAATCCTTCGGCAGCACCGCGGCCGCTATGGACGTGATGATGAAACAGGCTTTGTAGAGTTGAGGCGTTCCTCACCGAACGCCCCCAATTATCGGAGCTCTTCACAACGGGACATGGTCGACTCTGCAATCTACGATCAAGCGTTGGACGGTCCCAGACCGCCAATCCCAGAACGCCTTTGATCGCAGCAGAGCCCTTTGATCGCGCTGCTACTGTTGATCGTCGGTATTTAGAACCCACGCACTAAATGCGCCGATATCACCAATAGTTGGGTTGAGGCGTAGCTCACTAAAAGCATCCCAATCCCCGGCGGTCTCCGCTGACTCCAGCCAGACGGATGGTCACGGCTAGTCATAGTGGAAGTTCATTGTCCCGCGATCTCTAGAAAACAACTGAAACATTGATATGAGCACACCAAAACATCACCAATAGTCAGTGCCACTTTTCCCCTTGCCGCAATCACACAATAGTCACAAGAGATGGATAAATAACTGAACAACCGTTGCTTCTAAGCATACTATAAATGCACAATCACTCATAGTCCAATAGTTCGTATCATCACAGAGCCTGACATCGAACATTCTTCCGAAACAATAATTGCGTCGTACCCAGTTCTTCACGGCAACTTTTCTGTACATCACGTACTCAACCATACACTCGGTCCGCGGAGAACGAAACATAACCATACAGCTTAATAACCACACAACTGCTCGTCGGGAACTTTTCCATACAACTATATGAATATGTAATGACTCGACATGATCTAGCGCCATGTCGATCACACACGCTAAATCCCGAATGACAGATAAATGAATAGACTAATCGTCTTGCTCAGGAACCACTAAATATAGTCTCTGACAACCAACTGTAACTCCGGTAACAAACTCAACAAACTAACTCTAGACGCAACCCAAACTGCTCAATCTAACGCAGCACTTGCTTCCCGGAGACTCATTCTCCATCTCCAATGTCACTGACTCGAGTATCTGTCAATGTAATTACCAACTCCGATCTCACGGACTACTAATATCAAACACTATCACTCGAGTCTGTCTCCACGACTATCAGTTCCAAACTTCCTAGTCGGGTCCCCTGCCAAGTCGTCTCTGCCTGACTTCTAAGTCCAACTCGCATGTCGACTCTTCTTCTTTTCTTCTTCTTCATATTTATTTAACGACGCTCTTGTCTCACTATGTGACTTCCAGCGTCGATGTTCTGAGTCGATATTGTGTTTTGTCAATTATAGGACGTATGAGTTCTTGTCCATAACTAGAATTTCATTTTGCACTTCTTAATATGGTTATATATGAGTCTTTCTTTCCGTGCATTGGGGTTAGATATTAGATCTTGTACACACAAAGGGCCTACTAAGCCAGTTTTATATAACAGTTCGACAAAAGAGGTTACATTTGCTGTTTGTCTGGGGCAACCGAGTAGCATGTTGTGCAAAATGCCTTTCCTGCCGAAATCACAAAGATTATGGTCTTGAAGACCATATAATTTCCTTCTACATGGAGTTAGTGCGTATTTAGTCGAATTCTAAAATACAGGTTGATGGCTTGTCTGGAGAGTTTCTGTTTGTGGAACCACGGATATGGTGAAATATGTCCTGGTGTAATAAGATCTCCTTTCGATTGGGAATAGAGATTGTAAGATGTAGCCCAAGCCTGCTTGATCTCAGATGAGATATTTCTGCTAATCTCTGTTACTGGAGGGCATATGTTATTGTCAATATTAGGTTCGAGTGTTGCCAATTTAGCCAGTTGGTCGGCCTGTTCATTGCCTGGAAATTGTTTATGTCCAGGTAGCCATGTGAGTTTTATGTTGATGTTCTTGAGTTGTAGTGTATGTAGTAAATTTAGAACTGCCACCTCATACATCGAATATCGTACATTAAAATGTTTGTTGTTGAGTTTTTCCAGGACACTCCTGCTATCAGAGAAGATAATGTTGTGCGGCTGAAGGTTGCGATTGATATCCTTGAGAGCAAACCAGATGGCTAACAATTCCGTGTGATAGATAGAAAAACAGTCATTGATTTTATTGGAGAAGCTGTAGTTTGTCGTATTGTTGTAAGCAAAGGCTGTACCAGTTAATGCTTTAGATACATCAGTGTAATAAAGTTGGAGGTTATGTGGTCCTATGCAGTCTGGAGTGTTATTTGAAATGTATTCTATTACTTGTTTGTTAATGTCTTGATCTTGTTTACTGAAAGTTGTGATGTCTATTGTTATTGGAGAGAAGAAGATGTTCCATGAAGTTGTATATACAGGTGTTATCTGTAACTGTAGCATGGAGTGTTCGTGATACTTGTTCCACACCGAGAGCAGGGGAGAGTCGGAAGCAATATTGTTCTGTCTGTAGGTAGAGGAATTGGTATATAATAACCTGAGTTTGGAGCCCAGTATGTTAGATCTATTGCCTATATATCTGCTTAGAAAGTTGTTAGCCAACACCTGTGCTCTATGTTGAAGAGTCATACTTTTGGTTTCGTGGAACATGGCCAGGGTAGACGGATTGCTGTTAATACCGATTATTTTCTTTAATATCTGATATAATTTACTTATGATTCTATTGTTCTTGTGTTCAAACGTAATGGATGTAAATAGGAATAAACCATATTCAACTTGAGACAAAATAAGTTTCTTGAATGAAGTAGAAGACTGTCTGGATAAACACCCTACCATCTCCCTGTGAGATATTTGATGATTGTAGCTTGACGTGTTAGTTTCTGGAGCAGTTTGTTGTGGTGTCTTTTCCAGGTTAAGTTACGGGTAAGGACTATACCCAGAAAGGAAACCGATGTAGTCGATGTCATTGTGTTGTTTCCCACATTTAACATAGCCTGAGCCGAACTTCTGCCTTGTTTAAAAATTAAAAACTGGGATTTGTGGAGATTGATATTGAGACCGAGATTTTCCAGACTATGTATGGTATCAAGAAGGGAGTCTTTAATTTTGTACGTTCTATTTTTTAGATTCTGAGTATTTGTTGTCGTGTATAGTACTATGTCATCAGCGTAAGTCAAATATTTTACTCTTCCTTGGATGACGGAGTCTAACTGTTGAGTGTAAATATTGAACAGTATGGGGCTGATGGGAGTCCCTTGCGGAACACCATGAGATGTATATCGAGATTGGAGATTATTAAAACGGGGATGAAATTGGACCAGTCTGTGTGTAATTATTGACATGATGGTATTAATTAACGATGAAGGTAAGTTCATCTGGACTAATATCTGTTGCAGCAGATGAGGTTGTACCATATCATAGGCCGATAACAAGTCCAAAAACACGGCCTCGGTAGGAAGTTTGTTGAAGAATGCATTTTGTATATCAGTGATGAGAACTGCTAGATTGTACAGAGTGCTCAATCCTCTCCGAAAGCCAAATTGGTTTTTGGGCCAAAGATGAAATCGTTCTAGAAAGAAAATTAGTCTGTGTGTAATAACCTTTTCAAATAATTTGCGGAAAGTATTGGCCAGGGCTATTGGTCTGTATCCCTCAGCTTTTTTTAGATCTTTGCCTGCCTTAGGAATAGGTACCAGAAAGAATTGATTCCATTCATCCGGTATATATGATGATTGGAGAAAGAATGTGAAAATATGTGCAATGATTTCAATTATGGCCGAGGGAAGAGCTTTGAGCATGTTATACGTAATATCATCTGGACCAGGTGATGTGGACGTTTTAATGCGATCAAGTGTTTTATGTATTTCCATTGGCGAAACTTGTTGAGTGAGACTATTTTCGGAGTTGTCGACGATAAAATTTTGTACTAGTGAAATGAACGGAGGAACTACTGGAGGAGTAAGTGTGTCCAACCATTCCATCTGGAGATTGTAGTCGTGTTCTATTGGTGAGAGAGTTTTCCTTTTTTTGAATCCAGAGAAAAATTTAATTTTGGACCAAATTTTTTTAGTGGAACTATCGGGATAAATCGTTTCACAGAAACTCCTCCAACCGGCTCGTTTGTGATGTTGTAGGCATCTCCTAGTTTTAGCCATTTGTTGTTTTGCCAAAAATTGTGTATATTTAGATTCTTCCTGAGTGTGGCGATAGCGGTCCTTCTGGATTCCAGTGCTTGTTGGCATTCGTTGTTCCATTATGGGCGTTTCTGGGTTTTACGTTTAACCAAGACAGACTGATATGGGTGGACCTGATCCAGATATTCTGTAATAGAGGTGTGAAGTATTCTAAATTGCTTGGGCGGATTTTCAATTTGTAATAAAAGTGGAATTTGCTGCGATATGTATTCTTGAAAGGAAGTTGCCGAAAAGTTTTTAGAGCGGGTTCTGGTGGTGTTATAGTGAAAGTCCATTCTGGAGGTATTGAGGCAGGTGAGGGTAGGAAAATGATCACTATTCAGGGTGTCCGGAATAAGGGTCCAGGAGGAGTCTGTGAATAGCTCTCTTGAGACGAAAGTTAAATCCGTTACAGAGATATTTGGAGAAGGCGGTACTAGTCTAGTTGGCACAAGCTCATTAAGCATTTGAAAATCCTGGGCGTGGAGTAGAGCTAAAGGGTAGCTACCAGGCTGTGGTGAGTGAAATTGGGTATATGCATTAGGGATGTTAAAATCTCCAACCACGATTGTACTCTGATGATCAATGTTGTGAAAGACACTGTTCCATAATGTATTTGTTACAAAATTCTTTGGTGGATTGTAGATATTAAGAATTGTGAGTTTTTCCAATTTTAGTTTTATCACTTGCAAGTTTCTCTGTAAGTCTTGAAGCAATTCATAATCGTATATTTTCAGGTTCTTGTGTACCCATATTCCAACTCTTCCTCCCCTGGAGTTCCGATCGTTCCTAATGGTATTATACTGAGAAAAATTACAATTTTGAGAATTTGTTAGCCCGGTTTCATTTACACAGATGACATCAATGTGTCTTTCTGAGATGAGATGTTGTAGTTCAGCTTTTTTATTTCGTATGCTTCTGGCATTCCAATGTAATATATTGATGGATGAACAGTTGTATAAGTTATACATGCTGCCTTCCACAGCGATGGGTTGGGTTTTTGTTTTAGTATATATATATATATATATATATATATATATATATATTGAGCCGAGCTCAACGCATCAGTCAATCATCTACTAGACCATCTCGCCGAAAGAGTTCATTTCATTAATATATCGTCAATAGCGCCATCTTTTCCTCTAATTTTCTTACCAAAATTCCTATTGGCCGGCTAGCAGTTTCAAACAAATGCCGGGGAGAGAACCGAGTTTTTTTGTTTATGTTCAGTAGCAGAGCACTTCACTCTGGAGTTCACTCTCGACGTGGAAGGTTGTTTCGAGAAACATTGGATCAGTTAAGTTCCCTCGGAACCGTATGTCGGCTGGTTAGCTGTGTTTAGCAAGTTTACATTGACTTCGGGATTTTATGTTCTACGATTAACTTCGGTTATGGATGCAGTCGACAAGTTTAAGGTTGTATTCAATGTATTATGGTGTATTTAATTTTGCAATACGAGCTGGTTCGGTATTTACTGTATTTGACCACGATACATTTGTTAAATTGTTAATGAGAATATCCGCGAGTGGTAATATCTTGGTTTATGTATCAGATATTGCGACATTATTAGTTTGGTGGGTTATGTCGCGTGGTACATATTATGTTACAGGAAGTGAAGTGGTTTGAGGAATTGATTTGCGTGAGTATTGAGATACCGAGTTATTGTCTACTTACGTTGTCCTCAAAATTTTCCGAGATAGCTCCGGGCGGAATTGTGATACATGGTTATTATTATATCGTGGAAGAGGTTGGACCGAATCCGTATACCTTGCTGCTTGTTCTACTTTTCATTTTCAAATTGAGCATTGCCATTCCAGATTATTCTATTTATTATCCGGGTGTATTGCGATCCTAGTATATTTACGTGGCTACGCGAATCCTAAGGTATCATTGGTATACATATATATTCTTCTCTCTCTCTCTCTCTCTGCATTATGGGTACTGTTATAGTACAGAGACTTATAGTATTTATATATTGTATTTAAGAATTAAGCTTTAATTAATTATTTCTGTATTGATCTGGTGTGTGACTGTTTTATTGTGGGTTATTTTCCCTGTGATGCAACGAGTTAATATCTGGAGCCTGTTGTTTGTCTCGTTGTGGGCATTTAATAAGGGTTGTGGAAACCGCTGGACATTGGGGTTAAAATTTATATCCTGTTTGAGATCTTGTGACAATGTTCCAGCGGGGAAATATTGTATAGGTGATCAACCTGTTGTTTTTTAATTTCCCGATTAGACTGAATTATGAATTTGGGAATGTATTGAGACATATGATTGAAAGTGTTGAAGGTTCTGGACTTTACTTATGGTTGTATTTCAGATTAATTTATTATACCATTTTTCGTTTCCATTTAACTTTATACTTTCCATGTTCGCTTCATCAAATTAATTATGTACTTGTTATTTATTAATTGTTAATTATATTTTATCATAAATTCACACTATCTATATTTTTCTAAGTCTTCCACTGCGCATATCCCGATCATCCGATGCACCAGATTCCATCTGGCGAGTAACATCCCGGTATTCTCGAGTTTTGAGAAGAATGTTGAAGAGGGGGAAGGGAAATCAATTATTACGATTATATTTACTTTTTTATTATTTACACCCCCACCCGTTTCAATATATATATATAGCATTTTAGGTTGGTCATCTTCCGATAAGCAGGGTATGAGATTATGTAATGATTCTAGTGTTTGCCTCAGTGTGGTTTCTTCCACCATGCGAAATGATGTAACTTGTTTGGATTTTTTGATACTTTTGGAGGAATCTGGTTTGCCTGTTTGGGTAGATTTACAGTTGGTGCAGAGTTGGATGATTCACCTGCTTTGGTATCCTAAAATATTGTTGGATTGCGGTGTTGACTGGGGATTAATATGCCCTTATATGCTTTTTTTAACTTCTGTGTCATGGATGGCTGCTCTTTCTTGGATTTGGATGCTGGGGTTGTAGCAGGAGGTGTACCTAACCTTCTTTTCAAAACCTGCGTCACGTTAGACTTAATGGATTCCGTTAAGGTAGGCGGCTGTTGAGGTTCTGTTGATTTAAAGCGTGAGAAGAGCGATAAAGTCGGTAATGGATCCCGGGTGTTTACTTGATGGGCCACCAGTTGGGCTGTGATATTCGAAAATGTTTTACGTTCTTTAATGTTGGCGATTGCATCATATCTGGAAATTTTTAAAGACTCAATTTCTTCCAACACTGTAACCTCTGTTTTGTATTGTGGACAGTCCGTACTATTGGCCATGTGGGCAAGAGCACAATTGGAACATTTGTATTTGGTGACCTGACATTCTTTGGCTTGGTGATCGTCTGAACATTTGAGACATACCGGCCCATTTCTACAATATTTGAATGAATGTCCAAACCGTTGACAGTTGCGACATTGCAGGACTTTTTCCTTGTATTTATACAGTTTATGAATGGTATCGAATAGTTTGAGTTCGTTTGGTAGTTTTTGGGATCGGAAAGTTATTAAAACTGTAGTCTTAGGTTCCCACTCCTGAGTTCCCTGTTGAGTAGTGATTTTACGGTTGAATCTGTAGGCATTAGTTATTTTATAACCTTCAAGACTATGACCGTGATGAAGAATATCTTCAGTAGAAATATCCTTGTCTATGTTATGTAGTATCCATTTGGTATAGATTTGATAGGTCGGAATGAATGTAGAACAATTGTATTGACTATCGAAATCTGAGACTAGGAACTTATTGGCGTCTATTTAATTGGTAAAATGAATTTCATATTTGTTTTTGCCCACTCGTTTGACGATGTGGATGTTCGTTATATACGTTTCGTATAGTAATTTCCCCAATTTGAGGGGGTGAATATTTGTTAAATTCCCTTCATTAGATTTGAGTATGACAAAGAATGGACCAGAGTCTTGATAATTGTACAAATGCTTCGGTTTAACTCCCGTCTTAGTAATTTCAGCTTGAGTTGCATTTGGTAGAGTAATAGGTTGAGTATCCATGTTACTTTCGTCCAGACCTTAAAGTTTATATTGCGTGTGGGTTATTTGCGAAACTATGGCTACATCCTGTAGGCCTACTGATTCGTTACTGTCCATATGATATAATAGTTGGATAAGAGGATTTAATCCCTACGGAATAAATTTCGTGGGAGGATTTGTTAACCACGTCCCAGACTATGTGATGAGAATACAACTAAACTGAGAACAAAATACGTAAAAGGTCTTTGGCACTTCATTATCGCTTTGTTGAAATAAAGTTACTCGCACTACAAAAGTTCACTTCACTCAAAAGGTACGTGTACTTCTTCGTCCGCGTCACTATTTCACTTCACTTCGTGGTTATTTTTTGACGCTGCTGCCAACCTATTCGGTTGGCTCCTGCGTCCAGTGGTGTTGGTATTAACTATTTATTTTCTCTGGCCGTTGTTTTCGTGGTGTAAATATGTTATATTTTCATTTTTGTTTTTGTGGTAAACTTAAATAGAGCACGACATATTTGAGGAGAGAACAATGGTAAGACATTATCTATGTGGATGGGTCCAGGGGGTATGTGTTTGTTTATGAGGTCTATGAGTTTGTCGGATTCTTGTTTTGTGATTGAGCATCCAAATAGGCAGTGATTTAATGTTCCTGCTTGTCCACACTGACACTGGTTGTTGTCACGTTGTCGAATTTAGAATAAGTAGGTGGGTGTCTGCGCAGTGTGACAGAATTCTGAAGTAGTTGGAGGTCGCTTTCTTTGGAGAAATTGTAGTCTGTCGTAGAAATGTCGTGATTCGTTTTTTTTTTTTTGTAGATATCGTTGTCTGGGTATTCTGTTCTGTTGGCGTGGCGTTCGTGTTGGGTTATATCCTCTGGAGGCGTAAGAAAACTTGCGGTGATCATTCCCTGATCTGCTGCCATCTTAACGAAGGTATAGATTTTTTCGTTTCCGGTGAGCCCTGTATGGCTTGGGACCCATACGATGGAGATATTCTTATTTGAGGTCCATATGCGCCTTAGCATGCCTTTCACCAGATTTCGTAGATTTGTTGTGGGGTATTGTATGTCTTTTGGGTGGCTTGGATGACACTCAGGCTGTCGATGAATATTGCTGTCGGAAGGTCACCTATTGTCTTGATCTCTTTTAAAGCCATATAAAGGGCTATTGTTTCTGCAGTGTATATTGATGTCTGTGGATGTAGTCGCCATGTTCTATGTGAATCTGTATTCCAGTGGTAGACTCCTGCTCCCACTCCAGTCTTCTTCCGGGATCCGTCCGTGAATATTATCTGTAGATTGTAGTTGGGGTGTTATTGTTGGAGGGAGTCGACATATTCCAGCCATTGGGATTGTATGTTTATGGTCTTCTTCTGGAAGGTGGTGGTGTCAATGTTCAATGGGAAGTCTATGGTTGGGTGATAGGGGTCCATTAGGTAATTTGGGAAAACCGGGGTTTTATATGTGTTTTTAGGTGGATAATCTGTTGAAGCAGTCTAATAGGATCAGTTTAGGCATCAGATGGGGGTTGGTACATGTCTGATGTAATTCGGATAGTCGTTGGAGTTTGGGGAGGAGTAGATTTGATGAGTGAGTGAACAGTTGTTGTATAAAGTGTAACCCCAATCGGTGTTGACGATCCTCCGATTGGAAATATGGTAGATAGGTCTGTAGCGTCTTCATAGTGGGGTGTTGAATATTGTTTTGTAGATTTCATAAATGGCGGAGTTGATCTTTTGTCTGCTATATTTGGGAAGTGGCTTGGAATAATTTCAGGATGTTTTGTGCTTTATTGATGATGTTGTGCACATGTGTTGTGAAACTGGTGTTTTGTTGTATCGTGACTCCCAGGAATTTCATCGACCTTACTGTAGGTATCCTGTGGCTGTCAATTTGCAGCTGTATTGCGGTTGGGCGCATGTTTCTTTGGAATTTTATGAATTTCGTTTTTCCATGATTTATAGCAAGGCCTAAGTTTTGTAAATAATGGATGACTCGTTGGCTTTCTTGTTCAAATGTCCTTATCTGTTGGTTGTTATGTTGGCCTGGTATGGAATGGTATAGAACGATGTCGTCGGCGTACTGCAGTATTTGTAATGGTGATTGTAGGTGGCGTTTGATGTCTCCCACGCACAGGGTGTAGAGTAGTGGACTTATCCTTGGGGCAGGCCTTGTGATGCAGTGCGGTAGGAGTTGTTTTGTATTTTGTCTGTCAACTGTAGTTTACGATTGTGCATGAGGGCAAGAACTGTTGTAATCAATATTGACGGAATGCAGTAGGATTTCAACTGTGAGGCTAATATCTGGAGGTTGATGGAGTCGTACGCTTGGCTGATGTTTTTTTTATTTTATTGGGTTATTTTACGACGCTGTATCAACATCTAGGTTATTTAGCGTCTGAATGAAATGAAGGTGATAATGCCAGTGAAATGAGTCCGGGGTCCACCACCGAAAGTTACCCAGCATTTGCTCGTATTGGGTTGAGGGAAAACCCCGAAAAAAAACCTCAACCAGGTAACTTGTCCCGACCGGGAATCGAACCCGTGCCACCTGGTTTCGCGGCCAGACGCGCTGACCGTTACTCCACAGGTGTGGACTTGGCTGATGTCGATGAACAGTGCTAGTACATGTTTTGTCATGAAAGCGATCTATATGCTTGTTAGTAGGGTGTAGATGTTAAATGTTGTGTTGAATCCCTTCCTAAATCCGAATTGAGTTAGTGGCCAGAGCTTCATTCGTTCTAGGTAGAAGGCGAGTCGGTCATGTATTATTTTATCGAATATTTTCCGTAAGGTGTAGAGTAATGATGTTGGTCGGTAATATGTTGCTTGGTGGCCTGAAGTATTCGGTTTGATAATCGGGTGTATGATGATTTCTTTCCAGGTGGATGGAATCCTTCCAGAGTGTAGGATCTGAGTGTAAGCATGGGCCAATCGGTGAGTCCATTCCTGTGGGATCATCTTGATTAGGGTGTAACTGATTCCATCCGGTCCAGGTGCTGTAGGTCGTTTTTTTTTTCTTGAGTACCATGTGAATTTCTTCCTCCTGTATGTTCTGCAAGAGCTGGTTATTGTCATTATGTAAATCCTCCAATTGAAGCGGTGCTGGGTTGACAGAGTCCGGGGTGAGATTTTGAAGGAACCGGTGTTGAAGACCGATGTTGCCATATGGGGATGGAAGGGACTGAGTCTTATTTGAGTTTTTGTACCATGCTATTTTTTTACAAACCTGATGCGATGTAGTGTTTTGTGTTATTGAGAGGCAGTATTTCTTCCATGAGGCCCGCTTTACTTTTTTCAGGATTCTTCGTGTTTGTGCTTCTATCTTTCTAGCTGCCAGGAAGTTTTCATACGTGCGTTGTATCCGGAACCGGGAGAGGGCCAAGCGTCGTTCTGCTATGGCTTTGGAGCACGTGGCATTCCACCTAGGAGGATTTTTATTTGGCCTAGAAGAGATTTGTGTTAGAGGGTGGAACTCATTGTTGTAGTCTACTGCAATTCCTTCTATGTCTTGGTAAGTAAGTTCACCTGTGTTGTATTTTTGTTTGGACAAATATCTCTACGTCCTCCTTCTTGGGCTCTCCACACCGACGGTATTTAACTATATTGGTTGCATCTAGTGGGGTCATGTTCACGTGTATTGAGAGGGGATAGTGATCGCTTCCCATAGTGTCTAGGTGTCGAATTGTCAAAGTTTCTGGGTGTAGATCCTCGGAGATTAGTATCAGGTCAGGGATGTATCTTGTTGACGGTGAGTACCCATTCTTATCGGAAGATGCAGGTTGGCTAGTCTCCAGTTGTGTCGATTGCTGACTTGTATTAATGGATTTCAGTGTCTATGCCAATCTCTACCGTTGTCAAAGTGTGGGATGTTGAAGTCCCCGCATACGATCATTGCTGTTTGTGGTTTTAGTATCTGTTCCCATTCTCTGTATGAGAGTGTTCGTCCTGATGAGTATATGCCTATTATGGTAAACTGGCTGACCTGTATCCGTATCCCTTCGAGGGAAGGTGGAAGCCGGATATCATTGTCCCATTCCTTTATGACCAGGGTATTGTGGATAGCACAGAGAATGCCTCCACCATTAGTAGTTCGGTCGTTCCGGATGATGTTGTATCCTGGAAGAGTAAAATGTGAGGGTAGTTTTAGCCAAGTTTCCGTGATGATTAGTATGTGGATGTTCTGATTTCGTAAAAAGGCTAGTAATTCATGTCGTTTTTTGATATACTGTGTGCGTTCCAGTAGAGAATGTGAAGTTTTCGGAGTTTAGGAATCTTGTTAGATATTCTGAATGTGACGTTTTAGATTATCTAATTGTGGTCTTAGGTATTCTGGTGCCTCTTGTATAATAGCATTTATACTAGTTATTAATTTAGTTTCTTCTACTTGTATACGCTGAAGAAAGTTGGTGTTACCAGGATTTGTATATGTTTGATTAGGAGATTATGTAGTTTTCCCCGGTGCAGAAGCGAAGGTTACCTTTGTCGTAGTTTGGTTGTGTGCATTGACTGATTGCGATGTATGGAAACCTTGTTTCTCTGAATGTGCCAGTGTGGGCTCTCTACCATGGAGGAGACCAGAATTTGCTGTATTTCTTGGAATATGTGCACATCCTCCTTTGCTGGGGGAGCAGTTCTTTTTCGTTTGGGCTGTGTAGTAGGGGGTGTTGGCGATTTGCGGTTATGTATCGTGGATAATGGGGAATTTTTTGCTGCCGACTTATTTTTCAGCTGGGGAAAGGCTGATGTTTGAAATAGGTCGTTGTTGGTGTATAGAGTCTTTACCATTTCGGCGTATGTTTGTCTGCCAGTGAGTATCTGTCTTGCTTCATATCTTGAGATAGGAAGCTTTTGAATTTTGTCATTAATGTTGGTTTCCAATTTATATACGGAACACAGTTCCGTGTCGGATGTGGCGTGTCCTAGGCCGCAGTTAATGCATTTGTTAGTGCCTGTGGGGCAGGGCTTTGAGAAGTCGTCATGTTCCTGTCCACAAACTAAGCATTTTTGTTGATTCCTACAAAATTTAGCTTTGTGATTGAATTTCCCACAATTTGTGCAGAGTATAACTCTCTCTTTGTACATATTTATCAATTTCGAATACCTGGTAGAAGAGTATTCCTTTTTGGGGTAGTTTTTGGGTCCGGAAAGTAACCATAACTGTCCGTGTAGGTACGTATCGCACGTTTTGTTGTTCCACCACTTTTCTATTAAATCTGTAGATATTTGTAATTATTGGTGAACCAGAGACTTGGAGGTTTGCTTGGATTTCCTCAGTCGTGATATCCGTATCTATTCCTCGTAATATACCTGTCATTTGGAGGTTATAATACGGGATGAACGATCGAGTATTGTGGGTTATGTCAAAATCTGAGTCTAGGAATTTGTTAGCCTGAAAGGACATGAAGTGTACCTCCATCTGATTGAAGCCGCATTTATTCATGTGGGTAACTTCAAATCCATTTTGGAATAACCATTTCCCGATTTTCAGCGGGTGGATAACTTTAAGGTTACCTCCGAACTTAATGTTAACGAAGAAGGGGACACTATCATTGTATGAATATCATTGATTTGTTGTATTCTTATGAGTTGAGTTTTTTTTTTCTCTCCTGTGAGGTGTATTGGGAGCGTTTTCCGCTATGATGCTAGTTGTTTGTGTCTGATTTATGTCGAGGTCTTCGTTGAAAACCTTGCTCATGATTGTTTGTGAATCTGCCGTGTTCGTTGAATCATTTACGTCAACCTCCATAATTCCTCCTTGAAATACCCTTCGGGGGATTAGCAATTTTCGAAACTATGCACTCTTACCTCGTTATCTGTTGTGTATGGAGGTAAGTTGATATAGAATTAAAGGAATTGGTAAAGGATTTAAGCGGATGTCACTGGATATGAAGTGCTCCTTGATGAATCTGACCACGTGTAACCACTCACTGCGATAACACCACGTCACTACGCTATCGAGGTTCACTCACGAATGTCACTATTTCAACTGGATGTCGACTCCCGCTGTATGACCGACACTTCCACACGCAGTGTTGCCAACACATTAAACTTTTTCCCGCTAAAATGTTGGGGAAATTCCGTTAAAAATCCGCTAAAAATTAAAAACAGGCTAGATTACTTATTATAAAGACATGTTAATAAAATACTAATACATATCAACATACGTGCCGTTAAAAGAAGAATAATTTGTCATCATCTCCCTCCAATTCAATGTCCTCTGAAGCAGATGTAGTGGGTGAGGAATCTGTGGTTCTGTATGCAGCCATTGTACCTAATTTTTGCAAGACGTCTGTCGGAAATTCGTAATCCTGACAGCACTTGAGATGTTTTAGACCGGCTCTTACAGTCAGCACAGCGTTCACCATGGTAGTTGTTAGTCAATTGCGTAAAGATGATTTTAAAACATTTAATTGACTGAAAGCCCCTTCCATCTCTGCATTAGACCAGGACATTACCTGTTTCTAGTTCTACCATGCCCAGAAAGAAGAAACAGTGCGACATTGCCCATAAGAAAAACACAGAACACACACAGCTAACAGTTTGATGACATGTCAGTAGATTCGTCCAATAACACACTGAAATATTCATGCCCCATGTCCTGTTTTAATTCCGACTTGAAATGAGGGAAAAGAATATTCTTTATAATACCGCTACACTTCGTACGATGAATACGCATAGTGGAGACATGGTCCGCTCCTTTAAAACACTTTTTCGTTAGATCGCAAAGGTGATCGACTGATCTTATTGCGCAGTGATTCACAACAAACAAAGTTAAGGCAGCTTTGTAGCCGCACATTCATTAGTGCGCTTAACTACGGGAAATTGCAATGTAGGTTGTATTTCACAAGAGAACGGCTTGGTAGCATTTAAATGTTTCTTACTTTTACGATGATTGAGAATATCTGACAATCTTGAATTCATATTAGACTGACAATATCTGCATCGCACAAATGTTGGATCCGCCGGTACTTCAACCAACCAGTCTTTTAATAATTCGTTCGAGAGCCAATCGTTTCTAAATTTTTGTGTATATTTCTTAACAGTTTCTTTAGGCATTGTAACACTAATAACTTGTAATAATTTAAATTCACGACAACACTTTAGAATGATAGTAAAAATGCTAGTATAATGTATTAAATAATATTAACACTACATGTACTGTCTTCGCGCTACGAGTTGGCGCGGGGAGTAGATAGGCGGGACGGGGGAACTTTACGCCACGCTCTGACCTGAAAACTTTAGTCCACTTACTTGGCTACATGGGAACGGAGTCAAACATAAAAGATTCCGCATCATCGGTGCTGTCGCTATGACTATCATTATCACATTTTTTCAAAATTTCTGGAGTATGATCTGTCCATGATAATCGTCTGTTTATGTTCCAGCCGTGTATATTAATTCGAATCTCTGAACAAAGCCATTAGCCCCACCGTCCCCATCCTGATGAACAACAATGAGCGTTCTGGACACATTTACGGTAGTCAAACCTCCCGTAACATTTTTATCGTGCCAGAACTTGGGAAACGTTAAATTGGTAGGCCTATCTATCCGCATTTCGTACGGATACAAAATCGGTTGTTCCACTTTCCTAAGCTTTCTTATTTGCTGTAGATATCTTCACGTATTCTAATTTACAGTGTTTTCCTCAATTTTTTTTGCTGCACACTTCTTCCACCTGAAATCCTTTTTCTTCAGTATTCGTCTTAATGTTGTCTTTCATTTCAAATCAATTTTCTCTTGTAAAAGGGTAGACGTTTGTTGCAGCTTGGTACTATTTTTTTTTACTTGTTATTTAACGACACTGTAATAACTACTAGCTTCTTCAGTGTCGATTGAATTGATGATGGCGAGATGGTATTTGGCGAAATGAAACCAAGGATTCGCCATATATTACCTGACATTCGCCTTCCGCTTGGGAAAACCTCGGAAAAACCCAACCAGGTAGTCAGTGAAAACGGGAATCGAACTCACTCCCGAGCACAACTGCAGATCAGCAAGCAAACGCGCTACCTCCTGAGCTACGCCGGTGGCCCTCTTTCTTTTTCAAATAAAAATTCTCAATTATATCTTTTTTGTCAATCGCCCGTCGAAGTCATCTACATTTGCGTTTCGGTAGTCTGGACGTTTCCGTTTTTTTTCTCCCTCAGGTGTCGACAACGCACTTTCTTCTGTGCAGTCTTTCATTTCATTCCTTATATGCTGTATTGTTCTTGTGGACAGATTAGAGTACTTTTCTATCTTTGCTGTAGGTTTCGTAAGAGGAATGCAAAGGCACTGTTGTTCTTTTACTTCATCACAGAATTATTTTGCACTTCTATTAATATTCCTTTCTTTGCTATAGATTGTCAATCCTTGTTTCCTCTTTGTCGACATATTTACAATAAACAAAAAACTGCTATAAACCTAAATAACAGTATACAATAACATAAATTCTATTAACTATATTATTATCAACACTATTAACACGAAAAGCAAAGGATAACTAAAGCAATACAAGATTTGTGGTATACTGAAAACAATTGTCTTGTTGAAACTAATAAAACACTACAGTAAAAACCCCACTATTATTTTCACAAAGTCGCAAGGACTCATAGACACGTGCAGTAGATGTTTGTGAAACAGGAATATTGCAGTGAACAGCGCGGTGCGCATGCGCAGCCGCCTTCTCCTGGCGTGACAACAGTATCACGCACACAGCACCATATAAGACTTTACATTCCCAGTTGAAAGATGAAACTGAGTACAGAAATGTTGACCAGAATTAAGACAGTATTGTTGATTTATTTTATCATGAAATTGCTTCCTATGATGGGATGGTTTCAACATACTGTTTCGAATATCTGTGACTTTATTTGCCAAAAATTTCTTGTAGGCGGTATTTAAGTTAATTCATTTCACATTTCCCCGGGAACAGCGAAATTTGGATTTCAGAAATTAATGCAAGAACAGTTCTCATTTTCAGCAACCAAAAGTGCAATTTAGCACGTTTTATTGCAATTGTACGTGACTCTCCAAGTGTACAGAGACCCAGACATAGTGTCTCCTAGCCACTCCTAGTCTTTCAGTGAAGTCGGCAAAATATCAAGGAAGGGTACCTTTGTTATAAGAAGACCTATGCTTTTTGTGGGTGGGGAAAGGGGTGTGCAGGCATTGGTATAGCGTCAATATACTCGGAGACAAACCTTAGAGAAACGTTTTCTAAGAAGTGAAAGTTGCACCCACTTCTCTCACACACTAGTCGACAAAGGAAATGCAATAAAATCCTTACTTGCCTAACTGAGATTTTAGTTTTTTTACCCGCAATAAACTCCACCTTCATTCATTGTCTAGATTCTATAGTGTATAACCTGCAAGATGTGTTTCTTCCAGCGACATGGTTTAGTAAAGAAGCTCAATGAACCAGGACCTTATTAACATCTAAGATAAACATTCAATATAAAAAGTGTCTTTTAAAACTCTATTCATTTAAATTAGTGGAAAATCAGTTGAAAACCTTTCACATACTCTACAAAATCCGTCAAAATATCCGCTATCCGCTAAATGCAAATTTTCTCTGCTGACAACCTTTAAAATCCGTCAAATCTAGCGGAAATTCCGCTGAGTTGGCAACACTGCCCACACGAAAGACAAAACCCCAAAAAAACCGCTACAGAACATGCTAGAACTGCCCAACGACGGAAATACAAAATCGGCGAATAAGAGGCAAGAACAGTGATCACGTCACAATCAAAGAGATGCTAAAATCTCTAGCCTCGCTAAGGGCTCAGAAAAAGAAAGGAAGAATGATAAGATGATAACATCAGTACTGCCATCTATGTCATGAAAGGTGAAAGAAAAGATGAAAACAAAGAAAATGAACAGTGGCGAAAATCAATCGCCACAATACTTCAATAAAATATGGGAGGAAGGAACTATTCCCTCTTCGTGGAAGAGAGCAATACTCATCCCAATTCTAAAGAAGAATAAGGATGTGACACACATCCAAAATTACAGGCCAGTATTTTGGCAAAGACGATGGAGTTTTTTTTTTAGTTGGTATCAACTACTAGGTTATTTAGCGTCGATGAGATTGGTGATAGCGAAATGGTATTTGGTGAGATGAGGCCGAGGATTCGCCATAGATTACCTGACATTCACCTTACGTTTGGGAAAAACCCTGGAAAAAACCCAACCAGGTAATCAACCCAAGCGGAGATCAAACCCACGCCCGAGCGCAACTTCAGACCAGCAGGCGAGCGCCTTAACCGACTGAGCCATGTCGGTGGCTTAAGTTGATGGAAAGAATGGTCAATGAGAGGTTAATGTGGCACTTAGAAAACAATAAGAAGCTGGAAAATGAACAGGCAGCCTTCCACAGAAACAAATCAACGTCTCAACAAGTTGTTAAACTCGCCCAACACATCAAAGATGTTCTAGACCAGCATTTCTCAACCTTTTTGATGGTGCGGCCCCTTTGCTGTTACGTTATATTCATGCAGTCCCCTGAAGTGTTTAGGTGTGCTTTATAAAAAATTAAAAGTAAGGTAACACTGCAAATCAAATATATTTGAAATTAATAAACGTTTAACAATAAATGTTACAAAATTATTATGGCGCAATGTATTAAACTCTTGACATGTTCACAGTTTATAATAATCTTGGAGTTGATAAATGAAACACTTCACTTTTACAAGAAAATGTGATACTTGTTTTTTGTAATCCTTCTACAAGAACATCAGTTCTTGACTTCAATATTTTATTCAGACCTAGTCGCAAACATTTTGCAGATTTTGTAGCCCTGGCTGTTTCCTTTCTTTTGAATATATTGAAGCCATTGCCGAAAAGCCTGCCAGGTAGCTGAGAATGAAAAAAAGATTTTTCACTGCCACACTGCTGAGCAAAGGATATTCTCTGCTTATGCTCATTCAAAATTCTGATGATGTTTCCAAGAATTTATTTTTCAGAGTTCTGTCAGATAATACCTGTATCAAGTTCTTCCCCACATGGCAGAAGAGAGGTTTCACTACTACAGTTAAATGGAAATTTAATTCACTCGTTATTTTCTTTGGAATGAGGAAAATAATATTCAAATTTCTCTCTTAGTTTCTCCAAAAGGTCTATGATAACTTCATTAATGTTTCCCCAGTACTTTCAAGCACTTTAGTGTACCTCGAGAAACATGTCTGTGATACTTTTTCTCTTTCTTTCTTTCCAGACATCAAGGTTACTTTTGAATGCATTAATTTGATCCATAGAATTAAAGATGTTTTCTGAAGGACCCTGAAGTGTAAGGTTGAGCTCGTTAACCAAGTGAAATATATCACTCAGGTACGCCAACTTCATTACCCAGTCATCATCATACATTCGCTGCGCTAAAAGAGACTTTTTATCATTCAAAACTACAGAGTTTGCCAGGGAAACGGGCGAATTTCAAATACGCACTACAGAAATATTGTAGGCGATAGAAAGTGCTGTTATCTGTTGTTATATTGCCGAAACTATGCCATTTACACAGTGTTATATGATCAGTCACCATGGAACAATGAAACAGAGCCAGTGTGCATATGCAATCAAAGCATTTTACAATAAAAAAAATGACAGTTACGAGGTGCTAGTCGAGATTTTCGTACACATTTCATGATCCTGTGCGTATCGCACATGCAATCAAATTATGTATTACAAATTTCGAGGCCACAGGATCTGCTATGAAGAGAAAGCCACTGGGTGAAAGAAGAACTGTCAGCAGCCTCGAAACTGTCATTGTTTTTATAAAATGCTTTGATTGCATATGCACGCCGTGCACTATTCCATTGTTCCATGGCAACTGATCAGGTAATGCTGAATAAATGGAATAGTTTCGGCAATGTAATAACAGATAACAGCATCTTCTATCGCCTACAATATTTCTATAGTGCGTAATTTAAAATCGCTCATTTCTCTGGTGAAGCCTATATTTCAACTTTAGTTCTTACCTCCAATAACAATGATAATAATTTTCTGCAGCTCAGACAACATACTTCAGAATGTAGTAACAAAGCAGAATGTTCGACTCCAACTTCAGAACAGAAACCTGCTAATAATCTGGAGGTTTTTGGGGACGATTTAATCGTATTTACTATTTAGCTGCATCTGTTAAGACGACATGAAACTATGGTGACATCTTTACTGGCAAGATGTTCTTGGTGAACAATACAATGAGTTGTGTTCATATAAGGAGAATGAGCTTTAATTCGTGCACCAACACCAGAATAATGGCCAACTATTGCTGTTGCCCTGTCTGTGCAAAAACCAACACAATACTTCCATTCTAACCCTTCAGTACTAAAGTAGGTATTCAAAACATTGAAAATCCCCTCTGCAGTAGTATCAGCAAGTTCAAGACAAAACAGCATTTCTTCCACAATAGATGCAGTTTTGTGGTTTATAAATCTTACATAGACCATCAAAATAGCACGACCAATGATATTGGTGAATTCATCTATCTGTATGGCAAACCACGTGATACCTAGTTTAATACAGTCAATTGTCCATACCTGTGGGGTAATGGCTAGCGCGTCTGGCCGTGAAACCAGGTGGCCTGGATTCAAATTCCGGTCGGGGCAATTTACCTGGTTGAGGTTTTTTCTGGGGTTTTCCCAATATGAGCAAATGCTGGTTAACTACCAGTGCTGGACCCCGGACTCATTTCACCGGCATTATCACCTTCACTTCATTCAGACACTAAATAATCTGACATGTTGATACAGCGTCGTAAAATAATCTACTAAAAAAATACAGTCAATTAGCTGAGACTTTGTATCATCTGCCATCATATTAAGACGTCTAGTGATGGTGTCATTAGATAATGGAAGATCTTTAACTTTCTTTGCCTTTGCATTTACAACTTGCAGTAAACGTGGCTTAACAAAGTGATTCACCTATTGTAAATGCCTCCTTATTTTTAGCAATTTCGTGAGCTACTAATTGTAAGAATGAAGATTTTATAAAAGTAACATCAGTTAATGAGATCTTTTCGTAAGCATTTTTTGATCACTGAAGGCCTTTCGTTTCCTTTCAAAATAATTAAGTGGCTTATTAATAATATTAGGATGAACACTTTCCAGATGTCGTTTTAGTTTCGTTGGTTTCAGAGCTTCATTAGATAAATGGGAAATGTATGCAATCAATACTTTCATAACTGAAACCAAAATCTATACTAATAATAAATCTGTAACCGAAATTTTTCTGGTAATTTTCGCTTTTCCAAAAATAATTGGTGTTAATGTGTATAATTAATTATCCTGAAACAAAAAATCGCTTTTTTTATTTTTGTTTGTATGTCTGTCTGTCTGTCTGTCTGGATGTTTGTTACCTTTTCATCCAATAATGGCTGAACCGATTTATATGAAAATTGAAACATATATGAAGTTCGTTCAAACTTAGATTTTAAGCTATATGGCATTCAAAATACTTTATTTAAAAGGGTGGTTATAAGAGGGCCTGAATTAAATAAATCGAAATCTCTCCCTTATTATTGATTTTCATGAAAAATGTTACATAAAAAGTTTCTTTAAAAATGATTTCCGATAATCTTAGCATGCAGGCTTTCCGATAAGTTTTATTCTATGTAAAATTTTGATAGGACTGATATTTAATGAGATAAATGAGTTTTAAAATAATGATGCTTTTATGTAATTTCCACCTCAAATTATACGAGTAATAAAGATAAAGAAATGACTCTGCATTTATTCAAAGCAGCCTTGGACAACAATCGGATTAATATTCATTTAACAATCCTTTTTATATGGACGATATTCATATGTGTTTATAATGTACTATATTATTATAAAGAGAGAGTGTTTGTATGAGGCAATGCTCTAATGTAAATTTTAAATTTCTGTGGTACTATGTGAACGAGCTAATCTAAACACTTCACTAACATAATCAGAAGAATGACACGCAATCTAATGTCAACACAGCCACTTCAACAGATTTACTGAAATGGACTGTTGAGCATTCAGGAGATGGTTTGCCACGGGTTGCTAGGCCTTTGTGTCAGTCGACCTATATTATGTAAATGAACGCTCTGTAGATGACACCACGCGATTGTGCCTTGGTCTACCAAGAATCATGGCAGACAGCACACAGCCTCTGTTGCCAGCTAGAGGAGCAGTAGTGCATGTGTGTTTTGAATTCAATGTATGTTTCGTTCATTTAATAGATACGTATAAGTTGGACATTAATAATTTTGGGTAGTGTTCTGTGAGAAAAGATTTTATACGTTAACATTAGGCAGGCAGGCCTGTGCAATACTTGAAAATGTCAAACAAAAGGCTCAGTTATACTGAAACACTTATGCCTGAAGTCAAAACAAAATTCGAAGACTTAATAAGAGTGAGGAAGAACAGGAGAATCGTTTTTTAAACAACTATGCAAACATTTCAGTGGTTCAAGCAAGATAAACTAGCATCAAATGCTTTGATTGACATGCGAATAAGAGAGTTCAAACTTACCAGGATCGGAAAAGAGAAAACAGCACTCATTGTTCTCAGAGAATTGACAAACAACGAGAGAGTATTTCTAGAACTAGACAGCATAGTCGAGAGTTAATATGTATGTTAGCATTCCATTATGATCTAAATATCGATTATTCTCATTTTAATGATATTCAAATATGTAAAACGGATAAAATGAAACGCAAAAATGGGATAAAGGAGCAAATGGATTATGTCGTGCTGCTGGAAACGTTATTTCTGAGATGCAAGATCCCCCACAACCATTTAAAAGCTTATTTATAGTAGTACATCCGTTATCAACACACTTTTAAATAATATAAAACACTGCAACACCTTATTCCAAGTAGTGCCATTTGGTGACAAAGCCTTCTTCCAGCTGAGAGAACAATCCCCTATTCTTACAAATATATTCTGTTTCAGATGCTGTTAGGTCTAACGTAATACCAAGCTTAAAAGTAGAAATAACTGAACAACTCCATAGTCTATTGCATGGTAATAACAGTTTCATTCATACTTCTAAACACAACATTGAAAATAATTCAGGAGCAAACGACTTATAACTTATAATAAACTGATTAAGACTATTCATTAATAATAACAAAGCTGTATTAGGAAATATAACAGATTTAAGTCAATGATATTTATTTATAACAAGATGTGCAGCGAAGCGCACGGATATGGCTAGTTAATATATAAATCCGTGTACTTGCGTGTTTTGCTCTTCAAACTTTTTCTCTTAATGCAATCTTCTGTTCGCGTGGTAGTCATGTCGGCAGTAGAAGATGTACCATCATCTGTTGCAACAGCATCCATATTACCTTTAAAACACTGGTTTTCTTCAGAATCGCCTTGATCAACTTCACTAATTGATTTATTATTTCCACATAACTCTGCCTTCTTATTACTGTTTTCACGTTTGAAATATTTGTACAGATTATTGTTTTTAATCCATTTTAATTGGGTTGCACAACATCACAATGATTCTGGCAGACTGAAAGACGTGCGGTTTAAACGAGAAAATAATTACAATTTGTCTCAACAATGAACAATAAATAAATCGTTTCTCATTCAAACTCCTGTACCCACTTACACAATATTTAACTGCAAATTCCCCATTGTTGCAGTTGTTTTACATTCGAGAGTTCATTTTTATATTGTTACTCTAAGTACCAGTAATAGAAATTAAAGCTATGCAATAAACAGAAATTATTATATCTTTTATTTTATGTTGTTAATATAACACATATAAGTATATTTGGAGTGTAAAATTCACACCTTGAAATTTAATATGAAAGCTTCTTAAAATTTTTCACAGCCCTCCTTTTACTGTACTGAGGACCCCAGGGGGCCTGATCTAGACAACAGCAACATTCTTATAGCAGTCTTCATAGACTTCCAGCATGTGTATGACTCTATCTGGAAGGAAAACCTAGTACTAAAATTGACAAAAATGGCTATACACAGTAAGATGCTTAAGTGGTTTAAAGCTTTTCTTGCAGAAAGAACATGCAAAGTATAATATGGACACATCTCTCACACTGCAAAAATCTACAAACTGGTATGCCACAGGGCGCACTGACCAGTAGCACACTTTTTAACATATACGTCAAATGACCTTATTGGAAAACTCAGGTGTCAAATGCCTCCTGTATGCTGACGACCTAGTTTTCTGGATAGAGACCCCCAAAAAGAAATAAAATGCCAAAACAGAGCAAATATTAAATGAAACTCTCTTCGAACTACAAGAATGGTGTGATATAAACAACACGACTGTCAACATGATCAAAAGGAATTTCAGTCATTCTCTTTAGGACATGATACCATGCAATCGGTCCTAAGATACAAAAATGACACATTAACACAAACAGATGGATTTACTTATTTGGACATAACCTTTGATAATAAGTTATCCTGGAAACAACAAATGAAGAAAATTAGCTCGCAAACTTCGAAAAAACTAAGGATTCTAAAGCACCTTGCAGGATGCAAATGAGGATGTGATCGCTCAACTTTAAGCACTACATATCAAAAGTATGTTCTTCCTGGAATGTTATAGTGCTGTGGAGCACTAATCTCTTCAACAGACAAAACTCTAGGAAAACTTGAGAAAACACAATCAGGCTCTAAAACTTACAATGGGTGCTGTAAAAATAACTCCACTGAATGCCATGTTGACTCTCACAGGCCTCAGACTGATACATAAATTTATAGAAGAGAGATCCATGCTGTTATATGAAAAGCTAATCAGACTATCGGATGATCAATACTGGTACAAATATGTAAGTAAGGAAAGAAACCTCAAAACACAACATGGATTTGTGCAGAAAGTGCATAAGCTAAAAGAACAATATTCAATCAAATCAAATGAACCTCAACCCATGATACAAGCTCAGAACCCAACTGAAATAAAATCTCATGACCTAAACCAATGTGTATTTAAAAAAGAAATTGACACAATGACTCTAAAGCCTTTGGCCTTGGAGACCATCAACAGCAAATACCTAGAACCCCAATGGCTAAGAATATACTTAGACGGCTCACAAATGCATGGTTATCCAGACCCAGGAGCAGGGATATACAACTACATCATCTCCTTTTATAAACCCATTGGATCATATAAAACAGCATTCGATGGAGAAATTGAAGCCATTCGAACAGCATTAAACCAACTTCTATTGCATCTTGAAAAGTTCTCCAAGACTGTCATCCTGAGTGATTCAAGATCTGCCACAGAATCAATGGTGCAATTGAGCCTGCTGTATCAGTGGAGATTCATGACTGCCGTAAGACACTGAGGAAACTCAAATTAGCTCAAAAGAAAGTTGTATTGCAGTGGATCTCTGGGCATTGTCGAATTTCTGGCAATGAACAAGCAGATGCATTAGTGAAGAGAGCTGCCATGCTCACTAGTTGCTTCAAATCAGTAACATCATACCATTCCTTTAAACTCTATATACAGAAGCAAATGAAGGAACAATACCTCATGAGTTTAGAATCAAACAACACAACCAAGCAGCTGTTGCGAAGTTTCAGTTCTAAACTGGACAGGACATTCTTGACAAACACTGTATCATTTTGGGTTACTTCAAACGCCCACCTGCAAGCTCTGTAATCTGGATGAAGATATGGACAGGGACCACTTAATGTGCTACACAGCTCTTTGCAGTACATCCGAGACCGGAAAATATCAGGAAGCCAGAATCAAGATGATGAATCAGATGGACAATTGATGGTTTTTTGTTAATATTCTAATATATATATATATATATAAATATATATATATATGTGTGCGTGTGTGTGTGTGTGTGTGTGTGTGTGTGAATATTTAAGTGTGCTTACTCGAAAGTAAGTTATATAATTGGTAAATGTGAAAAACACGGAGTTTCTAAGTTAATGCCTGAAACTTTAAGAGACTGTCCTTGAGCTTTATTTTAATACGGCCATTAAAAATGCTAGTCGCACTGAAATTGCAATTCATTAAAATCGAAAGGCATGTTACTGGCTATCATAGGAATGTGTGGGATAAAAACATCTTCTTTCGTTTTGCCAGTTAATATTGTCACTTGTATTACATTTTGTATGAGTTTCTTCACATCAATTTATTCTTCTTTCATTGCATAATTTTGATGGTCAATATTTCAAAATATTTGGTGATTCAATTTAAGTATTAAATTATGTGGTGGCAATCAATCCTTGTGAATTAGCTAGATATAGAATAGACTTCGTGGGAGTACAAGAGGTTAGGTTAAATGGAAATGGCATATCACCATTGTTCTGGTACAATTACAATGGAAGGAGTCCATAATTGTACCTATTTTTAAAAAGGGGGACAAAACCAACTGTGGTAACTTTCGAGGAATATCACTTTTGTTGACGTCGTACAAAATTTTGTCCAATATTCTTTTGAGGAGATTAACTCCGTATGTAGATGAAATTATTGGGGATCATCAGTGCGGTTTTCGGCGTAATAGATCGACTATTGATCAGATTTTTTGTATTCGGCAGATAATGGAGAAAAAATGGGAGTATAAGGGTACAGTACATCAGTTATTCATAGATTTCAAAAAGGCATATGACTCGGTTAAGAGGGAAGTATTATATGATATTCTTATTGAATTTGGTATTCCCAAGAAACTAGTTCGATTAATTAAAATGTGTCTTAGTGAAACATACAGCAGAGTCCGTATAGGTCAGTTTCTATCTGATCCTTTTCCAATTCACTGCGGGCTAAAACAGGGAGATACACTGTCACCTTTACTTTTTAACTTCGCTCTAGAATATGCCATTAGGAAAGTTCAGGATAACACAGAGTGTTTGGAACTGAACGGGTTACATCAGCTTCTTGTCTACGCGGATGACGTGAATATGTTTGGAGAAAATACACAAACGATTAGGGAAAATGCGGAAATTCTACTTGAAGCAAATAAAGAGATAGGGTTGGAAGTAAATCCCGAAAAGACTAAGTATATGATTATGTCTCGTGATCAGAATATTGTACGAAATGGAACTATAAAAGTTGGAGATTTATCCTTCGAAGAGGTGGAAAAATTCAAATATCTTGCAGCAACAGTAACAAATGAGGAGCTCTGAAACAAAAACCGTTAAGTCCACAAATCATAAATTTTCAGGAAAGACGAAAAACTTCTACAGCTGTGGATAAAAAAATTAAAAGAAAACACTGTTGTAAAGAGGACTCTTTCGTGATATAGAAATGACTATCGTGGAAAATCACTTGTATCTAAATTAGGAATAATCACAACTTTAAAAAAAAATCTGATGGACTTATCTTGTTTTGTTCCGTACGGATGGACAAAATGGTTTTTGAAACGGAAGCTAATGAAATATAAGTAAGTAGTAGTAGTAGTAGTAGTAGTAGTAGTAGTAGTATAAGTAGTAGTACAGTGATTGTTAATTAATTAATGATCCAAAATTTATGCTTCATTGTCCTTCACAAGCAAATCAAAACACAAAGATAAAGCTATATCATTTCACAATCTTCTTCCTCATCAAGACAATCACATCTTTCAAAACACAAAAGAAAAAGCTGTATCATTCCACAATCTTCTTCCTTATCAAGACAATCACATCTTTCAAAACACAAAAGAAAAAGCTGTATCATTCCACAATCTTCTTCCTTATCAAGATAATCACATCCTTCAAAACACAAAAGATAAAGCTGTATCATTCCACAATCTTCTTCCTTATCAAGATAATCACATCTTTCAA
This sequence comes from Periplaneta americana, assembly GCF_040183065.1. Taxonomy (NCBI): domain Eukaryota; kingdom Metazoa; phylum Arthropoda; class Insecta; order Blattodea; family Blattidae; genus Periplaneta; species Periplaneta americana. The sequence goes on from NC_091123.1 coordinate 102,713,964, forward strand.
AACACAAAAGATAAAGCTGTATCATTCCACAATCTTCTTCCTTATCAAGACAATCACATCTTTCAAAACACAAAAGAAAAAGCTGTATCATTCCACAATCTTCTTCCTTATCAAGATAATCACATCTTTCAAAACACAAAAGAAAAAGCTATATCATTCCACAACCTTTTTCTTCATCAGGACAATCACATTTTCCAAAACACAAAAGTAAAGGCTATATTATCATTACACAACCTTGTTGCTCATCAAGACAATCACATCTTTCAGAACACAAAAGAAAAACTACATCATTCCACAACCTTTTTCCCCATCAAGACAATCACATCTTTCAAAACACAAAAGAAAAAACTATATCATTCCACAACCTTCTTCTTCATCAAGACAATCACATCTTTCAAAACAGAAAATAATAAGCTAAATCATTCCGAAACCTTCTTCCTCATCAAGACAATCACATCTTTCAAAACACAAAGAAAAAGCTAAATCATTCCAAAACCTTCTTCCTCATCAAGACAATCAATCACATCTTTCAAAACACAAAGGGAAAAGCTAAATCATTCCAAAACCTTCTTCCTCATCAAGACAATCACATATTTCATTTTCCTCTTCATTTTGTGTCATTTCCCTGATAATCAACTATGTTTGTGTAAAACTGAAGTTCTGGTATGCTTCTCCACTCATCTCCAAATCTTTGTTTCAACAAATGGTCCACATCAGTCTTCTTTGCAGTTTTCACATTACTTGGACAAAATGGAATGTTCGAGGGCTGAGTTATATCTTCCACACGACAACCTCTCTTTAACAATGATCTCGAACGTCTAGAATGATCGTCAAGCCGATATGACATCTCCATTGCCACATTTACATTAGTTTTGTCTGCCTTTATTTTCTTCATTAGACGTACTCTTTTCATGCTACTGATCCCTTCCAGCTTATGAAGTTTAGAGGTGAATGCCTTGAAGTCTTGAACTTTCCAATCTATCCCCAGAACGGAAACTTTGCCCACATTACGATAGAGATTGTGGTAGTCTTCAGGCGTCAATATTTCAGAGTGCCTTCGCAATTCTTTTTCTATTACGCCGAAAGCCCTATCTGCCGGGAGATACAAATGGCCTCAAACAGGGAAAACCATACATATTTCTTTCACAGATTGTGGTGATTTTTGCAGAAGCCACCAATAGAGAGCATGTACAACAATGGAATTTCGATTTTGGCCCCCACACCCATCTGAAAATAGCCTTATAGTGGAGACAGCTTCATCAAAATTCTGTCTGCCAAGAAAATTTGTAAGAGCTGAAGCTACTTCTTTTGCTCCTCGGCCTGCCTGATTTTCAGTCCAGCAGTAGAAGTTAGGGGATTTCTTCTCAACATCTGTAATACAGAATGCGTAGAAACTAATCTGTCTAGCATAAAAAGCCTCACTTATTGGTAGTTTCGGCAATGGCTGAACCTGTTGTAAATCAAAACAAAGTGTGACAGAATTGTGTGGAGTTTCTTTCAACATTTTGTAGAATGTCTTTGCTCTGATCTTGTGGGCGATGAGTGCAGCACGAGTTTCTTCCTTTTTCTTACCACTAACGGAGGATTGTACTTCATGACGCATTCTTGCACAGTAACTACATGTGTCGGTAGCAGGTGTACCAAACCCCAAGTTGAATTCAGTGCAAAAGATGTTGTAAAAGAACCACTGTTTTACTTTCAAAGAGTCTGACACACTGGAATTGTAAATTTTGTATAGTTTGTTTATACTGAGATTTGAAGGAAGGTACAATCTCCTACTTTTCCCACAAGAGTAGTGGCTTTCGCATGCTTTCAAGTTTGATATAAATGTATTAACAGATCGCCTCTTTTCTTGAGACCGTTTTGACCTACGATCACCACCACGCCTTTCTTTAATGGGCTTTCCAGCCAGTGTGTTGGATGCTATAGTGTTCAGTCGACATTGACCGATACCAAAAAGAGCACGGAAGAATTTTGAACAGACTGGAATCTCTTCGTTATTGGCACCTCTTACCTATAATAATAATAATAATAATAATAATAATAATAATAATAATAATAATAATAATGATGATGATGATGATAATGATAATGATTTTTAATCTGCTTATAGTCACTTTAACAACTTAGTCATATCGTGACTTATAACAACTTGTAACATTGAATTGAGTATCTTTAGGATGATATCTTGGATGTGCCCTGGATTTCAGAAACTTAAAATCCACCGACCTGGGCCGAGCAACCTTTTAAGTTCATTGGCGGACACACTACCAATGTGCTACCCAGGCCGGCAGTAATATTTTTGAGATGCTTACGAATGCATAAATTATTATCTACGCTATCATGGTCATGATGATAACTTCATTAATAAGCCCTCTTACCATATATTTTACTACAAGACTGTTCAATTTTCTGGAATCCGGTTTTCGTTGACGTCGCCTCTTTGGGGATGAAACAGACATCAACGAAGTAAAAAGCCTGTCTTGTTCCACTTTGTTGTGATGTGCATAAACCCTTTTTCTGGACTTTACAAGACTATATGCGGGGATCGAACAGCATTTGAAGCGCCCTTCCTTGTGGCTACAGGGAGGTTCAAATCCCATGAGACCAGGATGCTTATCATTATATCTAGAATAAAATAGAGAAGTAGTTTATGTTTCATTGTTTTTACGAACACTTTAAATCGGGACCACATTATTTCCGTTTTAATTACAGCGAATGTTTAATTAAATAATGTACCTGGCTTCATGTTCTTTCTTTCGCTTTGTCTCCGCCATTCTTTTCCTTTTTCTGGAGCCTGAAGATCCTTCAGAGACGGACACTTTCCCTCCATGGCACCTACTACTAGAACACTTATTGCGACACTGACTTATTTTCTACGAATACAATTTTATTCTCCTGCTTAAATGATTAAAATTGTGTGTTTTATACTCCAACAATGGTACCATTACAGCAACAGTAATATACCTCCAACTGCAGATGCAGCTGCGACAACTACAAGTATTAATAATACGTGGCTGCAGAATAAACAGAAGCCTGAAATCTGCTGACTCAACGGGGTTTGCTCCGATTGTAGCGGTGGACTGAATGGATTATGAAACAAACGCCTGATTTCGACCGCAATTTTTACAGGGATGCAATGGAGTCAGAAGCGAATAGAAACCGTAGCATGATGTAGGACAGTTCGTAGAGTATGAATCCGTTTCAAACTCAATTTTGATCGGAGGTGGACTTAACGAGTTTTGTTTCGGAGCTCCTCAAATATAAATGACACTCAAGAGGAAATTAAACGCAGAATAAATATGAGTAATGCTTGTTATTATTCTGTTGAGAAGCTTTTGTCATCTAGTCTGCTGTCAAAAAATCTGAAAGTTAGAATTTATAAAACAGTTATATCACCGGTTGTTCTTTATGGCTGTGAAACTTGGACTCTCACTTTGAGAGAGGAACAGAGATTGAAGGTTTTTGAGAATAAGGTTCTTAGGAAAATATTTGAGGTTAAAAGGGATGAAGTTACAGGAGAATGGAGAAAGTTACACAATGCAGAGCTGCACGCATTGTATCCTTCACCTGACATAATTAGGAACATTAAATCCAGATGTTTGAGATGGGCAGGGCATGTAGCACGTATGGGCGAATCCAGAAATGCATATAGAGTGTTAGTTGGGAGGCCAGAGGGGAAAAGACCTTTGGGGAGGCCGAGACGTAGATGGGAAGATAATATTAAAATGGATTTGAGGGAGGTGGGATATGATGGTAGAGACTGGATTAATCTTGCTCAGGATAGGGACCAAGGGCGGGCTTATGTGAGGGCGGCAATGAACCTCCAGGTTCCTTAAAAGCTAGTAAGTAAGTAAGTAAGTAAGTAAGTAATCAATCCGTGTGATTTCAAAACATTCAAGAATTCAGTTGAACATAGCCTGCTCACTATCGACAACTGTATCGAGAAACTCTTTAATACAGTCCTGGACTGCATAAAGATACATATTGCATGAATTGTCTAGATTTTGGCCTTCATGATGTATCAACAATGCTATTTAATTTCGTGTTGTTTTTTCCACGACCTCGTGAAAGTCGATGTTGAATACAACAGACAATAATAAAGAATAGTTGACTGTAGAAGATTGCATTTTAATATTATACATGAATGTTTGATGGTATTATTTTTATCCATGACCATAACAAAAAACATGCCTTTGCGTTTGTAAAATAGGCTTTTATTCAACATTACTTTATTCCACTAGTGAGATAAAGACTGTACCTCACAGTTTAAACTTTATCTCACAGTTCATTAGTATTGTCCTAGTACCCGGGCACACACATATACTTTTCCATTCAACTATTATTCAAGAAGTTAATATATTAGTTACTAGATGTCACTACCTCTACTCCTTTTGTAGCGTGAATACAATATAATAAGGAAATTAAACTCAGGAACAGTTTTATTTCTAGTAAGAAAGATACAAATCAAATAACAAAAAACCGTTGCCAAGGAGAGCTATCATTTTCATGGCCCATTCCATTGTGTAATGAACACAGGCATAGGCCAGTCGTGAACGCAGAACTCAGAATCCTACATGTACTCCCCTCTCAGTGATGTTGAGTCACGAAACTTTTCTTGCACTAGGATAAGTTCTGAATGGTGGAGGATTTGAAGGACTTGGTCGTTGATGATCGGAGGTTTTGTTCCCATCATCTTCAGAGAAAACTTCAGTCTTTCTGTGGAAATGGTTTTAGGGCTCCCATGAATATCGACTTCGAACACATAGTCAGATATCCTACAAAGAATTCTATAAGGTCCTTCATACGGTGGTACAAGGGATCCTTTAGTTGCCACACAAACAAAGACATGCATACACGTATATAGTGTCTTATGCTGAAAAGCTCTTCTGTTACAGTGGTGAGCAGCGGAGGTCAATCTGACAGTGCGCATTAACTGTCTGTATTTTTCAGAAAAAGGCTCGTTGCGACAGTTCGATTTGGTCGTCGACGAAAAACTCTCCTGGAAGTTTTAGCATCACGCCATAAACCATTTCTGCGGGCGAAGCGTCACAATCTTCTTTGATGCTGGAGCGCAATCCAAGTAGGACAGCTGGTAAGATATCGATCCAACATTTAGATCCCATGTGACATATGATAGCAGCATTCAACGATCTATGCCAATGCTCTATCATGCTGTTTGAGGTGGGATGAAAGGTTGTCGTGCATATTTTTGTAGTACCAATGAGATTACAAAATGCTCGAAAAATAGCAGATTCAAATTGCGAGCCCCTGTCTGTTGTAATAGTGGCAGGTGCACCGAATCTTGCAATCCAAGTCCTAAAGAATGCGTCTACAATAGTCTCTGCAGAAACTTCAGATATCAGAACCGCTTCAGGCCACCTTGTGAATCTATCAATCATTGTCAGGCAATACTGAAAACCTTTAACAACTGGAAGCGGACTAATGATATATATATATATATATATATATATATATATATATATACACACACACACACACGTGAGCGAACCGCGCGTTTAGCATGGGTATGTGTAGGGGCACATTTTTGTGATGACTTATTTTACTTCTCTGACACTGAAGACACATGACAGGCTGTGAATGTTATCGACAACTTTCTTGCGAAGACAAGATGGGATGTAAGATCGAATGACCTGCATCAAAACATCACAATAAATTTCTTCCTTCGATTCATTCAGCGGAATTTTTGTAAATTGTAAGCTGGTCGAATCAGACTGAAGAAGATGTTGAAGTTCTTCGTCAGCAGCCTGTGCAGCCCTGAGTTCATCTGCGGATATTAGCGTCAACATGTCTATGACACCTACGTGACAAACAATCTGCTACAATGTTGTCTGCACCATAACGTGGACGATTTGCGTCATAAATTGACTAATGAGCTGCCTAGGCGAGGCTTTGTCTGCACTTTGATTAAAAGCGTGAATCAATGGTTTGTGATCAGTTACAATGATCAGTCTTCGTCCTTCAACCATACAACGAAAATACTTAAGGCTTTTGTAAATTGCTAACAGTTCATGATCATATGTGCTGTATTTAATTTTCGCATTGGTACGCTTCTTAGAGAAAAAACCCAAAGGTTCCCAACGACCGAAATTGTACTGCTCGAGCACAGCACCAGAAGCAATATCAGAAGCATCCATGCGAAGAGCTACAGTAGCATTGTCCCGTGGGTGAACTAAGAGAGTTGCTTTCACTAAATTGTTGTTTACATAGTTCAAATGCTTCTTCAGCCTCTCTATCCCACGTAATAAGATGCTTGTCATTCTTTTTTTCACTGTGAAGATGAATATGTAGCGGGGCTTGTATCTGTGCCGCATTACGGAGGAAACACCTGTAAAAATTAATAATACCGAGAAACTTACGCAAGTCTGCAATGGTCTTAGGCTTGGGGTAGTCTGTAATTGTTCCTTAATACGATCTTGAAGCGGCCTAACACCACGTTTATTGATTGTGTAGCCTAAGTAGTTAACTTCACCGATGCCGAAAGTACACTTGGATAAGTTAATAGAAAGTCCATGTTCACGTAACCTCTGGAAAACAAGACGAAGATGTTGTTCATGCTGTCCCTCGTCTTTTGATGCTATCAATAAGTCATCGATGTAATACGTGCAGAAGTCAAGTCCATGAAGTACGCTATCCATTAGACGTTGCATAGTCTGCGCAGCATTATGTAATCCAAAGGTCACGACACTGAATTCGAAAAGACCGAAGGGAGTTATTACTGCTGTCTTGGCGCGATCGTCTGGAGGTATGGGTGTTTGGTGATAGGCTCTAATACGGCCAAAAGTACTGAAAATCGTACAACTGTTTAGCCGTTGAGTTACGTTATGTATATGAGGAACTTGATACTTATCAGGGATAGTTGTAGCATTTAAACGACGGTAATACCCACAAGGTCTCTAAAGCTAAACTTCTGAGCTCTTGAGCTTTTTGTTGATTGGTTCAGCAAAAGTGGCAATGATACCTGTTTTAATAGCGTCATACCTGCCCATGGCAGGTGGGGATTTAATTAAATCAGCTATAATTGGAATAAATATATGATCAGCTTTACTTACTACATATTGGAATTTTGCTTGATCTCGAGTAATCCCTGCGAAACTGAGAGCATTTTCCACCACTGTAAATCACAGATCTGGATCTTCCTTGTAGAATGGAGGTGGCTTCTCAATACGTTGTGCACACACAGTGACTCTGTCACCACTACCAGTTGATAAAGAACTTTGCTCTGTATCTTCATGTATGTTCGCTGTTTCTATCACGTCGGGGTCACCAATACTGTAGTGTGAATACAATATAATAAGTAAATCAAACTCAGGAACAGTTTTATTTCTAGTAAGAAAAAACCGTTGCCAAGGAGAGCTATCATTTTCATGGCCCATTCCATTGTGTAATGAACACAGGCGTAGACCAGTCGTGAATGCAGAACTCAGAGCCCTACACTATATTACCATTTCTTAAATCTGCACACACTTAATCCCCTTCTCCTTTCTCTACCCACCACTACTACTATGCCGTAATTTGTGCATTGCATCCATATCTAATATGTATTTTTTTTTTTTTTTTTTTTAATTTTGTAATAATTTACCTTTTGGGATGCGAGGAGACTTGAACCTGTGAAGTTGGGTTTATAAGATTTAAAATTTAATAACAATACGCCTTAGTCAACTGAGCTAAACAGACACGATGATTAATTGCGTTTTAATATTCCTCTTAAGTTTACAGAAGTAAAATGTGAGATTATTTTAATCACATTAGTCCCATGAACACTTCTAAATAATCCCTGAAACTTCAAAAAGATGAAAATACATGTTCAAAGTGATATCAGTGTTATGGGATTGATATTTGGAGCAAGAGGAACGTCACCTAACTTCTCTTCTCAATTCTGCAAGACCCTAGGACTGCACAAATCTTTTCTGAATGAACTAGCTCTCCTCATAATTAGAGAGTCAGTCAAACTTTTACGGAACCACCTATATGAAAAAACTGACGCACCATTATCATTTTTCTTTTTCTTATTAGCCTTCATTGCTTCTTTATTTGTAACTTTTTTATTCTGTAAACTGCCATTGTTTGTTTGTGTACTTGTTTACCTTTTTTCTTACTCTATTATCAATCATCATCTATTTGTTCTTGTAATGTTTTGGATGCTTTGTCTAATGGCAGCCTCTAATTTGAGGAAGCTCTAGTAAATAAATAAATAAAATTAATTATAATTTGATATTTCTCCAACACCTTAGATACTGGTACCATTCTTCACTATTCATGGCCTCCTCCTACATCATGACCTACCTAGTACGTGTATCAATTCTAAAATCCATGCCATGATATCTGATTATTTTAGGACTTATTTTCAAGATATTTTCTTTAATAAAACAAAATATTTTGTTATGATCATGGATAAAATTACGAATGGTACTTGTGAGTGTAATCTTCATTGTGCTCGTGTAATTTAAGCACTTGGCTGACGCCTCATGCTTAAATCTTTCCATTCGTGCAATAAAGATACACTTACCTAACAAGTACCACGAATAACTATTATTTTTTTATGTTTTTAATTAATTTAACGTCCATTTGTCCAATTTGAATGTAGCCTATGTTCTTCTCCTGGTTATGAATACCGGTACTAAATATGTAAACTTCGGTAAATATCTGTCAAAGTGTGTAAATTTGTATAGAGTATATACATACAAAGAGTGGTGCTATGGATCCAAGAATTCTTAAAAGGTAGAACCCAGAGAGTTAGAGTAGGTCATGAAATATCGGAAATTGGAAATATAAGTTCAGGGGTGCCACAGGGCAGCGTTCTGGGTCCATTACTCTTTATAATATACGTAAATGACCTATGCCAGAATATTACATCAAATGTGAGGCTATTTCCAGACGACTGCATTATCTATAGAAAGATTAGAAATAATTCAGATGTAGATGCTATTCAAACAGACTTGAATAAAATTTATAACTGGGCGTTAAAGCATAGGATGAAAATAAATGGTCCTAAAAGTAAATCTATAACATTTTGTAAAACCCGAGAGGAAACTAGTCTTAATTACGAATTCAGTGGTGTTGTAATTCCGCAAGAACAATGTTGTAAATACCTAGGAGTGTATTTAAACTCCAAACTTTCTTGGGGAGAGCATGTTGATAATGTTATGGGTAAAGCATGAAGGGCACTTCACTTTATTATGAGAATCTTGAGAAAGGCTAGCCCCAAATCGAGGGAAATAGCATATCTAACGTTAGTGCGACCGTTAATGGAATATGGAACTACATGTTGGGAACCCTATAGAATATATCAGATAAATTCCTTAGAAAGAATCCAGTATAGGGCAGCTAAATTTGTTAAAGGTAAAAGAGAAGATGGAAACGATATGATAAAAGAACTTAAATGGGAAACTTTGGAAAACAGATGTAGGAAAACTAGAATAACATCATTGTATAGAGCACATCTAGGTCAGAAAGCTTGGGTAGACATAATGGCTCGGTTAGAAAAGCCAACGTACTATGGTAGGAATGATCATGATTTTAAAATCAAATGTAGGAAACAGAAAATGGATGTAGATAAATTCTCATTTTTAAATAGAACTATAAATGATTAGAATGACCTACCTGCAGCGGTCTTTGAGGGCTGTCCTTCCTTAAGGAGATTCTAGAATAATTAAAAAAATTGTGTATAAAGTGCAAATTAAAATTAAGGTGACATTCAACATTTGATTTTTTAAGGTGACATGTATTTATCTAGCCTGACGAGTTTACTTCCTTGGTTTGAATTGTAAATTATTTAAAAATAGCGTGTAAGAGGGCCTTAGACTAGAAATGTTTAGTTTAAATGTAGTTCTGTTCATAAATATGCATAAGGATGTAATTATTTGACTTATTTGAACTGTTGTATCAGTGAAGCGAGGTGAGTCAGTGAAGTTATGGTTTTACAGTGCAGTGAACAGTTCTGATCAGTGATAATTTATAGCGTCAATGAAATGTGTTCTATAGTGTCAGTGAAATGTGTTACAGAGTGTCAGTGAAATGTGTGCTAAAGTGTCAGTGAAATGCGTCATAGTGCCACTACAGGGAATGAGATAAGAGTAAAGTGAAAGACTATTGAAACTTATGTAGGACCTATACATAATTATGTAGGTTGTATTGTAAAATTAGGTATTTTATTTATGTTTTATTATTATTGTGTTAAATTGTATTGTGTATTCTTATTGTATTGTGTATAAAATTGTATTGTGTATTGTAAATTTTATTGTGTATTGCTTATCATTTTATTGTGTATTGTTAATATTGTATATACCACTGCCACTGGGTGCTTGCCCACTTGCAGTGTAAATAAATACATACATACATACATACATACATACATACATACATACATACATACATACATAGCCACATACTATACGTAGGACAAGATTAGTGTACTTTGTCATATATGTACATTACTCCAAGCTATTTATCTACATTTATGTCCTAAACATTTCGTTCTGAATTTGAATGTTGCATTTTCGCAACACTAAGCTAATATGACACCTTCACTATACACACTAAAGAACATTTTTTTTTTTTCCACATATCAGAATTCAGTGCAGGTTCTTACATTTCTAGAGGATGGTATGCAAACATATAAAAATATTAATAACATAGATATCTTTATATCTCCTCCTGATATCAGAAAATACATTGATGAGGGCAGTAGAAAAGAAGATTTCGGTGGAATATACAATAATCTAAGTCAGTGATGGTTAATTAGTAATGCACAGAAGGCCAGGATAGAATAAGAACCGTATTTGAGGGCCATGCAAATTAAAAATAACTATAATAAAAATAAACTTATAACAATGGCAATTTAAGAACATATTATTATTATATTATTATTATTATTAATCAAATATTAAAAATGAAATGTTTATTACACAATCAAAGAATAGGCATTGCTTTTTGATAGGAACAATGAGTTTGTCAATTTTTTTTTACAAGAGATTTAAAGTCCACTTCCATTTCTGATGTTACAATTTTAACCCTTTGCAACACAAATTAATTTTTTATGTTTTTTTTCATTTCATGAATCATAACAAAGCTTCGATCATTTTTTTCAACATTTTAACTCTGCACACAATTTCAAAACATAGATGGCACCTCTATGTATACTCAAGAGGTGGTTTCTTGGTGGAATATGTGCCATAAAATTTAGAAAGAAAGAAAATGATGGTTCTTCTGAACAACCACTATGCTGCAAAGGGTTAAGGATATGGGATAACAGTGAATTAGTTAATCTGTATCTGGACTTTCATTTCACTAGTTTCATTGCAGAGAAGGCAGTTTCACATAATGTAAGTACGACCAAATATGGAAGTAACTTTTAAAGCCCATAAGATGTGGATAATGTTCTTTTGAAATCAGTTTCTAAAAATTAACGCCAATTGTCTCTGCTGTTTGAAGAGAAGGGTTACACTGGAGTTCACATAGTTCTAACTGCAGTTCCTCAGGCTGGCACTCTACCTAGTATTTCATGGCAATGTTGAAGAGTTTCATCTGTGATCGAAATACTTCAAAATCTTGAAATCCACTATTAAATTATAAAATGATATCTTCAATAAATTAATAAATTCAACATACTTCTTAAAACTAACTTTTTCTTCTTCTTCATACAGTTGTTTACAACAGGAAAAGTGGCATAAATTATCTGCCTCCAACATTTGCTGGACTTGATTTAACTTCTTTATGAAAGCATCTATAAAATGTCATCATTACAAAAATTGTCCGGTTCTTCCTTTGCAATTGTAAATTGTTGTTTAGTCAACTGTCCGAAGACAGGTCTGAACCACATAAGTGTCACCAAGAAGGCACTACTTATGAGGCAACTAGACCAGGAGATAATGGATTAGGATGGCCAGTTTCTTTTCCCCTCCAGTGCATACAAAACCAACTGCTATTTGTTACTAGCATCGTTCCAAAATTCACTTCAAAAATTGCACAAATATGATAATATTACGTAAATAAAAGATAAATATATACATAAATCGTGTAGTTAATTCTACAATGGACCTTCATGACTAGATCGACACTCCACACAGAAAGGAAAGCTTTCGTGTCGTTGCAATAGCTCAGACGCTAAGATCTTTGTGTGTTGTGTAGAAGCGAGCCCCTACAGCCGAGGCTGCGCACAAGTTTAGAGTAGGGACAAATTGAAGCTTGCGTCCGCCGCCATGCTTTGGGAGAAGCACCGGCTAGCAGACGGCTGCACTATACAATGCTGAATGTTTAATATATATGTTTGGTTTCTCTTATAAACCAATCTGAATGGATAAATGAAAAAAGCCTTATTAACATTTAAAGCGACCACGTTAAAGAAATAATCAAGCTTAGTTACCATTACTTTGACATGAAATGAAAGAAAACTGTAACAATTTGATACCGTAACTAAAGATGTTGTATAGTTATTTGACAACATATAGAGTGAACAGAAATACAAATGCATATTGTAGTAAGAGTTCAGATGAAAAGAAAATTATTATACTTGTTTTTTTGAAAGATGGGACATGACAGTTAAGCAGCCGAACTTGGAACTATAGTGCCATGTTGCCAATATGGACTACCACGCTGCCAGCTGATGGAAGCCAGCAATTGTCGTGAAGATGGCTGACATTAAAACATTTATTGACAATTCATGCGGAGGTAAGAAAACAATACAAAAATCGACAGAGAATCAAAGACGAAACATAACAATGCTAGCATTATGTGCACAATAAATGTCGCCAAGAGAGCTATTGAGCACTTGCCACGGGGAAATGTAAGTTTGACAACTTAACCATTGTTACCATAGCAACAGGCCTACCATGCTATGTGACATTCAGTTTTTTTTCCGATCGCAACGCTCCTGTCATGTCCCATCTTTCAAAAAAACAAGTATAGTATTAACTATTATTAACAAAACACTGCCTGTGCAAGACGTTACATTAGGCCTATATTGTAAACACGTTTGCTTTGATATGGACGAGAAATGAAGAATTATTATTTATTCGCTTCCATATCACATACTGTAATATAGGCCTACACCTGTAAAATAGAAACACTTACCTAATGTTTTAGTTAGGCCTACCGTGCAATAGCTTATTATCACAGCTGTAGTATGAAATAAACGTCACATGCATGAATTAGTCAATTAGTCACATAATAGAACTCAGGCCTAGTGTACAGAACATCTTGCCTATTGATTCATTATTATTATTATCACGGAAAGGATTTATATGTAAATACATATTTACTTATAAAGCTAATATAATTTATATTTTGCATTATCTTTATGTTTCACAATGTGTAGGGTTGAAAAATCCTACTTTTATTTTCCATATTTTTCCATATTTTAGAGTTTAGTACATATTTTCCTTAATTTCCATATATTTTCCATATTTCATATAAAACAGTCCATATTATATTAGGTTTAACAATAAAACAAAACAAAATTCCATTAACTTTTAAAAATACATTTCAACAATAGAGATTTAAACACATGTTCAGTAATCCCTTTAACATCAGAGTTATTTGAAAATTAGCAGTCCTATCAACAATGGGAAAGTAAGTTACAAAACTGTATTCATTTAATTTAAAATTTTTAACAGACTTCAGTTGTGCAGCTCAACAGTTAAATGCCAGTCAGAGTACACATAGGTTCAGTTTTGTAAATCATACTATAAAGACGGTAAATATGCCAAAAGTACGTCATTCAGTCAATTTAAAATCAAAACTAACAAGTTACATTTCAGAATTTAAAGAAGATGGTTTATCAACTGACAATAAAATATTATTTTGTAATTTGTGTCAGTGTGCAGTATCATCTACACAAAAGTTCCTGGTGCAACAACACATTACAACTAGTAAACATCAGGCCAACAAACAACTAAATTCCAAGCAGAGACAATTGTTTTTAACACAACCAACAACATCGAATGTAAGATCTGAGTTTAACATCGACCTGTGCCGTTCTCTCATCTCTGCTGATATTCCTCTCTACAAACTAAAGAATAAGGTCTTCAGGGAATTCCTTGAAAAATATACTCAACATACAATCCCGGATGAGTCAACACTTAGGAAGACGTATGCTCCATCCATCTACGATGAGACAATACAGAAGATAAGAGATGAAATTAAAGATAGTTCAATTTGGGTTTCCATTGATGAGACTCCCGACAAAGAAGGTAGACTTGTTGGTAATGTAGTTATCGGTTTGTTAAGTGAACAATATTCTGAACGAATTCTTTTACATTGTGATGTTCTAGAAAAGTGCAATAACAAAACTATAGTTAAACTGTTCAACGAAGCTATGGGTATCCTGTGGCCAAAGGGTATTATGTACGATAATGTGTTATTCTTTATTAGCGATGCTGCCCCTTATATGGTCAAAGCTGGACAAGCATTATCTGTTGTATATCCTAAATTGACTCATTTTACTTGTGTGGCGCATGCATTTCATCGTGTGGCAGAAGGGGTCAGAGACAATTTCCCTAAAGTAGATTTGTTGATTTCATCAGTGAAAAAAGTATTTCTCAAAGCTCCCAGTAGAGTTAACGTGTTGAAAGAAATGTACCCTGAAATTCCATTGCCACCAAAGCCAATTTTAACTAGATGGGGTACATGGCTAGAAGCAGTTGAATATTATGCCGAACATATAGACTCTATTAACAATGTTCTCCTTGCATTGGACTCTGAAGATGCAGTCTCAATTGATACTGCGAAAACAGTTACCTGTGACATAAGTGTGAAGAATGACTTAGCTCACATTCAGCATACATTTTCATGCATCATAAAAACGCTCAAAAGTCTCCAAAATAGGCACCTTTCACTATCTGAAAGTTTTGAAATTATAAATAGTACTGTGGAACAACTGAATCGTGGTAGAGGTAAAGTTGCAGATGCAGTAAGAGCTAAGGTGGACACTGTACTTTCAAAAAACCCTGGATATGAAGAACTACAAAAGGTTGTTGCTGTGATGAGTGGTGAATCAACAGTGAAGATTAACTTGGACTTATCCCCAGCAGACATTGTGAAATTGAATTATGTACCAGTTACTTCTTGTGACGTCGAACGCTCTTTTAGTCAGTATAAATCTATCCTCAGAGACAATAGAAGAAGATTCACTTTTCAGCACTTGAAAGAAATGTTTGTAACCTATTGTTATGGTAACAGACAATAAAAATTGTGTTTTGTTGAAACTACATTGGAAGATAAGGTACGTCCATTATATTTTTTGTTTAGTTTGATTAAAATGTACCAATATTTAACGTACATAGTCATTTTTTTATAATTTTAAGTCCATATTTAATTCCATATTTTGGTAAAAATAACTACATATATATTTACATATTTCATATATTTTTAGTCCATATAAATCCGTTCCCTGATTATTATTATTATTACTATTATTATTATTATATTATTATTATTGACTCCGTTAAATATTGTCTTACAACATTTTTATGTAAAGTCGTGTTGTACTGGTATCCTTAAGCTGTGTGTTAACATCTGCTCTTTTGTTTGGTTATTTAATGACGCTGTATCAACTACTAGATTATTTAGCATCGATGGTATTGATGATAGCGAGATGATATTTGGCGAGACGAGGCCAAGGATCCGTCATAGATTACCTGACATTCACCTTACGGTTGTGGATATAAGAAAAAACCCAGCCAGAAAATCAGCGGGAATCGAACCCGCGACCGAGCGCGACTCCGGACCGACAGTCCTTAGCCCGCTGAGCTACGTCAGTATCTTTATGTACTTTTATGGTCAGTTTAATAAGTTTAAAATATGATTCTCGGGAGGAATCTGGAATCCATTTTCTAAAATATGTTCCTATAAGTGTAGAAAGATTGTACAAGTGTTCTACTTCTAGAGCACATTGTTTTCACACGATGTAAGGATGGGTGGTAATATGCCATTGAACTGTCAACATCTGTATAATCGCTCTTTCACTTAAGCGGCATATTTCTATAATCTCAGATGATGGTATGACAAGACTCCCATTATTCTTTCGTTAAAAAAATAAAAGAGATTTTGTTTACTGCTGATAGACTACGTACCATAAATTGAGTCTTTAGATTTATTACACCATATTTTTCTTAACGATTTAACAACTAAGCCAGCAATGAATACAATCACATTTTGACAATATTGTGTCATTGAAAATGTCTGGAAATTACCATTGGGTATATAGATATTTTTAGCGGACATCCCTCTCTTTGTAATATAATTTAAATAAATTATTTACGTATTTTCTAACGTATATAAAATAATATAAGTAAAAATATTCCATGTATTCGGTCACAGGAAATAGAAATAAACTAGTAAATCTATTTATGAGCAATATAAGGCGTTTATATTTAAAACAATGCTTAGTTACAATATTAAGATTTACTTCTGTTATTTTATATTAGACGTTAGAAAATAGTGAAATAGGTTTAGTTATATTACACTGAAGGAGGAAATCCACTAAGAAAACGCCTATATACTCAATGGTATTTTCTAAACTCCGAATGCTTTATAGAAACAATCATTTGTGCTCCCCAAACATGGCGTCGCGCGAACCTGCGCGAGAGGTTTCAAATTTGTACACGACACCAGTGCCAATTGTGTGTCTAGATATATAACTACAACGTCTTTGTGTAGAAGAGAGCGAGTTCGATTCTTAATGTACACAACGATTTTTTTTTTGTCTAAATAACGTTGAAATTGAGTTTTACAAAGTCCTCAGATTAAGTGTTAATGATCACAGACAATACAAAATTACAAGTTATAATATTATAAACGTTAATCTAATGAAAAAAAAAACACACACACGCACACGCACGCACGCACGCACACACACACACACAACGTAAATGCATATGTGTTGAAAACTAACAATTAAAATGAAGTTAAAAATATTCCTAAGCCACACAGACAAACTTTTACAAAGGTTTAGAGTTCTTAGGCTATGTCATTTGTTGAGTAATTATTACAATATTTTATTAGTAGCTTTCTCATATGTGTAGTAAATGCACTCACACAAAACAATTTTTGTTGAAAGTCTGGCTTTGGATTATTTCATTCATTTTCCCTTCAGTTGATTTTAACTATTTTATCTACGTGTTTGCAATAGTGTTTAATTTAATGTGCATTCAATTTCATTCATGTTATGATTGAATGAAAAAGCACTGTTGCAGTTATTGACTAATTACATATATTAATACTAATTATTAAATACATCTGTTAAGTAACTAATTGCAGCATCTTTTGCAAAATCTTGAATGTTTAAGTTGTCAATAATATTTCTGTACTATATACTATAAGCGGTTAAAAGAATTTGCAATAGATTTGGGATCCTCTACTTTATAATCACTGGTTTTAATGAAAAAATATTTTCTTTCTTAGGATATCTACAAGTTTAAGTTTAATAATATTCCGAATAGCTTTAATTGCATTATCTGAATTTTGTACTTTTCTATTCAAATGTGTTCTATTTCCCTTTTTCATAATTTTTGATAAATTACACTGTACTTCTTGTAGTATTTAAGAACATGAGGCTCATTACATTGCAACTCATTACATACAGATTCTTCTTTTTAAAGCATGAGATTTTTAAGTCCCTGCGTTATCTACATGTTTTTACTTTTGAATTTTTTCACAACATTGAGTGGAGAACATCCACTGAAGTTATTCTGAAATTAAGTGAAAAATACAATACATTTACTCTTAATATCAGTAGTACCAGTAACATATACGTTTTTCCAAGATTCATTTGTACACATAGATTCAAATAATCACTAGATACAGCATTTACGACCCTTTTTTAGTTTATTAATATTTTGAAATTGTTCAGTAACACTGGAAACAGGATGTGTTTATCATGTTAATACAAGCCATTGATTATAGGTTCTGTCGAATAGGAATTCAGTCTAATTCTGTGTACAAAACTTTTATCAATGGCTGCGCTACTTCAGCTTGTATGCTGGTGGGAAAATGACTCTACGACTAAGGTTTCCAGTTTCAAGAAGTGAATTTAATTTACTTCTACGGAAAAGTTCTGAGAGATAATCTATTTTTATGTCACTACAGATCACATATTCCATATGAGATTTCTGAAGTCTTTTCTTTACAAATTCAATGTTTGCTATAAATATTAAGAAATATGAATGATTGTAGTTAGAAGTATGATTTACATTATAAAAAGCAAGAAGTTACATTCCTCGGCAAGATTCGAACTTTCGATGTTTGGTTTTTCGTCCAACGCATAAGCACGGACCTATTCAATGCTTCTGTTAATAACCTACAATTTAGCTGTAGCAATGTGGTGTCATAACTTGGGGTTTGTTTACTTAATGTAATTAGATTTAATTTGATTAGTTTCGCAGCAATTGGACTTCCTGTTATATCCTGTTATTTAAATATTTAATTTAGGGTTGATTTATTAACTCTTATTGTACAAGATGCCCCTTAGCCTATTTCAATAATTCTATATCACGTTAAATAGTCATTGTCTACACTAAAGTATTATCGTCATCCCTCATTTCTCATCTTAATGGCGAACCGACGTGACATGAGACAGCGAGTTATAGCTCTAGTTGAGGCTGGATATGGGGCTAGATCTGCTGGCCGTTTGGTTGGTGTTCCTGGAAGTACAGCAGCGAGGCGGGTTCATCGTTACCAAAATTCAGGGGAGGTCGAAAATCGCTCTATTCCTGGGCCCTAATTAGTTTTTGCAATATGACTGGTCCAAAATGAGGCTGAACCTAAACAGCTGCAAGTATCGGACATATGACTGACGAAGAATACGAAATATTAATACAATATGCTATATATTATTATAACATATAGCTATACTTTAGTCGACCTGGTTGGCAAGTTGGTATAGCGCTGGCCTTCTATGCCCAAGGTTGCGGGTTCGATCCCGGGCCAGGTCGATGGCATTTAAGTATGCTTAAATGCGACAGGCTCATGTCAGTAGATTTACTGGCATGTAAAAGAACTCCTGCGGGACAAAATTCCGGCACATCCGGCGACGCTGATATAACCTCTGCAGTTGCGAGCGTCGTTAAATAAAACATAACTTTAATAGCTATACTTTATATTATTTCTAATATTGTTTTATTATTTATAAAATTTGGCTTTCAAATGTTATCATCGCTACCTCTGAAGAATATGGGTAAACAAAACATACAGAAAGTTAAACTCCAATATGAACTGAAGAATGGTAAACAGTACCACTTCAGTATTGCCATTGTTAAAAAAACAGAACTAAATTAAGATCTACAATGGTAACATGTTTTAATGTTACAGTTAAACATATTTTTAAAAGCTATAAATCAGATATAAAAGCAGACGGTTTTATTCACAGACAGTAGTGTTGCCTGGTGGTGGGTTGTGCTATTTATTAAACATTCAATCAACTTCCAGGCAATGTCACCACTTGGTACTTGTGTAAATGGTGTATATAAAAACTTATTATGGTAAATTTGTAATGTAAAAAATTTAGACTAACGGAAATTCGAATCTACAACAACCATCTGATTTAGACTCACGCTTAAGCCACCTACGCTACAATGGATCATACTTTAAGCCATTATATTATGTAGCTTTCTCGTTCGTCTTCGTTTCGATAGATTTAGTATTATCAATTTTATTGCTATTTCACTCTTCAGAGGCCCTGATGCAGCTTGAATCAACCCTTAGACTTTTTTTATAACATATTTGAGTACAAAATGCAGCACATTTGCATCGCTTAATTATGTCATCTTGTGAACTGGAGCTTCAAGGAGATGGGCGAATGCACTGTTCTGTTTCTGGAACTTAAACATTTGTCGTCGGCCCATTCTTTTTAAACCTTTCTGCTCATTATGAAGGCCAGCTACACTCTAACTTTTACACAGGGAGTTAAAAAAAGGGAGAAATCATACATTTTTATTCGCGGACCGGATGAAACATACTCATGGGCTGGATCAGGCCCGCGGGCCGTCATTTGGCCATCACTGATCTAAGTGTTAAGCAACTGTCTTCAGATGCAGAATTGGTTTTTAGAGGTGGAGAAGAAGATATCTGGATAAACAGTGTTATTAACCTTTAGTTAGTGTTGCATTTTCCTATCTGTTAATTGGTGTTGGCGGTATGTGGTTCCGTGTGCAGTAAACATCTCTATTATTAAATTACAAACACTGTAAATAACTTCAGAAGAGTGAAAAACTGTTTCCCAAACAATTTAATGACTATAAAGTCTTTATAGAAGTATTACACACATTAATGACTAAAAAGTTATTTACAGTAATATTACACACCACATTAACGGTTTATTTAGTCTTTCAGATTTTTCACACAACTTTTGCACACCTTCTTTGCGCATCGTAGGCATGCTGGTTGGCAACACAAACACAGGAAAAAAGTCTTCCTTTTCAATTTTGGAGGGCAGAAATAGCAAGTTTTCTTGACCTCCAGATACTCTGCAGTAGAATTTTCACTGGCACTTGACCCAAAATCTTGTCATTTATAATCTTTTGGTGATATTGTGGTATGATCAGAGAATCGACCAGCTTTTTAATGAAGACAAAGTGAGTCAGTTTTACGTTCTTTTTGTAACTCTGATGCAGTATATAAGCGTTAAAGGTGCTAATGTCCAATAACATATATAAATTACAGCCATAGGCCATCTATTTGAACTATATATGGAACATTTCTTATCTATGCTGTCAAATTATATTGTGGAGCCATGTTTGGAAGACCTGGTTGCGTCGGAGAGTTCGCGTGCGTCTGGAGAGAAAGGAGGCGCGAGCTTCGATGGGCGCTGGGCGCGGAGCAGAAGGAGCAAGAGGGGGAATATCTGGAAGTTTCGCAAGGTCACATGAGCCGATTGTTGTAGAAGCTACGCGACGGAGCCGATTGTTGTAGAAGCTACGCGACGCAGTACATTCGAGAACGTGTAATCTAATAAATGAAAAGGGACGAGAGAGCCGCGAGTCAGTCGGTTTGTGAATCAGCAGCGAGCGACCAAGGAAGCCAGCCTTCGAGATCGGGGTTTGACGTACAGTGAACTTGAGTAACTGTGGCAGCATCCAGGTGGAAGCAACACGTCCGGAAGTCTTGGGTTCGATGTGCAGTGAACTTGAGTAACTGTGGCCGCGTCTAGGCAGAAGCAACGCGTCCGGAAGTATTGGGTTCGACGTGCAGTGAACTTTAGTAACTGTGGCAGCGTCCAGGCGGAAGCAACGCGCCCGGAAGTCTTGGGTTCGACGTGCAGTGAACTTTATCTGAAAGTCTTGGGTTCGACGTACCATAAACTTAAGTGAGCTAGAAGAACTAGCCAGGGCGAACGGACTGTGAACTGAGGACTAACAGTTTTGTTTTGTTAATAGTGCTTTGTGAACATTAATTGAGATTAGGAGTACATTGTTGTTCTCCCCAATAATTCACGTGAGTTGTCATTGTTGTTCTGTGGAGTGTAATAACGACTACTGTATTGAGTGGAATACCCATTGTTGACGGGTGTGTGGTTGAAAGCTAGGAACAAAAGTAACATTATTGTTTAATAAAAGTTACAATATAAAGAAATTATCTCTGATTTGTTTGTAGGATTGGTTTCTATACCATAATGCATGATGAATATGATATATTTCTCAATATACTCGGTCCTGCTGGCCCTTCACATATCTGTATTTGGGCCAGCATTTCCTTACTTACACTATTTACAATTTTAACAAAGCCGTGAGTGACCCTTGAAGCCTGTTTTTCATGTCCCTTTCACTTTCACTTAATATTCATTTCTTGTCCTATTCCTACATTCAACTTCATTCCCCTTTTCTCATAACTAACTAAATACTGCCATCTTGTAAATAACATAATACATTTAACCTTACTTAATATAGAACCCTAATCCTCGTTGACTATTTCCCTAAAAATTTACCCTATTATTAAATACACTGACTAAACACTTCTTATACTACACATTCGCGCTCACAGCCTAGCACATTTTTTACACTTTATTTATAACCATATTTGAACAAAACTATTATTCAATAACCCTGAAAAAATGTTGCAGTTCAATTTTAATTATCCATTACATAACTTACACCTATTATTTGAACCCACTAATACACCACTTTCTGAGATTATAAACAGTTTTTTCTTCTCTATTGTCCCCTCATTTCGCACTCCTAGTACGAATTGCACTCTCAATATTTCCCCTTCTATTCCCCGCACTTATTTCATTTCCTTGATGACTACTCTCTTCTTTTGATGGTTCAGCATTCTTCTCACCCCCCTTCTGCCTTCTAACTCCAAGGTCTCCAACTCTGTTGCTATTTGATGCTTTGCTAGTTTTGCCGACTTGGCCTTGGGGTGACATTCCTGCTCGTCTACTTGATGATGCAGCCGCTGCCTTCGAGTTCATCGCCTGAATGGAATCTGATGATAATGCTGATTTTCTCCAACATCCTTCTATCGCAATCTCCTGTGTCGCTGCCCTCTTGCCTTCCGCAACTTTACCTTTTCTATTCATTCTGCTATTATTTACAATTTCTCTTACTCTCTCCTTTATCTCTAATCTTTTTCTTTCATCAATGTTCTCATCATTTGACGATGCATTTAAGTTTTCTAAACAAAATTCGACATCGAATAACTCTCCATTAATTTTCAATTTATCCATTAATTTAGCGTAATGTCCACTTTGTCTAGCTGCTTTCATAAATGGCACTAAGACACTCCTTCTACACCTCATCTCGTATTCAAAATCTTCATCTATACTAATACTCGAGTCTTTCAATGCTTTCTTGCTATACATGATCTTCTCTTTAATCATCCTGTTTGCCAGTTTGACCAAGATGGGCCTATTTTACCCATGACCCATTCTATACACTTCTTTCACTTCTCCATTTCCTATGCCAATACCTAACCACTCCCAACACACGTTCACTATCACTTCATACGTGTCCCAAGGCTGTTCTTGCACTTGCTCTTCAACACCAAAGAAGATCAGATTGTTCCTCCTTTTCTCTTCTTCTAAATATTTTACCTTCTTTTTTAATAGAATATTTTCCTTTTGAAGATCTTCCAGTTTGCTGTTAATGCTATCGATGGTCGCCTTTAGACTTAAGGTATCCATTCTCCACAGATTCTTCACCTCACTTGTTATTCACTATAAAACGGCTTCCGTATACTACTGAACTTTGCTAAGTTAGTGGACTTGTGGTCAATCACGTCTTGCTCGGCTGATGATACCATGATGCATTGATGAGATTAAAGTCCCATCGCTCTAATTTCCGGCAGCCAATCGCGTTGCAATTAGGCTATATTTAAATGTGTCCGTCTTGTGATTCGCTTATGAAGACATTCAATTCTTAAGGTTCGATAAATACTTACTATAATCGCCTGCCATTTTGGCTCTTTCGTTGGTGTTCACAGAAACTACATGAAGAAGTTATTTTTTGCTCAATTATTTGCTAAATTACAGTGTGTTTGATTTATTATCATAGGAGCTACATGATAATGTTTAACGGTGTGGCAAATAGATCCTCGTATAATAGCTCGGCACCGAAAGAACAAAAATGGCGAACGATACTACCTACCTAGACTTTATAGAGCCTTCACTTCCTAAGATGTAAGCAAAGAGGAGGAGTCACGCTGGAAATAACAGCGTCGCGACTATAGTATAACTGCTTTGCTTTGTGAAAGTAAAGTGGTGTCATTCTGGAAGGTGTATATGTCACTGCCTACTAGCCTTGATCTATTAAGAAGAACGAGTTCTGAATTTCCTTTTTATTTTTTTTAAGTCCCAATGTATGTCATACCTCTTTTCTGTAATTCTTCTAGTAGCTGGATTGAGGAGAATCAATTGTTTGTCGTTATGTTCCTATTAGATTGTTCAATTGGTTTGGCTAGTCTGATTACTGCTTGGGTGGGTATGGCCAGATTTTTCTCCTCTGGACTTAGTGTGTCTCAATCTGAACCTTTTCCCCTTTTCCGATGTCATGTAAGCTTTGTGAAAATAACTAGTTCTTGCATCTGTCATGCACATTACTTTCAGACCATACCTTGCAAGTTTTTTAGGCATATACTCTCTGAACTTGCATCGTCCTCTGAAGGTATAAGCATTTTATTGACTGTTGCATAAGCACCTGATTTTATGATTGCTGACAATTTTCAACAAACAATAAGAACAGTCTTGAAATTACTGCTGATCGATCAGTCTTCTGTCTTTCTAGTCTCGTTTCTGTATTGTCAAACTGGAGGCAACTTAAGACAGTAAAGAACCATTTCACTGACATAATAGCGCGGAAAATATCGCAACCAGATCCATCTGTGCAGAACAGGCTTAGTACACTTTCATGAGAGAACTTGAAAATTGAGGTGTAAATGATAACTAAAACTGCTTTCATTTCTGTATAGTCCACAGCCTCCTATTCAGCGAACTTCAAGTTTCTCACTTTAAGAATTTCTCCAATAATTTCATCAGTAAATAATTTCCACACCTCATAGAATTCAGGACTCTCACCAATATCCCTTGCCGGACCACGTATGATGGGCAATTTCACCACCAAGTTGTCTCTCCTGGTTCTTACATTTGTAGGTGGAGGTTCCTTACACCACTTGAAACAGTTGTTCTTCCCACAAAAGAATCTTCCACCACAGGACCACTATCAGGAGAGTCTGCTTCATCCTCTTGCTCGTCCTTATCATCTACTTCTTGCTCTGTGTCAGAATCGTTATCTAACTCCTGCATGAAATCTGAAACACCCCCCTGTCCTCTATGGGTTTGCTGTCAACTGTTTTGTTGATAAATTCTTCAAACCTGTAGTCATGAGCAATCATTGACGAAGAAAGAAGTTTTCTAGCCATTTCCTACAATACAATATTCGTAAAATATAGGCATACACATTGTAAACCAATATTTAATAAAATCATATTAAAAGAATACTCACGTAAGTGGTGTTGGCGGTATTAGATACCTCGCAACGAAAAAAAAAAAATTCTTTACGCACAACTGAACTGCTGTCAGACGTGTGTCACTAAGCACTATTAGTCAAAGATTGGCTGAAAAGGTATACAGAAGCACAGCAATAATAGAAATTCATAGCATCTGCTAGACAAGTTTGATATGCCATACCGGCCACACCAACTAAAGGTTAAATAAGAATCTGAGGTATCTGTACCTGAATCTAATGAAACACACAAAAAATCTCCGCATAGTGGTAAGAGTAATTGTCAACAGAAAAAACAGGATTTATCAGAAGAAAAATGACATCCGAAAAAATGAAACACACTGACACAGTATGCAATCCGCGCCAATTTATTGAGCAATCTCTTACACAGCTTCAGTTTTTTTCAGTTGTTTTTCAATGAATCATTATTGGAATTCATTGTAAAATAGTGTGATGGTGACCAATTTTTTTCTGGGAACTTGATGCTGCTCTCCAAAATGCCTGGCATGTACAAAAGGCGGTGTGATAACTAATACCAATGACTGCTGGAATTCTGACGAAAAGTTGCTTTTACACATCTGAATATTTATGGAACATGAAGATCCAAAACGGGACCAGTCAAGACATCAACAGCTTCCCAAGTGCCAGAAGACGTAAGATTTGGCAAACATGGTCACCTCCTTCCTTGTCAAGCAAAGACCACAAGATGAACACACTACAGATTCACAACAAATAACCACTGTATAAAATGTAAAATAGCTCTCCACAGTGAATGTTTTGTTGCATTTCATGCCAGGTAGAAAATAATGTGAATTTTGGGCATGTAATTGGAGGGGTGGGGGACAGGCCATGACCTATTTCATGTAAACACTACGGCACGAATAATTTAATTTTTTTTTTAAATAATAATGAATTGAAATTCTGTTTCATGTGTAACTATTTGCTGTTATGTATTCTGCCATATTACTTAAGTAAAATGTAATTTTGATGGTTATAAAATCATAAACATTGGTGTTTCTGATTAATAAAATTGCAATATATTTGCTATAATACCCATAAAAATACTCATGATCAGCTATCGTTTAGACATCAATTCTATTCCACAGTAAAAAATGATACATATCTGCCTAGTGTTACATTTTCGCAACAGTTATTTCTCGAGAAGTGATCAATTTTTTTCCTTTCAGAAACAATTTATAACTATTTGTACTGATTCACACACACTTTTGTATAAATGTAATAGAAATATACGTAAAACAAAAGGTTTTGGGCATATACAGATTAATGCCTGAGAGCAAAGATTAAGATCAATTAGGCTATTTCTTGTATTTTATTTGTATAGAAGGTTGGTACCGAGCCTCTATTAACACTTTCGAGCCCAGATGATCCAAGGAATTCGAGTAAAGCTATCCCCCTGGTGTTAGTTTCTCCACTCCCTCACACAATGTGGTGGGAGTTGACATCACAACCCACTAGCAATGAAAACCCTTCTCCCTCACAATATTTTACCAGATTTGCGAATAGTTCAGATGGTGGTTCTTCTAGACCAGGCATGTCAGAAATCAGACACTGAAAGTGCAGTGTATGTGCGTGGAACGCCGGTCTGTGCAGACTGCATCATTCACGTGTTGCTCTTACCAGTTCTTAGTGGGAGGGATGTACAAGAATCTGTTCTGCGATTCTAGTGTTCAATTAAATTGACATTTGGACATTATAAACATATTTAGCAGAAGGAAAAAACACAATTATTGTTAGTGTCTATATTTGACAATAATTGTAACACAAGAAACAATATACTTACTCAGTTACAATTCACAAAGCAGTTGTTTGTAAAGAATCATTTATTTACATGATTTGTATACAGTATTTGAAGAAAATATGAATATTGCAGTAATTTCGAAACAACAAAAAACGAACACAGTATTTCATTTTACGTTGTAGGTACTGATTATTTCAAAGTAATACTCTTTCATTGTTCCTCAAGCATTATTGGGACCATTGGTGCACAAACGTTAAAGAAATATTTTACTCCCAATTACAAGCAATAGGACATTGTGAGGCTTTTACACTGGAATCATTTCCTTGCTGTATATTAATATAAATTCTCATTATTATTAATAAATTGGATAAATTAAGCTTGAATTTAAATTTATATATAGTTTATTTGGAAAACATTGAGAGCAAGTATCAGCAAGTTGGGAGCGTTACTGAATTGAGTTAAAAGAGTACTTCACAAGTTGTGAAGCAAGGACATTTTCTTTATGTCAGGTTTAAAGATTTATTAACGTAAGTATATTAAGATAATATAGTAATATGAGATGGAAAATTCGCCATTATGTATTATTTTTCCAGAAAATGTTTCCGCCTTACAAATAGTTGCTTTCTTCCTTCCCTTACAACCTCAAGACCCTCACATGTATGCCTCACTCAATATTCTCATCACTTATCAGCTTATCAAATAAAAGTTGTAAGTCGTCTAACCATTGATGGCTGTGTTAGCACAGACTCCAAAACAACGTCATTGTTATGTTTGTTTTGCCGTGAGAGTACTGATTAAGAAATAAGAGCTGGCAAATATCATATTTTGAGAACTTTACTAATCTGATTTAAATTCTCACACCACTATTAGGTCCACATGATATGATGAAAGCCTTTCATTTAAAAATAATTAGGCCTACTGTTGGCTGAGGAAAACATCATAACAGTTATGTTATATGATTTGTGATTTCTCTTCGTTATATCTGTGGACTCGTCACTTTACTTTTCATAACGCATTCACAATCACAGCTCAATGAGCACATCCGTACTGATCTGTGTTACTGACACCAAAGCTGTTCTGCTACTGCAGGTAATGTATAGCCCTGTCGCGTTCCCCTCCAAGTCGATTCACTCCCTCCAGGTAGGGGAATAGGAACTGCACATTGCACAGAGACAAGTGCACAATGTGCGTGACTGCACATTGTGCAGGGTTTTGACATGCCTGTTCTAGACCATGAGGAAAGTAGGCAGAACAAACTACCAGTTTCATCGTAGGTCCTTCACACAGAACAGTGGTATTCAATATATGGTAAGTGTACCAAGGGATATGCAAAGTTGTCTCGAAGTACGCATCTCACTGACTATGTAAGTAAAAATGCTGACATAGGTATTTATTTTATTATACTTGATAATCATTGCAGTTTACCTATTTTCTTTTATAATATCAACTCGTTTTCCTCAGTTCAATAACATTTTACGTAATTCATTACTATTATTATTATTATTATTATTACTGCATCAAAAACTATTGCATGTATAATAATAATAATAATAATGACAACAACACAGTAGTAATAGTAAATTATTTTGCATCATCATCATTAATAGTCTTTTGTTATTTTTTATATAATTTCAATGCAGTTTAGAGGTACAAAGGTAAAAAACAAAGTATTTTGAGTGTTAGCAAAAAAGATTGAATACCACCGGTATAGAAAATAAACGTAAATTGCCACCTCATCTCTCCTACAGAAGTTAGCTAACAAGAATGCATTGATTTCCCTTATATAGAGTAAGGAATAATGCAAATAAAATTAAAATGAACTCATTTTTGTAAAAATGCTCGGACACGTCAAATTTAATATTTTGAAAGGAAAATTTTACAAAAGAAGGAAGAAAATTTTCAGCTATTATTGTACAAGGTGTGACATCATCAAAATATTTTTAAATGGCAACATATTCCCCCCCCCCATTTTTTTTTTTTTTTCATTTGGTAACATTCAGTTTCATTATAAGAGGGGTGTTTAGAAATCAACTTTCGATTGTCAATTAGGATTACTAGATCGTTGTAGGAAGATGGCGCTTGCACAGTAGCCACAACTAAAGACGTAATAATGCTCCCATGCATCGCGCACTCATTTCCGTTCAGTAGTCTGTGAGAAACAGCTGTTGATAATGGACGCGATTATTACTCTTCCCGCAAGTTGTGAGGTCCGTTCGGTTATTCTACTTCTTCACACAGAAGGAGTTAACACTGCTGAGATTCACCGTCGATTGTGTCGTGTTTATAGCAACATTATGAGTGATAGTGCTGTATGGGACTGGTGCAGAAAATTTAAGAATGGGCGTGAAGATGTGCACAATGAGAGAGATCAAAGACGACATTCAATTGTGACGGATGAACTCGTTCAACAAATTGAACAAACTGTGTGTGAAAGAAGTCGTTTCACAATTTCTGAACTCTGAAAATTTCCCACAAATTCAAGGACAAGTCTCTATGAAATTGTTAGGGCAAGGTTAGGCTTCCACAAATTTTGTGCATGATGGGTGTCGAAAAATCTCACTGACCAGCATAAAGCTCAACCTTAATGTTCCTTCAGTGTTACCACAATGATGGTGATCAATTTCTGGACAGATTCGTGACAAGAGATGAGACATGGGTACAGTCGTGAATGCTGAGATCAAATAACAGTCAAAGGGGTGGATGCACACCCAATCCCCGAACAAGCCAAAAAATTTCAAACATTCTCGAACCGAAAGATAATGGCAACAGTTTTTCGGGATCACAAAGGAGCATCGTTGACAGAGTTTATGTTGCCTGGAACCAAAATAACAGCAGATGTTTATTGTGAAATGCTAAAGAAGCTTCGAAGAGCAATCCAAAACAAACATCGCAAGGGGTATCATTCTTTTCCATGACAATGCAAGGCCCCATACTGCTACTCGCACAAAGGCTTAATCGGACAAGTACACATGGGAAACTTTCAAGCAACCCCCTACAGTCCAGACTTGGTGCCGAGCGACTATCACCTCTTTCCCAAGATGAACTGGTTACCCACTCTGCGCTTCAATGACGAGGAGCTCATGGATGGAGTGGAAACCTGGCTAAGTACACAGGTGGTGGGTGTCCTTTAATGAAGAAAGAATACAAAGCTAGTTCCAAGCTATGACTATGTTGAAAAAAAGTCACTATCCAGGAATGTTTTCCAGGCAATAAATAGCTTTTTTTTTTAGCCAATCGGAAGTTGATTTCTAAATTGGTTCCTATGGGAACAGTTTCATTGTTGGCTTGTTTAACGTATTTTCTCCACAATTTACACAACTACTGCAACAAATTAAATTCTAATTTTTTAATAAGGTGTTCAAAAAGCTCCCCATTTACAATTTGGCAGTGGCTAAGCCAAAGCATGAATTCTTGTTGAACTTTTTCAATCACTGCTGGTAGTATATCTCTGCATTCTTTGCTGATTCACATTTTAACTCTTCCATATTAGCAGGCCTCATAACAAAGACTCTACATTAAAAAAAAAAAAAAAACTCCATAAAAAGTAATCAAGTGGAGAGAGATCTGGTGATCTTGCAGGCCACTCTATACATCCTCTTCTTCCAATCCATTTGGAAAAACATCCTCTAGATATTCTCAAACATGGACAGCATAATGAGGGGGAGTGCCAATTTGTTGATACTAGATTGAATCATTAAAAACATTTGGATCTTCATGATTTGGATACAAAACAGCATGGGATGGTATTAAAACTTCACGCAAGAATTCCAAATAGCGGTCACCTGTAAGTGTCTCATCAAAGAAATAAGGACCTAAAATTCTTGTTCCCACAATTCCTGCCCACACATTTACTTTTTGAGGATGCTGTGTGTGCATTTCTACCAACCAGTATGGATTCTTGGTTGACCAATCAATACTGGCAATTTTATCTGTTTACTTCTCTGTTGAGACAGACTGAAGCTTCATCAGAAAATAACACATTTGATACAAAGTCCGCATTTCTATAGCGGAGATCAATCAAAGTCATCTTCTATCAACTCCTGCATTCGTTGGACTTTATAAGGGTGGTATTTTATGTCGAAGCAATATTCTCCAGGCAGTTGCTTTCGAGATATCAAATGTAGTTTCTAATTCTTTGAGAAAAGCATATGGTTTCTCGTGTATTGAAAGTGAAATATCAAGTTGCACATCGTCTGTGGACGGTCTTCTGGGTCTTTTTATATCCCTGAAATGTCCGTGTTCATTGATTTTTTTTCTATTTTACACACAGTTCCTTGTGAAACAGGTTGCTGATCTGGATGAGTTTCATTAAAAATTACGCATACCTCTTTTGTCGCTAACTATCATCATCATCATCATCATCATCATCATCATCATCATCATCATCATCATCAGAATTTCAATCCTTTCAGTTTCTGTTAAAACATTTCATTTTAGCCTGATGTCACAGATAAAAGTTTTTTTCACACAAAATACATTAAACAAGCCAACAACAAAACTCTTCCCATAGCAACCAAACGTTTTGTATGAAACAAAGAAACTTAATAAATAACTAAATAAGATACCAACCTTCCAGAAAAAAAAAAAAATTATATGTTGCAATTTAAAAATGTTGATGATGTCGCACCCTGTACATTAATGGCTGAAAATTTTCTTTCTTTTTTTTTGTAAATTTTCCTTTAAAATATTAAATTAAAAAAAAAGTCAATTTTAGTTCTATTTGCATTATTCCTTACTTACGAAAAACCCTCTCATGTGTACTCACCATGTCGTGGTAACAAAGAGGTACCCACATAAGCTGCATTAACACCAATGCAGTCCCACTATATTTTCCACTGCTTATGATTCATGGAGTCTCTCAGTGTAAAATTCTCTGGAGGTAAAATAGTCCCTCAATCGGATCTCCAGGTAGGGAATGCACTGAGAGATGCCAAGAATCGTACTGAAGTACTTATTTGGAACACCAAAAGTCACACTGTCCAGTCAATCAGAGCCAAGTTTAGTATTGAAAAGAACCATATAATGAGACAAAGACGCAAATATAATACCAAAAAGGATTGAAGTATGGTGTCAGTCCAATGCAGAAGCAAAATCCATTCTATGTAATATAAAAAAAGAGGCTTTAAAGACCGAGAATTAAAACGAAAAGGCAACATTAACAAAAAAGATATAGGCATTCTAAAAATTTTACAATGGAACTCTAGGTCTTTAAGAAACAAAATGGATTTATTAAAGCAAGAAGTTCAAGACAAAAAGCCTTCTATAATATGCATACAAGAATATTTTCAGATTGATGATATTTTAAAATTTTAAAAATTTGCTGACTACAAAATTTTTATAATCTGTTTCGTGAAGATAGAGGGGGTGGAGATGTTGTTACCATGATTCACAACTCCATTCATGTAATTGAATCTAAACAACAATTTAAAGGCCAAATTGAATACATTAGGACAAAATTATTACTTCAAAATAACATTTCATTTTCACTTGTCAATGTATATATACCGGTACCTCCAAGTCTAAATCTAGTAATGGATGATATAGAACAATTGCTCCCATTTGATCGCAAGTTTATCACAGTTGGTGACTTTAACAGTAAACATCACATATGGAATAATGGACCTTCAAATCAATATGGAAACATAATCTACAAATGGTTACTGAATAATAACATCATTTTACTTAATGACAACAAAACAGCAACATATCAATGTGCAAGTACAGGATCTACCAGTACTCTAGATCTCTCTTTCTGCTCCTCAAACATATATGATAATTTAAAAAACTGGAGTGTTTGTTGGTGAAGATCTGTCAAGTGATCATCTTCCTGTTTATATTACATTTTCATTCTCTACAAATAACTCACCAGATAACATGGTACCTAAAACAAAATGGAAAATAAAGTCCGCAAACTGATGTAAGTTCAATAATGAAACTACAAGATTTAACAATTTTAATGATGAAACAGCATTGTCTAAAAAAACTATTGGTTCCACAACTTAAGAAATTACTGATATCATCATAACTGCAGCAAAACAGTCTATTCCCACTATCAAACAACAATCTTGTAGACCTATTAATAATTATTTAACTTAGAGTACATGAGAAAACAACAGCAATCTGCTTGGCGACAATGGATGAAAACGAGGACAGTTGATGACAAAATAAAATATAATAAAGCAAGGGCAAATCTCAGTAGTAGTATTCTTGCAGCCAAAAGAACAAGCTGGCAGCGATTTGTTGGGTCCTTAAACCCAAATACTCCGCCTACAACTGTTTGGAAAAGATTTAAGGCCACAGAAGGCAAGAGCTATGAACACATCACTCACCTTAAAGATAGTAATCACACAATAATAACAGAAAATGCTAAAAAGGCAGAACTCTTAAATTCACACTATGCCCAAAGGCTGACTAATAATTCATCATGGCCTAAATATATGAATAAAGAAGAACAATATCTTACAAGTAATTTTCAACTAATTTTTCATCATAATGATATAACAGACAATGCTTTTACCACTGAAGAAATAAACTTGGCAATATCAGAGCTACACAATTCTGCTACAGGAGAGGATGAAATCCATAACAGCATGTTATTAAATTCCTCTAATAAAATTAGGCAAGAAATTCTCCATCTCTTCAATAATATTTGGAAAACAGGCTTTTGTCCTAAAACTTGGAAAAATGCAATTGTAATTCTTATTCTCAAACCAGGTAAAGACAAATTGGACCCTAAATCACATCCTGCATTTCTAAATTACTGGAACATATTGTTCATAGAAGATTAACCTGGAGACTTGAAACTTTCAATCTTTTAAGCCCATATCAGTTCGGCTTTAGACTATCATGTGGCACAACTGAAGCTCTATTATAGTTTTCTCAAGAAATGTATAAAGGTTTCACAGAAACGAAGACCACATTAGCTGTAATGATAGACTTTGAAGCAATTTTTGATAAAACTCCACACAGATCCATTTTATTACAATCTATGAAACTTGGTATCAAAGGCAGAATGCTAAGATTTCTACATTCTTTTCTTAATGAACGAACAATTCAAACCTCAGTAAATTTTATCTTTATCCAAAAAAATTACAAGTGGTATACTTCAAGGTTCTGTTTTAAGCCCAAATTTATTTAATATAATGTTATATGACTTACCTGATGTTGTTCCACCTGAGGTAAAAATAAGTATTTATGCAGATGATGTTATAATATGGGCTACGAACAAAGATCCAAATGAATCATTAAGAGTTATACAAACAGCTGTAAATAATATCAGTAATTGAAAAATTGAATATACTGTCTTCACAAGAAGATATAGTTTAAAAAACTATAAACCTCACATTTATTTGAATTATCATGAAATTCAGTATAATCCAACTCCTAAGATCCTAGAATTAATTTTTGATGAAAAACTTTTATGGAAAATACATTTAACAGTGTCTACCACGATTAAATCTCTTGAAGATCATAGCTAATAAGAAATGGGGATCAGATATCACGACAATGTGTCTGTTTTATAATCCTTATATACGATCAAAATTGACCTATGGATGTGAAATATTGGGAGGAGCATCAGCAACTCATCTACAAAAAATGTCTGTTCTTCGAAACTCAGCCTTAAGATTATGCCTATCAACTGTTGCCCTAGAAATTGAATGTAATATTCAACCAATCACACACGTGAAACCTCTCCTTACGGACATTCCCAAGATAAGGACACTCCTCATATACGGACAGATTTTTATATCCCAACTGAAATAATATAGAAATAATGATAAATTAAACTCTTGTTTACGGACAATCTCAGACACGGACACGGACAGCTGTTTCACAGTCCTAAAGCTTGCTTTACTGCCTGACTGCAGACAGAACTTGGATTTCAAGACCTGATGTGGTACAATAATGGAAATGTTAGTTTTTACAATTGTACAGAAATTCCTTAACATGAAACATAACATAAGGGTCTTGTAGGCTACCACTAGCCCAGCCGGCTACCCCTTGTTAGCTGGAAGCGGGTGGATGAACCAAATCATAAAATTTAGCCTGTATGATGGGTCCAAGGTTTCCACGATCGTGAAATTGTATTCGATACATGATGGGGTTAGTAGGATTATTCTCTTCACTTCAATCAGTTGTTCTGTTTCGAGAGGCATGGCACCTGAACGTAAAGGTCAAGTTCAAAACTGTAAATTACAGTAGTGCATAACTGTAAACTTAGAATAAAATTGCATGGCACAGTACTGTATTTTCCTTTTTCAGTTTTATCTACTGTAGTTCAGAGTCGCAAAGAATTTACTGTAGTATACTGTATTTAGAAATAAACTACAGTAATATATTTCATTTAAAGCGTGAAGAGACACATAATGCATATTATAAATTTACTGTTAGATTGGGGAACCTCCCTCCCAATAAAGGACACCTTCCAGATGCAGACAGATTGTTACGTCCCTTCGATGTCCGTAAATGAGAGGTTTCACTGTATATATTACAAAAGGATCTAAAAATACATTTAAAATTGCAACCCTCATCCAGATCTCAGATGTTCTTCAAACTGTCAGATGATATCCTGTGTAATTTCTATAAAATAAAAAAAGAAGAAATACCAATCTATATCACAGACACACTCATTGCTAAAATTCCAGTTGTGAACGAAATTCCTCCATGGAAATGGGTGATACCAGAACATAGCATACAAATTCCAGGAAACCATTCCAAAAATGATCCTCCATGCGTTCTTAAGTTAGATGCCATGGAACTACTCTGCAGCACATATAAGGATCACCTTCAAATTTATACAGATGGATCTCTAAATCCTAATAATGGGACCATCAGGAGCAGGGTATTATATTCCAAAATATCAAGAAAGTTACTTCATATCATTTTCATCCTCCTCTTCAGTGTGTTACTCAAATTTCTGAAAAATCTATTTGCATACTTACCGACTCCAAGGGGGCTATATTTAATATAATTAAATATGTACCAAACCTATATGCACATAGGATTATTCCAATTCAGAAACAACTAAGTAAACTAAAACAACTCCAAAAGGAAATAACATTTCAATGGATACCTAGTCATTGTGGTATACCTGGAAACGAGAAAGTCGATAATATTGCAAAACAGGCAACATATATGCAACCAAGACCTCTTCAAGTGATATCTCGATCCAGTGCTTTTGCTTCAGTAAAGTCTCATTTTACAAACGTATGGATCTTTTGACAAAGGAAAAATTTTACAGTCTGTACAAAAGAAACCAAATGACCTGGAAATGTACAAAAACTTGCCCAGACATGTTCAAACATTTTTAACAAGAGCCAGAACAGGTCACATTGTCACTCAATTGTACCTACACCAATTTCACATTTCTGATAATCCTACTTGTCTGTGGTGTAATAATCATGATGAAGATCTGGAACACACTCTTCTATACTGTCCATCCATAAACCACAAAAGAAGTAAATTAAAATCATTAGTACCAGTTGCAGAAGACACAGCCCTGAAGTATATACTGACTACACCCCAACTCTGGCTACTAGCAACAAGCATCTATAATGAACACCGATCAAAATACCCCTCATTTCTCGTAAAAAACAACAAATGAATAGATTACAGTGGACTATAGTGGACTTTATGTTGTCAGCAAACAGCTGGATACATTAAGAAAATTGATTATTACTTACGAAAAACACTGCATATCATAGTACAAGGAACAGGATCAATGTACAATAATATATTACACCACTTGAATTTCCCATTTCTTTACCTTGTCCCTTATATGAGTCATTCCACGTCAAATTGCAGAAATGTAACCTCGAATTGACTTTCATGTCTATGATTTACGCATTCTACGGATTGAAAAAATAAATACGTGTTTTATTATTGTTGTCTATATCGATTATTGTTGTAGATATGTGTTATCAAAGATTCTGAAATAGTTATTGTTAAACGTGATTATCTCCACTAATAAATCATCACAGAGATTTGCTCTTTGTCTCAATTTGAAGGTGATAATACATACTTTGTTCTTCGCACAATAATATAAAAATATCAGTTTGTTAACTTTGTTTTAAAAAACATTTAAATACATAAAAATATGTTTTAATGGCAGTGGCATACTTTAAAATTACAGAAAAAAATCCTTAAATACCTTGAAATTATTTTAACCTCCCTTAAAAAAATCAGAATGCTACTCTGAGCCATTGAAGAATAATTAAATGACTCACCAAGCTGCACATCTTGAGTTTGCGGGCTGCATAAGTACTGTTGCAAGATGATGTGCAGGTGCAGCTCTGGGTGAGAGTCGTGTGACCACTTTACACTGTTCTACGGTCAGAATATCACTCTTTCACGTAATTTATGTAATATAGTACTGTATTTAAATATTGTTTTTGTAAAATATACACTTGTAAGAATGATAACTACAGTTTACACAACACTGCACTTTTAAAACTAATCACCTACAACCAATTCTATTTAATGTCCACCACTTTACTCTCACTTTGAAGTGAATAGATCTTTATTATGGCCTGAGATTTTGTCAGTGGAACCGTGGTGGGAATATAATGGTGTAGCAGACTGTTGACTCAAACTCGTTTTCTACTGCACATGTCGTCACTTGGGAAGCAGCAGCGG